>NC_088652.1:11112400-11157371 GCF_964019385.1 Sycon ciliatum
TCAGACTATACCAGTTACATCAAAGGTTGAAGGTGATTTTGGTAAATTGTTCACACCTAGCATATCTGATAATGGTATCGGATCAAAATCTAACCTAGGTTGATGTTGTAAATTTCTTGGATCATTTTCAGGGTCAACACTCATCGAACAGCTGGAACGTTTTATGACATAAACAACAGCACCAACTATAGGAATAACAATCAGAGATAAAAGATAAAGATTGGGGTCTGTCAAATGAGGGTGACCCCCGTTTCCTGGTTTCGTCTGATCGTAAGGTGGTTGTGTGGTGATATGATCTGTTGGTGGTGATGTTTCACTAGGGATATCAACCGGAGTTGGTCTTTCACTTTGGATGACAGTAGGAGGTTTCGTTGTCAGGCAGAGTCCATCCTTATCCAACGGATCACGATTCCAACCAAGAGTAAATGGTAGCATGGTCAACAGTATTAACAAATGAGGTATTTCCATTTTTTATCTATATATAGTTAAGGTTTTTCAGTACTCATGATAAACCATTGTTATATCATGTTCAGTAATGTATCGGATTACCGCTTTTTCTCCCAACACATCTCGATATGATACATGAAAACCTCTTCTGCTACCACTTGTTTCTTGACCGACTATGAAGAGATCCTCAATGACAATCAGTTTGTTGGTTGGACTTTTGTATATAGGAAAGACATGAAGTGTGGCTTCTGGTGGAGTGGTTGATGAGCTCGGGATGATATTCTTCAAATTTTTGACTTTCACCTTTCCATCCTTTCTGTCAACATACTCCTTTGTTGTTGCTGAGTCATCCTCTGTTGAGTCTCGGAGATTGATGATGTATTTCAGCCCCATGTTAAGATTTCCTTTCATCTGGTTGAGTCCACTAGTCCAGAGAGTCCGACTTTGTGCTGTGTTGAGATATTCTGATGTTACCACAGATGTACTTCTTGATGGTTGCTTCACATTTACAATTTCCATTCCACCCATGTTAAGATTTCCTTTCATTTTCAGTGTACCACTCACCTTCAGTCGTGTTTCATCATCATCAACATGCTTCCTCAATGAAGTATCCACTTTTCCTATCTCACTTTTGACCCATTCTGTTGGTGCCGCACAAGTGGAACTCACTCCATCATACCCAAGATGACAAATTCTATGATAGTTCATGTCAATATGTCCATTCACATCTCCACCAGCTTTATCCAGCTTTTCTTCACTGATGACAAATAACTCCCTCTTTTTGGCATAGGAATCAAGATTGATCGAATTAGCTTCCAAAGCTGTTCCAAATTTTGAACTCATCTTCCTTATCTATCTATATTTTTCTTCTTCTTTTTTCTTAAGAGCGTTGGAACGATAAAAAATGATCCTTTGTAGATACAAACCATGGAAATGATCAACTTTGATGAGCACAAGGAGAAACCAACAAAGCATCACTACTTGCTTCCTGATTATCACTACATGATGATTGGACAAACGGGTTGTGGGAAGACAAACACCCTGTGTAATATGCTTTTACAATCATGGTTGAACTGTGATAAGGTCATCCTTTATACAATAAACCCTCAACAACCAAAATACCAACTTCTTGACAGGTTTTACAATGGAATATCTCCTGGTACTCTTATCATTGAACAACCAGACAAGGTTTGTCCAGTGGAGGATCTCGATGATCAGGAAAATAAGGTGATAATTTTTGATGACATCAAGATTGACAAAAAGAACATGACAAAGGTGATGGAATACTTCAGTCTTTCTCGGAACAAGAAATGTAACTGTATATATCTTTGCCAATCATACTATGATGTACCGAAATATATCCGGAGGAATACCAAGTGCTTCCTCCTGTACAAGAGCTTAGACAACAGAGATGTCCAGTGTCTAGCACATGATCACTCCAAAAATCTTAAGAAAACCGAGTTTGCGGAGGCCTATGAAATGGCAACAGAGAAACCACATTCATTTTTCATGCTTGATAAAACAGCAACATATCAGCCAGAGATGTACCGATGTGGATTCGATAGGTTCTTGGAGAAGTGAGAAGAAAAAATGGTATTGGTAGATAAGCATGCCACATTTTACTCAAGTAGAAAATCCTGAACATCGGAAGGAAGTCATTGACACCTTTCTCAAAAATCGAGAAATTCTCAAGCAACGTCAACTGGAAAAAAGGATCGGTAAGCAACAGCAGGAGGAGTTTGTAGAAGAGTTTCAAAAACCTGTTGTTAAAAATTTAACTAAACAAAGTGAGGAATACGATAAACGGCAGGATGCGCTCCTTGGACAACTTCAGACTAACCAAGCAGCAATCACATCAGCCCTCCATCAAATTCCATCTGTGGTGGGTTCATTCATCAAACCCATCGAAAATAGTACTCCAGAACCGGGTGGTGAAACTTCTCGGATCAGAGAAACTGATATAATTATCATTCAACCAGAAAGATATTGACCTCATCAATGAGTATATTGGAACTAATGATGAAATACCGAATGAAGAAGAGATCAAAAGTAGTAATAACTTGAAGAAGGTAAAAGACGCGTTGGGGAGAATAAGAGGGGTACAACTGCGCTCTGGTTCAGTAAGTGATAAAGATGGAAACAAGAGACTTGTGATAGATTCCATAGACAAAGTGAGGAGATGGATAGACTTCATGAGTAGTGCTGACAGTAGTAGAGTGAAACCGATACAAGTTACGAAAGCAGACCAAGCAACTCAATCATCACCACAGTCCACTAAGAAAAAGAGAAGAAACAAAAAGAAAGGTATCAATCCCAAAAGTCCAGAATTCCCAAGTCCAGTTCCAAAAGCAGATCAAGGAACTCAACCTCTAACAATAAGAGTGCCACGAGAAAGAGCAGTAACATTTAACCCTAGACCTGTTGATCATTCCCCACCACCAGAGTCTCCTGAGAGAGGGAAAAGATACAGACGGAGAGCTAGCTCTCCAAGAAGTTCAGGAACGTGGGATTTATCTGGTCTACAACCGCCACTAGAATCAGATTTCTCAGAAGGAGTTTTTCACTCCTTGGAAGGAAGTGGAATCAGATTTTACAAATCACATGAAGAGTTAGTAGACAGACTGGGTTTTACTTTGCGCTTCCCGAGAGGCAGGAAATACATCAAAGAAAGTCATTAACGAACTAGTTGAGATCTTGGACCGTTTGTTGAATGAGAAAGTGATAAAAAAGAGTGATTACAAGAAGATATATAAATCTTATGTATAGATAGAACCATGGAAACCATTCTATTTTTTTACAGTCACAGTTCACAAATCACAGGGACAAGTCAAAACTTCCAAGCATCTTTCAACCCTCCATTACTACTTGATGAAAAGAAGACCTATGAAATTGCTCTGATTAATTCTACCATCTGGTATAGTTGGTTCAACATCAACACCTCAAACAACCAAATTCGGATTTTTGATGGGAAAGCCTGGAAAACTCTTGTCATTCCAAGAGGTACTTACAACTTGACTGACATCAATCGATATATCCAGAGAAAAATCGAAAATGAGGAAGGGATAACGATTGAGCCAAACTTCAACACTCTACACAGTGAAATTCACCTCAAACATGGTTACAAGGTTGACTTTGACACCCCATCATCACTTGCTCCTGTGCTCGGATTTTCCAAGAAACTGGTTGATACAACTTCTACATCTGACTTCATTGTGAATATCACTGACACTCACAACATCCTCATTCACTGTAGCTTGGTAAGTGAGGCATATCTCAATGGTAGAAATGGTGATGTCATTTACTCCTTTTCACCGGATAAACCTCCTGGATTCCAACTCAACATCCAACCGAATGAGAAGACGTTTTTACCATTAACGAAAACTGATAGAATATCGGATGTAATAATGAGGATAACTGATCAAGATGGAAAGGAACTGAACCTCAACAATGAAAGAACCACGTTCAGTCTTCATCTCCGAGAAAGAAAATAAGACTAGATAGATGTCATCATGTTCTTGAAACGAAACCAGCTTACCAGACAAAAGGTTATCGGCGGAAGTCTTCTTGGAAATCTGTACAACAAAGCCAAAGGTGTACTATACAACACCAGCAAAATCTTAGCACCAAAGGTCAAATCCATAGGAAAAATGACAGCTCAGAAAGCTTTGGAGGCAGCAAAAGAGCAGATCACTCCAGACATGGTCTTTGATTTAGCAAAAGATCTTGCTAAGGGTGATAGAAAATCAGTAAAAATGAAACTAAAGAAAGAGGCAAAGCAGCTTGCTACTACTATTGGTAAAGACAAAGCTATCAACCCACATGTTAGAGATACCATCAATCAATTATCAAACAACAAGGACATCAAACGAGTTTTGTTAGATAAGAGTCAAGAGCTTCTCCAAGATAATCAGAGACCTATCCTATCAAACATTATTGCTGGTTCAGGAATGAAGAGGTTGTAGAAAAAAAAGAAAAAGAAAAAATATATAGGTAGAAACTATGGCCTCTTACACAAGTCCACATTTCGATCTTTTCACAGACCCGCCAAAGGATGAATCAACAACTGAGTATGAGTATATAGAATATCTACCCAGGAACAGCAATGACATGAATAAAGACCAGCATATCATAGAAACCAAGGATCTTGATGAGTACCTCCTTCCTCACAAAGCACTGCTTGAGGTTCGTGGACGTCTCGTCAAAGCAGCAGATGACTCCAATTATGATCCTGATGATGTCATCACTCTTTCCAACAACGGATGGTCACTCTTTAAGACTGTTGAGTATCAACTTGACAACAATATGGTAGAGAGAGTTGATAGTCATGTACCACAAGCTTCTACCATTCTCAATCTGGTCCAGTTTAGTGATGATTATGGGAGAAGTTCTGCCACCAACATGCTCTGGTACAAGGATACAGGAACAGGAGAAGCATCTCCTAATGAGTTCAGGGATTCAGGTGCATTGTTGGTAGCAGGCGATGTCCCAAACGCAACAGCACTTACTGGAGCAAATTTCAGACAGAATTTAAGACAGGAGCTCTAAAGAATCCTGCTTACAATACCGGATTCAGAGCCCGACAACTCATCACGACTGGAAATAAGGATACAACCATGTTGCTTCCTTTATCATCACTGTTAGGTTTTTGTAAAGAGGTTGATACAGTTTTCATGGGAGTCAAGCATACACTCAATCTTACCAGAGAATCATCAGCCAACTACATTCACAGAGCAAATGGTGTTGATTCAGGAAGGTTTGACATCAAACATCTTTCTTTGTGGATACCAAAGGTGAGACCATCACTCCAACTAGCTAGTAAGATTGAAAGTAAGTTGGTTAAGTCCACCCTCCGAGATCTGTACTTCGAGCAAGTCCGGGTTTATAGAAATCAGTATGGATCAACGTAGACAAACCCATCCTGGAGAGTGACTACTCACAGCAATGAGGAACTCCCAACTCATATCTTCTTTGCCATCCAAGCAGCCAATCGAAGTGGGAATGAAGAACAGAACAACCAGGTTTTCGATAATGCTGACCTCAGAAGCTTGTCTGTGTACATCAACAGTGATAGATTCCCAGAACGTGATTTGGATATGAATTTCAGTCCAGCTACTCGGAATTATACAAGAGCATACATGCTTTTCCAAGAAGCCATCCAAAAATATGCTGACACAGACAGTGGAAGTCAGGTAAGTGTGGAGGATTTTGCCTCTTTGTACACCATCATTCATGTAGATGTGAGTAAGCATAAGGAGAAGCTGAGGAACAGCTCTGCTGATATCGAACTTCGATGTAGACTTGGAAAACCGTTTGAGTTTCCCACTGGTACAGCTGCTTCTTACCAAACCATCTGTTTGATTCTCTCCGAACGTCATTTCAAACTCAATGGTATGAATGGCAAAATGAGTGTTGTGGTGTAAGAAAAAGATATGCTATAGTAGATAGGAACCATGAATGAGCTGGAAAAGGAAATTGAGATTTTATTAACAAAGGAACTAACACAGAAGAAAGGTGGTAGTATCGGTTCTGTGATCGGAAGATTAGTTGGGAAGATATCTCCACTTGTGATCAAGCATGCTCCCAACATCCTTGGTACACTAGGACTGGCTGGTATTTCTGGTGCTATTTTTGGAAGCACACACAGAGCCACAGCTGGTCGAGAAATCGGTCAGTATGTAGAATATGGATTGATGCTAACTCCGAACCAAAAGAAGAAACTTGGTAGTGCTCATGATGGAATCACACTTCGGTTAACAAAAAATCAGTTATCCGGAAATGACATGCTTTTGCTCACAAACCGACAGGTTACCAAAATCAAAAAAATCCAAGCAAAAAGGAGTAGGAATGGATCTCAAGTTATCCAGTACTCAACTCAAGAAACAAGGTGGGTTTCTCGGAGCATTAGCAGCTGGATTATTAGCACCAGCTCTGGGAAAAATGATCGGTTTAGGAAACACCGGTGAAGGATTACAACTTCCTGGAACACGGAGGGGTAGAGGGGTAAAAAAAGACCAAAAAGGAAAGGGATTGCGTCTACCAGGAACGTGAGACCACTGACCAACTTTGACATTGATGAAATTCTGAGATCTATTCCACATCTCAGAGGATCTTTTAGCAAAGATCAGCTTCCACAACCTCTATCATCAAAGGATTGTTTGGTAATCAATCTCCAAGATTTCTTGGACGGTGGTGGTACTCACTGGGTTTGTGTGTTTGGTAATGAATATTTTGACAGCTTTGGCTTATCACCACCAGAGAAGGTAGTCGGGTGGGTGAAGAAGCACCATAAAAAATGTTGGTATAACTCATCAAAGATACAGATGAATGATAGTGTCCTGTTTGGATACTATTGTATACATTTCATAGAAGAAAGAAACAAAGGCAGAAGTGCTCTTGATGTCTTGTTGGATTTCACTCAGCACCCCAGTCAAGAAAATGAGCATGTGGTATTGTAAAAAAAGGGGAAGAAAAAAAGAGATAAAAGAGATAAAAAAGGAAAACACAAAACCTTTTTTTCTTTCACTAGTTCCTTTTTCTTTTTTGGTATTCCTTGTATAAGCATCATCAATTTTATCATTCACGGAGCTTGTGGAATTTCGTTTTTTCATGATGGGATTTGTGATTTCTTGGCTAAGACTTCTCACATTTCTCACAGACAACTCTTTCATTGGCATATTGTCTGATTTTCTTGTGTTTATCTTGATACCACTCTGATTGGGATCTTCCAGGCTTGTTTTTATTCACGGTATCCAGTTTTTCGATCCAGTATCGTTCTCTCCTCTTAAGCTCATCTTCATCAAACATTGACAGAGAGTCGATCTGGACAATTTCTACATGGCCAAGATCAAGTAGAATGAATGAGGTCATAAAACCTCGTTCACCTTTTTGATATGCTTTGTAAGCTGATCGGTGACAGTACATCCGATTTTTCAGTGGTAGAGAAGTGGAGCCAACGTATACCTGATCGGTGTGTTGGCTCACAAGTTTGTAAATCTTACAAGGGGAAGTCATCTTTGCTGATAGAAAATCTTTGGAATTCTCATCGGTACACTTCTATACAACAGGATTCAAATAACCGTTTACGATGATAATTCGGTGTAGAAAAAAGAGGAGAGTTGGTCACCTCTTTTCTCTTCTCTTTTCTTTCTCTCTTCTATGTTTTTTTTACAAATATTCATCAATACCATCCTGAAACTTCTCTAACAGGTGATTGTTGGTGTAGGAACTACAAATTCCTCCATACTTTGGATTTTCACAAATTCTCAGGAAAATGCTTGGGATGATATTCCTTTGTTCATCAAGAGCATTTTCTAACACATCATCAAATAAATCACTGGTCATTGAATCATCCATCATTATTCTATCAATCATCTCATCTTCACTTACATCAATGTGATTAATAAATGATTCCATATCCTCCCAAGGGTCACCACAATCAGGAGTATCAGGTTCATAGTCAAAGTCCTCATAGGAGAAATAGTCACTTGGAAAAGACGTAGCCATCGTTGTAGGTAATTGATTTCACAAATTCTATCAAACTTGTTGGATCTTACCATAAAACGTGTACAGTTTAGATAAAAAAATAATTGGTGATATGGGTGGAAAGAAAAAAGATAGATAGACAAACATGAAAATGTACCACATAATCTGCCGTGGGACAGTTGGGTTTGGATACTCTCTCTCCAACATTCCACATTTCCGTGAAAATATTCTGGGGGTGAGTTTGGAACTCACGAAAGATGATCAGGAGCATGACACGATCAACATCCACATATTTTCCAATAATCCACAGATTTTTTTTATCATTGACAAAAGCAGAGCTTGACAAAATGGATTATGGGAGTTTCAGACTTATTTATGCTGAAAAGATTGATGAGAGCTTGGAAGATCACTGTGAAAATATGGGATTGTTGAAACATCTTTGTATACATGAGAAATAAAAAAGTAGATAGATAGATAAAGATGAATGTTCATTGCCTATCGTGTAAGAAAAAGCAACAGATGAGGGGGATACAAGGAGAAGTCACATCAACTGGTCAACCATATGTCAAGGGTAAGTGCTCAGTATGTGGTCGATCGTGTTCACAATTTATCAAGAAATCGGAAATCAGAGAAGGTGGATTCCTGTCTGGTTTGTTCAAGATGATAGGTTTAGGAGTAAAAAAAGATAGATAGAAAATGGACTGATGATCTGGCTGATGAGTTACACAAGCCAAAGCGTGTGAATTTCACTAGGAGACAAGTGACTGTGAGTGAGATTGATGAAATCTGGTCCGCCGATCTCGTGGATATGACAGCTTTTCGTAAATACAATGATGAAATCAAATTTCTGCTTACTGTCATTGATCTGTTCAGCCGATATGCTTGGGTTGTTCCACTCGAATCCAAGAAAGGTGTTGACATCCAATCAGCATTTCGATCCATCGTGAAAACTAGCAGCAGGAAACCACGTAAGCTGTGGGTTGATCAGGGTACCGAGTTCTATAATCGAACGTTCAAACACTGGCTTGATGAGAATCAGATCACGATGTACAGCACTCACAACGAAGGAAAGGCTGTTGTAGTTGAGCGTTTCAACCGAACTCTGAAAACCAGGATGTGGAAATACTTCAGTGCTAACTCCACCAGCAGGTACATCGATGTCCTTCCACATTTGGTAGAGAAGTACAACACGACAAAACACAGAGGTGTTCGGATGACACCAACTGAGGCATCACGGGAGAAGAACGCCGATCAAATCCGTGACTCACTGCGTGAGAAATCTCCACTATCCAGGTCCACTAAATTCCAGATAGATGACCACGTCCGACTGGTGAAGCAGAAACGACATTTCGAGAAAGGATACACTCCGAACTGGACTGAGGAGGTATTCAGGATCACCGATATTCTCCCGACCAGACCCACTACGTACTCTGTCAAGGACCTCGATGGTGAACCCGTTGATGGGTCGTTCTATGAACAAGAGCTCCAGAAAACTACTCAAGAAATCTACCGGATCGAGAAGTGCTCCGAAGGGACAACAAGAAGAAACAAGCCCTTGTGAGGTGGAAAGGCTACTCGGTAAGGTTCGACAGCTGGGTCCCGTTTGATCAACTCAGCTGGTTGTGATCACGGATCACAGCAGCAGATTTGTTTGTAGAAAAAAAACCACGGGGTAGACCTACTAACTGTCAACGACACCGGATTCGGACTCTTGTCAGTACTAATAGACATAAACAACGACATATGTGTTTGACCCCGATAGCCTGGTTGGTAAATCTACTACACACAGGATAAGAAATCGAGAGTCACGGGTTCGAATCCCGGAAACTGAGACCACGTGCCACGTGTCTGAATCCTGTTTCACAACAAGAAACTGAGACCACATGCCACAATGCGCATGTCAGAATCCTGTTTCACAACAAGAAACTGAGAACACATGCCAATGAGCGTGTCTGAATCCTGTTTCACAAGAAGAAACTGAGAACACATGCCAATGAGCGTGTCTGAATCCTGTTTCTGAGAACACATGCCGATGAGCGTGTCTTGTCTTGTGAAAAAAAGAGAGAAGAGAAAAAAGAAGAGAAGAAAAAAGAGTCACACCACCGTTCACAGTCTCAAAGTCAGTACCCAAAGGGATTCTGAAATCGTTCATCTATGAACCGAAAGAGAATCATCCAGATCTGTATATTCTTTGATAGTATCAACATCCCACTGAGAACATTGATACAGAAAGAACTGGAAAATCTCAAGCGTGTGAAAGTCAGTCTGGCATTACAAGTAGAAATGGAGAAAGGAGACGACATAACAACCACAGACACACCATACTTCAGGAGTGGACCAATGACAGTCACAGCATCTCATGAGATTGATGACGGTATTCGAACGGCACACTCACAAATTCATAGAAATATCGATAAGTGGATACAGAATGGATCAAACTGGCACATCAATCATATCGTCGGATTTTACGTTGATGTAGCAGCATATCAGCCAATGAGAGGTAAATCCTACATTGATTTACCGAACGAGCTCAAGAAAAAGAAGGCAATCATCAATGTCAAGAATAAGGATGATAAATGTCTGATGTGGGCACTGCTCTCAGCTCTGTATCCAGCAAAGAAGCATAGTGACAGGGTAACTCAGTATACAGACTATAGCAACAAACTTGATCTGTTCGGAATCGATTTTCCAACACCACTGAGTCAAATTTCCAAAGTCGAGAAGCAAAACAGCCTAGCTATCAATGTCTTTGGGTATGAAGATAACGTGATCTATCCACTACTGCTGACAAAGAAAAGAGGTGAGAAAGTGATCAATCTTCTACTATACCAAAAAGAAGATCAGAATCACTACTGTTGGATCAAAGATTTCAGCAGATTGTGCTACGATCAGTCAAAGCATAAAGCCAAGAAATTCTTCTGTACAAGATGTACCCATGGTACTACCAGAACCGGACGACGATGGAAATCAACCAACACTGAAGTTCATTAATCATCACAAAATGCTACAATGTCCCTATGTAATCTATGCTGACACTGAGGCACTGATCAAGAAAATTGATGGAGTGAAAAGCCAACAAACCAGCCGGGATTCACAACATGTTCCTTGTGGTTTTGGTTATGTCGTGGTAGGTTCTGACGGAGTGATGACAAGTCAGTGTTTCTACCGGGGTGCTGATGCCATGGATGTATTCTTTGATAAACTCAAAAATGAGGAGAAGAAAATCCAATCAGCACTCAATAATCCAGCACCGATGGATCTCACTAAGGATCAAGAAAAATTGTTCAGAGAGACAGAAGACTGTTGGATTTGTAAAAAGAAACTTGGTGATGACAGAGTCCGTGATCACGATCACATCACTGGTGATTTCCGCGGTGCCGCACACAATGACTGTAACATCAAACTGAGCAATCGGAAAGACAGATGTTGAGACCGTCACATACACAAACAAGGATGGTGTATGTAAGAGTAAAACTGTGAGTGAGATATCAGTCATTCCCAACAACATGGAGAAATTCATCTCATTCACATGGAGACAGTTCCGGTTCATCGACAGCTGCCAGTTTCTCAATGCGTCACTCGATAGACTTGTGAAAACGACACCAGATGAGTCATTCACTTACACCAAGACATTGTCAAACCATCAGCTGTTGATGAGGAAAGGGGTATACCCCTATGAGTACATGAATAGCTTCTCCAGGTTCGATGAGACTCAGCTACCAGCACAGAGTAAGTTCTATTCTTCACTGTCTGATGAGGGGGTGAGTGATGATGACTACAAACATGCTGAGACAATTTGAAATTTGACTGTCAGACTCTTGGTGATTATCACGACTTGTATCTCAAGACCGACGTGTTTCTCTTGGCTGACATCTTTGAGAATTTCAGAGTAGAAGCTGTCAGAACGTATCAGCTGGATCCAGCAAATTACTACACTCTGCCTGGATTTGCCTGGGATGCTCTGTTGATGTACTCAGGTGTGTCCTTGGAATTACTAACAGACTATGATCAGCACTTGTTTGTAGAATCAGGAATGAGAGGTGGTGTGTCGATGGTCTCACAACGATATGCTGCTTCTAATAATCACTATCAGGAGAAATTTGATGCTGATCAGCCATCGTCATTTATCTAGTATCTCGATGCTAACAATCTCTATGGTTGGGCAATGTCACAGCATCTCCCAGTGTCTGATTTTCGGTGGGAGAAACCATCAGAGAAACTCCTGAACAAGATACTGAACACTCAAGATGATTCCTCATCGGGGTATATCGTCGAGTGTGATCTGGAATATCCACACGAACTTCATGAGGAGCATAACGATTATCAAGTTGCTCCGGAACGTCTTTCCGTTAATGAGGATATGTTATCTCCATACCAGCAGGAGCTTGTTGATAAACTCAATTCTTCCGGAGTAGATGCTCTCAAACTTGTACCAAACTTGAGGGACAAGACAAAGTGCATTCTACATTACCGAAACTTGAAACTCTACACTCAGCTCGGACTACGTTGTGTCAAAATTCATCGTGCTCTGAAATTTACTCAGACACCGTGGATGAGAAACTACATCGAGAAGAATACAGACCTCCGGAAGAAGGCAAAGGATGATTTCTCTAAGGATTTCTATAAACTGATGAACAATGCGGTGTTCGGGAAAACTATGGAGAACGTTCGGAGGAGAGTCAGCATAAAATTGTTGAGAAGTCGCGAGGAGAAAAAAATCAAACAGCTTGTTGCCAAACCAACGTACAACCGCCATGTGATCTTCAACGATGACCTGGTCGGGGTACAAAGTAACAGGGCAAAGGTCGTCCTCAACAAGCCCATATATGTTGGGATGTCGATTTTGGATCTCTCAAAGACACTCATGTATGACTTTTACTACAATCACCTGAAAGAGTTGTATGGCTCTGATGTGAAACTCTTGTACACCGATACAGACAGCTTGGTTCTTCATTTCTTTACTGATGATCTGTTTGATGACATGAGTGAGTTTCTTGATAAGTATGATACAAGCAATTATGATCAATCACATCCGTTATATTCCGAGAAAAACAAGAAAGTTGTTGGTCTGTTCAAAGATGAACTCGGTGGAAAACTGATCACTGAGTTTGTAGGACTTCGCTCCAAGATGTACAGTTACTCTGGTGAGGAAAGTGGAAAAAGAGCAAAGGGGGTGAAAACAGCAGTGCTCAAGAAAACTATCACACATGATGATTTCCGAAATTGTCTCTTGGATCAATCCGTGTTCCATCGAGAAATGACAACACTCCGGAGTCATAGACACGTCATTTTCGGAGAAACAGTTAATAAGATAGCTTTATCACCATTGGACACAAAACGATATATCACAGAAGATGGATGTAGTACGTTAGCGTTCGGACACCATGAAATACCAAGATATCTGGCTGAGGAGGGGTTTGATAGTAGCATTTCATTCATGAGTTATGCTCCGCATATGATGAAGTAGTTTGTCCAGTGATCATGAGAAAAAAAAAGATATATTTTTTTTACTTTTCTGTTGAGTTCGAAACAGGACGACTGACGACATATCCAGACATTACAACGGGAACAGGTTAGTTGGGGGAACGACATTTATTATAGACGACGAGACAAGAGACCAAGACGAACGAAACGACTACATTGAAGAGTGAGGAAAAGAGAGAGTGAGATCAAGTCTAAACGGCAAGATAAAGGGCCTGGGTAGCTATGGCAAATATGGGCGCGCAAGTAGCTACCCAGGCCAACGGAGCAAAAGGAGACAAAAGGTGCGTACGCAAGGGCATGCAGGCCAGCTAGAAATGTACGGGAGGTGGTACCTAACATACCACCCCTCCATGAAAAAATCCCGCGTCCTCGCGGAGAGAAAAAAAAGAGAGGAAAAGATTTTAAAAAAATGAACTGGAGGAGAAAACACACACACACACATACTGCACGCGCGCATGGATCTCACGAAAGTGTGTACTAAAATGCACTCGTACAGATCATTCCTGTACTGCTTATTGTGTGAAATAACAATTGGAGTTTGACGAGGAACGTGAATTACTAGTATTTTGCACGGCTAATACAGCCTAGTTACACTTTTGCTAAACATCCAAAAATTAGAGCGTGGCTCACCATGATCGGACCCCTAACTTGGTTATGTTTTACGAACACACGCGCGCGCACACACTACAAAAAATTCACGAAAATAAATTTGACGAAGAAGCATACAAAAAAAAAAGAAAGAGAGAAAGGTAGCTGACCTGCATGGCTTGAACGAGAATAGACGAGGTAAGGTTGGCGTAGGAGAGACGAGGTTGATAGAGACGAGACGAGGTTGGCGTAGGAGAGACGAGACTGACATGGACGAGACGAGGTTGACATAGACGAGACGAATGGTGGTTGAGGACGGCTGGGCATGGGATGATCTCAGGGTCGTGGGTCGATCAATAATCGGGCGCCAATGTTGAGTTCGAAACAGGACAACTGACGACATATCCAGACATTACAACGGGAACAGGTTAGTTGGGGGAACGATATTTATTATAGACGACGAGACAAGAGACCAAGACGAACGAAACGACTACATTGAAGAGTGAGGAAAAGAGAGAGTGAGATCAAGTCTAAACGGCAAGATAAAGGGCCTGGGTAGCTATGGCAAATATGGGCGCGCAAGTAGCTACCCAGGCCAACGGAGCAAAAGGAGACAAAAGGTGCGTACGCAAGGGCATGCAGGCCAGCTAGAAATGTACGGGACGTGGTACCTAACATTTCTTATACATTCGATTCTCTATACTTCTCCCATATGGTATCATGTCTTTGTTGAGATTTTTTACACTTTGGAATGAATGGTTTGATCTTGTTCACATCATCTTCATCATCAATGAGTTTCGAAAGTAGGAATGGATAACTCACTTTGACTTTTTTCTCTTTATTTGCTACTTCTTTGATCCTCTGAATTTCATCAACAAGATGGTTGAATGGGGTTTTGCTAAGATATTTTGGTAAACCAACCTTGTTCAGGGTTATCTCCAACCTTGTTTCGATTCCTATTCTGGTTTTGGATTTTTCTATTTCTTCCAAGTAAATTGTGGTATCATACAGATCATTTTTCTTCATCTCATACACCTCAAGATCCTGTGGAGTTACTTCATTTTCCAAAATCATCAATTCTATATCTGTAGGAAACCATACCTGGTTTCTATAGTCTATGTAGTCCGCTATCATCTTATCTTTCCTGGTGGAGTGTTCATCATCTATCCATGTATCCATGACTTCTTCTTCTTCTTTGTTCATAGAGCAGTCGTCATCAAACCACGCATTCATGATTTCACTTCTAAAAAAATATATTTTACTTTTTTGTTTTTGTGAATTGTTTGACTATTTTTTTACAAATCGTTTGCTGAGAATTTCACTTCTTCTTTCTGGAAATGCTTTATAGCGACAACAACAAGTTTGAGACTCAGAGTGTCATCAGTCTTGTCTTTGTAAACCCACTTCAGGTGAACGATACCATTGATAGTGTCACCTTGCTTGATCTTGTTGGTTTTTGATGGTTTGTTGCCCTCATCAAAGATAGCACAATCAGGAGAAATTTGGAGAAACAGGATTGGGTGGTCACACTTTGCTGTGTTAATCCTGCTTCTAACCGTATTTCCTTCGGATTCGATCTTCTTCTCGATACAACGGATGGATTTACAAATGTCACTGTCAGAAGAAAATTTCAGAGAGTCCTCTTGTCCTTTCTTCACAACATTCATGATATTTGTCTCATCAGTGAATTTTATGTATGGTTCCTTACCATTGATTGTCAGTGATCCACATTTATTCCCATCTGGATTGTAATTCGACAATCAGTGGAGTCAGTGAGAACATCAGCTGTGGTAAACGGGGTTGGCTTCTTGCTTGTCATCTTGGAAAGTTTGTGTAGAATCGTTGTTTATACCTATGGCAACCGTTCCTCTAATATAGAATAATTAGGATCATCATCCATAGCTGGACCACCCAAAGTTGGCTCAGGAACCGATCCCACATCATCCCTCGAAGTGAGCCAAGATGGGGTAAATGAAAAAGCTGAAGTTGGCTCACTTCCGATTTTCTCGGAGGCAGCAAGTTGACTCACTTTTCTGAAACTGGGTTGAGCCAACATGGGGTCAGTGTTTGGAGTTGTAAAATTAGTACTTGGAGGTGTAAAATTAGTACTTGGATCTCACACACACATTTCTTACCATAAAGAATAAGAAGTGTATTGAAGGGTTAGAACTATAGGGTAGGAGAGGGGGAACTGTATGGTAGACCTATCTCCTGGTAAGAGTCATTATCTCACACGTTCCCCTAGTAGTATAGGGGGAGGGGGAGACTTTGGAGGGAGGCCCTAAGGGCCGATCGAGAAAGTCGATTTTGGACCACCTTCCAGGTGGTCCAGAACCCCCTCCCCCTATACTACTCTTGGTGTTCGTCCTAAAGAGGTTCGACTGGATATCATTCATACTCCCCAAAAGATGTGTAAGATTTTATTATTGTGGAGTGCCTTGTTTATCTCTCAGTACCTCGAACCATAGTCTTGCCCCTATTATCCTCAGGATCAATGTATTTGTTGGAACGAGGTGTCGTACTCAGCAATGTATTTCTTTACATTTTAAAGGCGAAGTTAAGGCAAAAATTAAAATATCACCAGTTGTAGTCTTCGGGGTGCTGAGTCGAATGGACTTGGTCCGAGGAAGCTGAGACGCTCCCTTCCTACTTGAATCCCAATCGAACTCGCGCACTTCCACCGAAACTGGGTGACTGCGCCCTATTAGATGGGGATTTGTATGCAAAATGTCACTAAAAGCGCCATTTCGTTCTTATAACAGCACGGATGACCGCGATTGGCCCATATGTTGTAGTCTTTTGGACGCTGAGTCGACTGGTTTTGGTCCGAAAAGGCTGCGATGCAGCGTTCCTCCTTTATTCCCAATCGAACATGGTTGAACAAGCGGTCACGTGCTCCTGCGTACGCCAGTCACCTGGTCACCGTGCCTGCAGGGTACAACTTACTAGCCTGTTTGACCTTTTTTGGGTGCAGTCCTGTCACTCGAGTTGAACCTTGGTGTGAAAGTTGTCGCCTGCTGGCGTGGTGACCAGGTGATTTGGGCACCCAGGAGCACGTGACCACTTGCTCAACCATGTTCGATTGGGAATAAAGGAGGAACGCTGCATCGCAGCCTTTTCGGACCAAAACCAGTCGATTCAGCGTCCAAAAGACTACAACATATGGGCCAATCGCGGTCATCCGTGCTTTTATAAGAACGAGATGGCGCTTTTAGTGACATTTTGCATACAAATCCCCATCTAGTAGGGCGCAGTCACCCAGTTTCGGTGGAAGTGCGCGAGTTCGATTGGGATTAAAGTAGGAAGGGAGCGTCTCAGCTTTCTCGGACCAAGACCATTCGACTCAGCACCCCGAAGACTACAACTGGTGAAATTATATTTTTTGCCTTAACTTCCCCTTTAAATGTTTATTGTTCCTCCTTTGCTGTGTTGTTTTAGAAAATCGTGGACTAACAGTTTGAAGTCATTGAACTACTTCCAAAAGCTGTATCGACATCAACAGGATTACGATTTCAGTGCAATATGATGCAGGATGACCTTATCACGAAAGCCCATGATTATAAACCATTATAAACACAGAATCAACAAAAACATCTGCGACACGCACCTGGTTACATTTCTCAAATAAATCTGATCGAGGGCGGGGAAATCTGAAATATCTGAAAGGCAAGACAATTTTATGACAGAGTCATGAAATTCTGCTACAGCAACATGCACAGAATGACCTCCGTATAAAAAAGGTATCACCACGGTCCACCACTACTCACGTGTTTCCCCGCAGAAGAACATGCATTATGCCATTTTCTGCAAGAAAAGGCTTGCACATCAATGCGTATAATACGGTATTGATATGATGTGAAGGCCATCATTTAGTTTAAATTTACGTATTGGTATAGGCAAGAGTACATAACCCCCCAGAGTGTGCAACGCCTGATCCAGCTCTGCATAGGGTCTTGGTCGAGCGGAATCGGATCTTTGCGTCATAATACCGTACACATCTGAGGGGAACCCGGGGAGTCGCGGGTACTCTTGGATCAAAAACAATAGTGCCCTGCCTCGAGACCGGCCTTGCGCTGGTGTGAAGTTTACGCATGACATCAGAAGATCCGATTCCGCTCGACCAAGACCCTACACAGAGCTGGATCGGCGTTGCACACTCTGGGGGGTTACCGGTATGTACTCTTGATATAGGGCATTCCATTGATTGGTGACAGAAAAAACAAAAGAAATTATAGCAATAAAAACTGCTTTATGGCAGTTTTCTAAAAAAGGTTATTGTGTTCTAGTCCATGGACCCCGTCTAAAAAGTAAGAAATTAACGAAATGTGATAGCCAAAAATTAAAATTTCACACAAAACCTCACAATAATCACACACAGAATGAAAAGGTACATGTAGAAGACCTTTTCCCCTCGTGATTCTCTTTCCTATACATGCATGACATGTATGTTGCCAATTGTTGGTGCAGTACATGTAAATTTAGTGTTGAAAGCAGCATTTCAAGTGTTGTGATTATTGTGAGGTTTTGTGTGAAATTTTAATTTTCGGCTATCACATTTCGTTAATTTCTTACTTTTTAAACGGGGTCCATGGACTAGAACACAATAACTTTTTTTAGAAAACTGCCATAAAGCAGTTTTTATTGCTATAATTTGAATATTGCGGCCAGCTGTATGTGGCCAGCTGTGTTTGATGGTACGGTACGGTACGGGACAGATACGGGATAGCACCAGGCGTGACACAAACACACAAACAAACAAACACCAAATTAAAGCTGTGTGGACCCTGGCTAGCGCCAGACGTTACTGAAGTAACGTCTTCTGCATAGCTACGGGAATTAAAGCTGTTTGGACCCTGGCTAGCGCCAGACTTTACTGAAGTAACGTATTTTGCGTAGATACGGGAATAAAATGATTTGCTTCCTCGATCTCTTGCTGTGGCCAACCTAAATACCTAGAAAGGTAATATTCCATGTGCTATCTCTGTAACGGAATTGATACCAGTCTGAAAAGCTGCATATCAAATCTTCCGCTATATGTTTTTGTTGATGTAAGCCAGAATATCGAGAATCCCCTTGTATGTATTTCTAAGTCCAAGTGTTGATTTGCTTCCTCTGCTGTTGTTGGACACTCAAATGACCTGTAATATAATAAAAAAATCACTGTAAACCATCAAACAAGGTAAGGGAGGTGAAATCTAATGCTGGTTCAACCCATTCAACCTCAGTACGGGTTAAACCGGTTTACCTTTTGGCTGGTCGCTCTATCATGTCATGCAGTCGTATTTATTTATTCAGCTTTTATTTCTTGTGTACTTGCATACTGGTATTAGTTTAGTCCCACAACCTGCGATAAAATGATCAGCTGTAGCACCTACTCCACTTTTATGTTTATGTGTCATTCGGATCTTCCCAAGTTGTACAATGTACTGTTGAGATACCGAATTCAAATAAATCAATACCAATACCATTAATCCTTTCCTCTTTTGTTAGTTCTAGAGTCTTACCCTGCTTCTTCATGCCAATCTGTGTAGTTCCAAGCCAAGCTCATGCCAGAATCCCTGCCTAGTCGGAGCACCAATGGGCATCAAATGACCATTGTTCCAGTTAAATTTGTCCTGGCTTTTTGGTTAGTGGCCTTTTCCTAGAAATTCACAAAACTTTCTTCGGTGAGCTTATCAACGAAATTAGACACAGTGATACCGCTCAGAACTCCCTCACCGCAAAGATTCGGACTCTGAGAACGAAGTTATTTCACTTACAACTTTGACAATTTTGTGATATTTTTAAAAAGACCTGTAGGCAAACTGCTCAGTTTGTTCGAAAACAGATACCTGTAAAGACAAACCCGAGAACAAACCTTTTTAAGAAGTGTGTATGGATATCATTATCAAGACATTACAACTATTGGAAACTTATCAACTGTGCCATGTAAGTTGATGTAACGGTTTTGATGACATTATTTTGAAGGTGTGCATGGTTGGTGTTACGTGTTGGGCAGAATATAAATCCAACACTTAGGACAGAGAACAAAATATGATTAACTCTTTTTAACATTCCACTCCCCATGTTTGAGTATACAGTAGACACACACGAGTGCAGGACGCGACACACCAAAAGACAAGAGAGTGAGTTTCGAAGAATGGGAATGTCGGTCAGAGTAGCTGGCCTCAATTGAGTGTGCGTTAACGAACGTGTGGTCGGCCTACCGAGGGCAGGAGCTGTATAAGGCCAAGTGGGTCGGCCTGCGCTGAGCAGGAGCGGTTTATGACCCATGCGAGTTTAATAGTAGTGAGCGAGAGGCCAGTTACGGAGGAGTGCCCGCATCCATGTGTTTCAAAATCTGTGGAGTGTAAAATAAGAAATGGGATGAGGAGGGTGGGTCAGAATTTGAAATCTGACTGCAGGCAAGGAAACTGGAATGACAGCAAGCTCTGTTGTGCGCAAAGGAAATCTGCGCATGCGCAGAGCGTGGGCATGTGATGTCTATGATACACAGCACAAAGGCACACAATGAAAACCTTGGCAAATTTATTCCGTTGTGACTCCGAGTTTCATGGCTGAACCAATCATCAGACAACGATAATGGAATAGGAGGCAGCGCTGCTATATCTAAGTGGAGAGAGGTGTGATAATACGATAGCGAGAGGAGTAATCGCGTGAATGTATACAGGGACGGGCTATTTCAGAGGCAGATGCAGTAGGCGCAGGTCTAGCACTAACAAGTACGCGCTTAATGTCGCTCATACACCACACACACACACACATACTAACACGCACACACATAGTAACACCCACACACACATACACGCACACACTAACACACACATACACCCACCCACAACACCCTAACTTGCACACGGGCGCACGCACACACAGGACACCCACCCACCCACAACACCCTAACTCGCACACGCACAAACACACGCACACACGCATATACACACACCTATAGACACATGTCCACACGTATACACAGGCATCTGCGTTCGTATGACAAGTCTAAGCGCACACAAACTCCTGCAATCACGCGTCAAAAAACCCACAGCGGTCATAGCTGTCTATGTAATAGGGGTGGCCAGCAGAAACTTGCGCTGGTGAGGGCATTTAGATACCAGCTCACTTCTCTTGTTTAGGGAGGTAGCTTTTGAAGCTTTCAGGATGTGGAACTTTTCGGTTAAGCATAGGCCACACTTCTTGCTGATGTTACTGTACGAAGGTGCTCTATCCTTGATCTCCCATCTGATGTCGAATCCGCGGTTCTCGTTTTTCAGATCCCAGATGTGCTTGGACAACTTAGTCGATGCGGCGTACTTTTCATGGCGGAAGTCCGAAGTGTGTTTGTTGTAGCGCTGCTTGAATGTGTGTATGATACACAGCAGTATGTAGAGAGTGCAAGATCGTACACACACGTAAGGAAGGTTATGCAACCCGTTATAAAGGCCAACAGCGAAGCAATGGTACGTGACTGTTAACAACGGTTAACTCCTACATTAACCCAACATTTAAAATGTTCAAACACTTGACATGGTGCTACCTGGCTGCCATTGGGAGGTGACAGCTGACTGGTTTACATTCGAGCCACTCATTATCACCATCACTCCACTGGACTGGTGTAGGGTTCGCAATTACTGACACACCTGTGCCCATAATCCATTGTTGTTGTCTGGTGGTGGTTAACTCCTTGAAGCCCGGAATTCTGCTTCTAGATTGTCTTCATGTCATGCCTCCACCCCATTGGCAATCTGGCGGGGCTCGCAGTTGCACTGGACTCCAGCTCTCTACTCTGGTCATTCTCTTCCAGACTAGATCCGCTATCATCAGTGTGACTCACATTCACGGACAGGTTCTCTGCAGGTTCTGAAACGTCGTCGGCATGGACAGCTTGTCTTGTTCCTGCCTGGACAACTGACGTGCCTCTAAATCACCAGCACAGAAGCCATGCTCCCCGCGTGAACTCTGTTCTAAACCAACACTATCAGCAATGTTCCATTATCAGTCTGGCTACGGATTCCTCTGCTGCCATATGAGAACCGAAGCCTTTCTGTTTCCTGTTCAGCCTCCCTGTTATCAGGGCCGGATCCCCGATAATAGAACCATAATAACAGCAGAACTGGCTGTGAGAGGAAGGTTGTTATTATCAACTCAAAACCTGATAGTGATCGTTTTGTAAGAAAAAAGAACAACCAACGTTACTTGTTTCTAACACAACTAAACACAAAGGAAAGGGCCGCATGAGCACTACGTCATGCACTGCATGATGCAGTGAGCGAGCGCATGCGTGGGAATGTGCAGTGAAGCGAGTAACACTGTAGTACAGGTATTGCAGAAGCATGCACAGACCAGATCTACTAAGAACAATACATGCACGTGTCATGAGCAGTACAGTGAGACTTCACGCTACAGTGGTCCGCGTGACACTCCCCAGCGAATAAGTGTGGTAAATAAATCATGGGAGATTCTAATAGACAGGGACAAATAAAACGGGAGACCACCAAATCATGGAGTAGGGAGTATGCTGGGAGCAGTAGACAACATAAACGAATGAGCAAATTGCGTAGCGGGAAAAAGAAGGGGGAATGTAACAGAGAGTGGGATGCAGCAAAAGGTACTACATGCAACAGTACTTAGCTGGTGTGAGTCAAGAGGTTGTCCACTTGGCCATATTTTCCAGTGCCTTGCGAGCGGCAGCGCGACTCGGTCTCACGTCAGCTGGAGGTGTCTGGTCTCTAGTATCCACTCGAGCAGGTGCTGGTGGCGGGTGCTGGCTCGACACTCAAGTGGGTAGAGCTTGCATAGAGGTCGAGTCACTGCATGGCCAGCTGGTGTCTGCACGACAGTACTTCGAACCTCGTTGTCGGTGGGACTGACAATGAGTTCCGCCACACGTCCGAGTCTCGAGACCGCACGCGGCGTATCATCTTCGCCAATGAGAACCACCTCACCAACCTCCGGTCGACCGTGCTGGCGGGCATGGGGAGAGAAGGATGATGGAGTTGATCGGGCCTGCAGCATCTGGAGATAGTCTCGCTGCCATAGATGCCAGAAGGCTGCACTCTGTTGTTGCTCCCATGCGTTCAGGAGCTGGGTAGACGGAGAGGCAGACGTTGGCAGAAAGTCCGGGTCGCTATCGTCTACAGCTTGCAACGGAATTGACGCCGGACGGCCACCAATCAGGAAGTGAGCCGGTGTGAGGATTTGATGATCCAGCCCCTCACTATCAGCTGGTACGGTAGTCAACGGGCGGCTGTTAACTGCAGCTTCAGCTTCGGCTAACACGGTGGTTAGCTGGTTGACGGTCAGGAGTTGCCGTCCGATGGATTTCCGCAAAGACCTCTTCACGAGTTCGACCATGCGCTCGTACAGCCCACCTTGCCCTGGTGCCAAAGCTGTAGTAAACTTCCACACAATGTCGTGGTTAGTCAGGTAGTCTTGCACCATGGGATCGGATGTAGCATCACGCCAAGCTTCATCCAACACAGACGATGCTAGTTTGAACTGCGATGCATTGTCGGAGTACAACAGACGGGGCACGCCGCGCCTGGCTATGAAGCGGCGTAGGCTTGCGATGAAGTGATCCGTGGACATGTCAAGGACACACTCCAAATGCACAGCGCGCACAGCAAAACACTGCAGCATCCCCATCAGACGTGTCACATAGTGAGCAGCTCTGTTTACTCATAGAGCTGTTCGATCATTTTTATCAAGTGGCTTGGCTAGTGGTTTGTCCGACGTGCTTGTTACTGTGGTCAAGAGACACGTGCTGTCTGTTGTTGTTTGTTGTCGTGCTTTTATTTATAGTAGTTCAACCAAACAAACAAGCAATTTTGCCTTCTCACAAAGAGACGACTTAGAAGAGGAGAGGGCAGAAAGAAAATGGAGAGGGGAGAGAAAAACAGGCACGAAGGCAGATAGAATGGAGAGGATGTAGTATTGAGTAGCCCTTTACCAGCGGCAGGATTTATATGTAAAATAGCGGTGTCCACTAGATTGAGAATATGGACTGAATGGTGAATAATTTGTAATGACACCTTTATAGTTCTGGACAGCTGGTATAATTACTTTTCACATGAGACTAGAAACAAGCTGATAACATGTAGCGTCGTTGCCAGTCATGGCGAACAATAATTCAAGCAATGCGGCCGAAATAGCAAATTCGAGGAACATGACGGTGTCCACTAGACTGAGAATAGAGACTAAACGGTAAATACTTTGTATTGACACCTTTCAATTCTGGGAAGCTGGTAGAGTTACATTTCTTTACGAGACTAAAACTAAGCTGATAACATGAAACAGTGTTGCCATTCATGGCGAATAATAAGTCAAGCAATGCGGCTGAATTACCAAATTCGAGGAACTAGAAGATATACTCTGTTCAGCATCAGCTCTGTGAGGATCATTCTCCGGTGAATGAAACACCCTGAAGCACTTATTGCCTTTCCCAATACACAGGTGCACAGGATGACCTACTCTGTTGGTGCAGTTAGAGCAGAAGAAAGCAGTCTTGCTTCTCTTGCAATCCTGCTTCCAGCAGACAACACGGTTGGCTCTTCCAGACTCACCAGAACAGTCTGGAATGTGTACAGAGTGCACTTGTCTTTAGTCAGCTGTTGGTGCTGGTATAGAACACTACAGATCTGGTGGTGCTGAATTGGCAGATTGACGAGATGACGAACCAGCTTGTTGTCCCTGCCCTTTTGGCACGTGTGTGCCCCTTTTGACACGTGTGTGCGGACCGCTCGCGGACTGCGCCGGTTGCGCATGCTTGCATGATTATCGTACATGTTCTTGTTGTTGTGCGCATGCTTGCATACTTATCGTACGCATTCTGGTTGTTTTGGGTGCCTTCTTCTTGAGACTCTCTTTGGAGCAACAACAATAATCTGTTCTCCGAGTGTGGCGTCCGTGTGATATGAGATATCGAGAGTAATCGGAAGGGCTATCGTGCGAGGTATAAAAACCCCGACGACAAGCTGCTCTCGAAACTCGTATTCCGAATAGTACACGGGCCTCTTGATTGCACCTGAATTGGCTTCTCTCCAAGCAGCAAACAGTTCCCAGGCATTGATTGCGGTGAGGAGATCATAGAAGATCACTTTGTTGAACTTCTTTGCGGGTCCGCGGAGAATACGGTAGCTGCTAGCCAGTTCATCAAATAATAATATCAATTCCTGCCATGTTTACATTGTAATGTTCGATGGCAACCGGCTTGCGACATGTCACGTCCTGTGAAGCGGGATTCACAGAAGCTTTTTTGCGATGCGACACGCGATGCGACGCGATCTGCGATGGATGCGTGCGATGCGACCTCGCGAAATACCATTCACAGAAGAAGTCAGCGATGCGACAAATTCTTGCTGATTTGGGTACGTCACCATGATATTCGCGCGGTTTGATACAACTTGTACAAATTTATAGGCAACTCTTGAACCTTTGTACAACTTTGCTGTAGAAAAGGTAAAAATCGTACGCCAAATCGCTTGTCGCATCGCATCGCATCGCAAAAGTTGAGCCAAGCTCAACTTCTGCGATGGCCCAGTTGCGGCAGTTGCGTGGGGTGCGACATGGCTGCGATTTGGGGTTTTCCCGGTTTCGCGCCTGTCGCATCGCGTGTCGCATCCCAGAAAAAGCTTCTGTGAATCCCGCTTAACTCTCCGTTGACTCTTTTTTTCTTGTTTTCTCTGTGTACTCAGTGGCAGAGTGCATGGTGGACAGCACAGTTACACATGTTTTGTCCAACCACTGCACATAAACGATGTCCCCGTCACGCACACAGCGCATGTCTCCCGACGATCCTTTTTTCGAACTGTTTCTTGCTTTTCAGGCAATCAGGAAATCCACGTCGGTTAGTGCGCATTGTTCCGGCAAGCTCAGAGACATTGGCATTCAGTGCTTGAGCAAGGCTGTGGGATGTAAAGTAGTTGTCTGTCAAAAGCTGATAGCGTTGCTTCAGGTACGGAGTCATGAGTCGCATGACGAGGTCGTACGTAAGACAATGTTGACTGACATGCATTGCACCACCGGTGTGCATCTCGAAATTGCAGTTGTGTTGGAGTCGCAGAGTGTGTAACATTTGAATCCCCATTTGACCAGTTTATTTTTCACATACACCTTCATGCGCTGGCGACCCTTGAAGCGTATGATTCTCTCATCGAGGGCAACCTGTTGGCCGGGCTGCCAAAACTGCATGGATTTAGCACGGAAAACATCGTGAAGGTTACGAACATTTTTGCAGTCGATCATCCGGGTCGGCCGAGTCGGAACATTGAAAGAACGCACGGATGGAACGAAAAAGCAGACGGGTGAGCATTTCACGTGGCCACGGGCCATGATATGAGCCAGAGCTTTTTTGGAAAAAGTCGAGAAAATCGCGATTTGAATTCCGCTGCAAAAATTGCGAAATGCAGTGCAACGCGATTCGCTGTTGTTGTTCTCCTCGGTTGACTGAACTGTTCCGGATGCATTTCTTTGTTGCAAGTATGTTTTTTTGAGAATGTAGTCCATGTTGCGCTGATTCGCCTAAAACTGTTTCGAAGACAGAGCCTAATGTACTGCGGAGCGGAAGAAGACGACATCCTCGCACTCCATGCGCAGGATGAAATATTTTGAGGATTTGCGTCGGAAACAGAAAGAAGACGATGATGGCTACAGCGACGAGTCATTGAGGGCGTGGCTGGGTTGGCACTGGTTCACTGAGCAGCCTCGAAAATGTTGGCAGTCCAGGAAACGAGCGATAGCCTCGATGCGAGGCTTTGTTTCCTTCGCCAATTGTCGAGTTTAGACGTAGGTTTAGCATCTTATTCTCTCCGGTTTGTCATAAACCCTTGACTGTAAGTCGCAAGCGCTCGATATGACAAGGCTTGCGTGGTGGAATCAGGTTTCATGCGGTGAAAATCAAGCGCAAGCGCTTTTACTAGTATTTTGAGTGGAAAGTCCAAAACAGGCCCTAGCCTAATAACAATGGTCCCACTAATGAGGGAATGCTGTATATCTGTGCATAAGGATTGGTTGATTCAGGGTAGGCTGGGACGCACCCAACCATGAAAGTGGTCAGTACAGTTTAGTAGTGCTATTCCAGTTCTGTGTGCAACATGGCTCAGTCCACATAGAAATGGAGTTTTGTTTTTTTCCTCTTTTTTCCGTCCGCCCATGTGCCTGTTCCATGAGAAGTCCGACGCAAAACATAGAATTACCTTGGTGTGGCCTTATAGCAGAAGTGAACAGTGATCATTGTTGTAACGCTGCGTTTCATGCACATAACAAGGCTCAGGAAAGCGCATTAGTGGGACCATTGTTATTAGGCTAGGGCCTGTTTTGGACTTTCCACTCAAAATACTAGTAAAGAATACAAACAAAACTAATAGAAGCCTACAGATATTACACAAACAACAAACAAAACAATCAACTGGACCAGGTACAGCACCGAGCCCTAAAGCACAACGGCCCAGGGTCATATCTTCCAAGCCTCACTGTTCGGCGTCAAGTCGCAGCACTCACATGCCTGCACAAGCTGCGTGGATTGCCGGTCTCTCAATCCTGACGACCATGACACCACCGAGCGCAGTTGCTAACCAGCACCGGTGCTCCACTCGCCACCAGCAAGAGTAGCAGCACCAGCACCAACTAGCACCGACACTGCCTGTCGGAGCCCGTAATATTGCTCTCCGATCATTCCCCCATGCCACGATCCAAGAATGGAATCATCTCCCATCTGCCCTGTTACGTAACCTACGGCCCACGGAGAAGGGAATGCAGGCATTCAAGGAAGGCGCCTACAAGTCTCTCCACAGTCGAGATTGGCACTCAGCCACAGATGCCTCTGAACCCTCCCAGGACACTCTCTCCGATTGCACCCTGGTTCCCCTTTTTACTCCATCACATGTATCATCTTTCCATTGTTCACCGTCTATACAAATGTACTCCTCCTCCCCTCCCCTGTGCCCACTCCTCCACACTTTTTGGTTACCTGAAGTGTTGCTGAAGCCGAGACCTCAGGTCGGCGGAGATGCTCCAGTTTTACCACCACAGTTGTGTCTGCAACCACCTCTATCATGCAATATTCTGTTCTCGAGGTTCGTGTTTTCTCGTAAAAAAAAGTACAGCCAGATGTGCAGCAACTAGCTATAACAAGACCCGGAAACAGGAATTCTACAACTCCAAATTTCAGCATTGCACTGGAAATGTCAGAGAGACTTGGAAAATAATCAAGGAGTGGACAGGCAAACAGTCTACGTACAGGGATCCACGGTGCATGGTGGATGCGATTCGAGACACTTTTTCAAAAGTTGTGGAAGATCCAGTTCGCCCTGCACAACTATCTCTACCCCTTGGGCCTCCACCTGTGGCGCACTTCTCAGAATTCTCGCCAGTCTCCATTGCATCTACCCGAGAAAGTTGGACACCAGGAAAGCCACTGGGAGTGATGATACAGAGATGGAGCCAGAACTTTGAGAACTTCATTTGGTAGGGCATCAGGACCAGGGCTTTCGTTGCTTTTTAGTCTTTTTAGGTAGCTGCGAAGAGATGATGTGGTGGTATGTATAGAGCGCAGATCAGAAGACACAGTCGCAGAACGTTGCAGAGGTGGTATTGGAGAGGAATGGTCGTCTGGAATACCAGCTGATGTGAATTGCGTATTGAGAGTATTAGCTACAGACTTGGGGTCAGTCACCATCGAACCATTGGAAGCTAATAACGGAGGTATGTCTTGACGTGTACTAGTTGTCCTTTGAGTGCGAACAAAGGTATACAGGTTAGGCCTGGAAGAGGGGTGAGATAGGGTGATAGTGAGCGAACGTAAATATGCTCGATACTTAGAACGTGACAATGACTTCACCAGATTGCGCTGTTTTTTGTATAAAGAAATATTAGCATAGGTGGAGTACTTCTTACTTAAGCTGCAGTAGTCGTATTTGAGTTTAATTGCACCTTGGAGATCTTTGTCGAGCCAAGGGATCTTGGGGTTACGGCTGGACTGACGAGGGTGGTGGCTGCCATGTTTGGGTGTAGCGGGTCTTGCTCCGTATTGTGGCACATAGAAGGAGAGCACGTCATCAAGAACTGTGGTGAACTTCTCCACAGCTTCATCAACAGTAGTGGAGGTGAATAAAAGATGCCAGTCACAGGCAAAAAGTGCAGAGTTGATGATTGACCAAGTGGAGGGTGTAACCTTGCGGAAGGCATGTCGCGGAGGGGTAGGAGTCTGAGAGCAGTTGTAAGAGGTGTTAGCAGTGGCAATGTTGTAGGCTAGCGTTGTAATGACTTGCAAATGATCCGATGCAGCAAGCGGGGCAGCATCGTCAACAGAGCGTACAGAGAGGGGGCGGTTCGTAGCAAGCGAGTCGAGACAGGACAGTCTTCCATTCGGAGCCACACGGGTGGGGAAATTGACAAGCTGCTGGAGGCCAAAGTTAGAGAACACGTGTGATAGCCCCGTACCAGCACGCGATGTGGTGTCACCACTCCACCAGTCGGAATTGTGGGCATTGTAGTCACCGGTAAGAAAAACATCAAATAAAGAGAGGTCCAAGGAACACAGCGTCTCGGTAAGTATGTCGCAAAAGGAGGTGATATCAAGAAGGGATTGTGAAGGGGGGCGGTAATGACAGCAAATGAGTAGCGGATTGGCCCGGAGACCTGCCGGTGCACCAAGCTCAATCCATAAGGCCTCGCTTTGGGGAGAATCAAGGTCATGGCGACGGGTGCAATGTGGAAATGTCCCATCACGTATGAGAATGGCCACGCCACTATAGCCACGTAGGTTTGATCTCAGGTTCTTATGTGTATATCTGTCTTTACGGAAGCATGTGTAGCTTGGAACACTGAATAAAAGTGACGGGCTTAGCCAGGTTTCTGTTAATTAAACATATTTGCACCGCGTGACCATATACATGTATGGATCCCATTATATGATAATGTATGTCAAAATGCAGATAATACAATCCCCCACCACTTGCACACTGACATTCTTCTTTCAGATTATACAACACTTGGAGAGAGAGAAAATCAAGTTTTTTATACACCGGAAGCGATACGACCTTTTGACACGTATGTCGATTCACTGGGTTTCCAGAGCAGCGCTGGCCTGACCAGGCAGTGCACTAGTCACTATCGACTCCATCCTCATCTGTGTGCGACTACACTGGCAACTGGTATCAGTGTGTTGATCTACAGTGGAAACTCAGTCGCTCCGACTTAGATTTAGTGTAGCGTAAACTGTACTGGTACATGGTGTGTACCATGGTGTACCAGTACGTGATGCGGCGATGTTGCGAGTTTTCGCACCTTTCACTGTAGACTATTATCCGCCATCGTATCCTGGCCTGTGTTCCGTACAGGTGAGTACATAATACCGTAGCATGCTAGCTAGCCAGCACAGACTGTCAGTGTGACCTGGTGTAGTGGTGAGTCTGGTGACTGAGCTGTGTGATTGCACTTCGACAGAGAGCCGCTCAGTCTTAGTTTCTCCTTCGAGTAGTAACATCGATCAAAGAGCGCTTTGGATGCGCTTTCCAAGACGTTTCCTATCATGTTTGTTCTTGGCAGCACTTGAAATTATGACAGGTGTAGTGCAATCCACACTGATTCCACAGTAAAAATGAGACTGCGCTCATTTGTCCAGCTGTAGTATCGAAACGACCATGGTAAATCATCAAAATTTCGAGAAGGAGCTTCAAGCAATGTTTGATTTGCCACATCGCGGTCGCTAGTTACAGGTCAAAATTCGACATTGGGACAAGAAAAGGCGGTCGCTGGTCGCGTTCAGCAGTTAGTCGCTAGTCACAGTGCATTTTGAATGTGAGACCGTCCGTACCTGACAAAGTGGTCGGTAGTACCAGGCCGGTCGCTAGTCACGGTGGTCGTTAGTTACAGGTTTTACTGTATTCCAACAAGTCTCCTCCAGATGCATGCTGACATCCTGGCACCGTCACTCACGCTACTATCCAATACCGTAAAGTCACGGATAAAAGCCGGGTTTGCATACAAGCACATTGCGGATAGAAGCCTGAAAATCAAATGGGTCAAATGCATATAAGCCTGTCGCGCGTAGAAGCCTGGCTTCTATGCAAGCGCGGATCGGGTAGGTCAAGAGTGCATGCGCTATGTACAGTGCATAATAAAACTGCCGCCATACTGGTAGTCAGTGGTAGATCTACGCGTGTCGTGCGTAGAAGCCTGGCTTCTATGTAAGCCCAGATCGGCCGATGTGCATACAAGCCTGGCAAAAATATCAGTGGTGCATATAAGCATGGTTTGCATTGAAGCCTAATGCAGAAAGCTTATGTGCTTATAAACCCGGCTTTTATCCGCGACTTTACGGTAAGTCATTGAGAGAAGGACAGTTTCCTGCGGCAATAAAGGTGGGAAGATACGGCATCTGTTAAAGGCTGGTGACCCCAGCCAATCCAAGAATTACCGACCAGTCTCCCTATTGGCGATAGTGTCGAAAGTGCTTGAACGTATTGTTCATAAGCAGCTTCTGCAGTACCTGAACACAAACAACTTCTTGCCTACTAGTCAGTTTGGACACAGACACCAGCATTCCACAGCAGATGCCTTAGCGCTAGCTGTAAAGTACATGTATATCAATGAGGCACAAGCCGCCGGGCAGCACATCAGAGTGGCATTATTTTATCGATATGTCGAAAGCATTCGACAAGGTAAAGCATAGCATTAGGGTTGAGGACCTCTTCGAACTGGGTCTCACTAGGACCCTTTGCAATGTTTTTCAGACTACTTGATGTATCGCTGGCAATACCTGGAGACAGGAAAAACCAGAAGTACAACTTTTGACAGCCAGTCAGGGGTTCTTCAAGGGTCAGTTCTCGGACCTCTGCTCTTCGTTCTGTACGTGAGAGATATTGCCCGCGACCTTGCCCCTCATGAAGTCACCACTATTAAGTTTGCTGATGACATCTCGCTGCGTCCGAGCAGTCCACAGCAAGAAGTTATTTCCCAGCGTCTCACTGCAGCAGTTCAGTACCTGGCCACTTGGTTGAAGAAACGTGGACTGATCCTTAACTATACCAAGACACAGATGCTCGCCATACCACACCATATAGCGACAACCCTCGACATCACTGTTGTATGCAATTCACAAGTCATGCCAGTAATCACATCTGCCAAATACCTTGGCCTGCATTTTGACTTGGACATGAGTTGGACCACAATGGTGGACCATGTTGCTAGTCGTGTTGCGTGTCGTGTTGCGTTTTGCAAAATTGGTGTCCTGCTACGACATACTTCCGTTCTGCCATATCCATGCCATGCCGACTCACCTACTTCAGATCTATCATTTTGCCGGAATTTCTGTAGGCTTCTATTAGTTACTGTAAAAGCAGAAATTTTCGGTGGTGTTTTATTTTACCGAAAATGAAACGCACCGAAAATGCCGGTATAGTACTAGTATACTGACCTGGAACGCGGGTTTACCGAAAATTTCCCTCCGCCGAACCGCCGATTTTGGAGAATACCGAAAATATTACACCACCGAAAATTTCTGCTTTTACAGTACCAACCGCAATTGTCAGTTGCTCAGGAACAATGGCTACATAGGCTGTTCAAACGTGCCGCTTGGGCAATCTGCAAGTCGCCACCGTGGACCAGTACTGCTCCCCTGCTAAATCGAATGCTTGTATGTGATCTACAGGTTTCTGTGCACTTGAATATGTTTTGTTTCATCTGGCGATGTTTGCATGATGCCTGTAGCACCCTATTTCATTCTATTTTGCTGTCGTCTTCTGAAACCAGGGATCATTTGTCCAGTCATGTCGGCGCGGCCTAACCGTCGGTAAGCTTGTGTTTGGATCCCATTTTGTTCGATGTGGTAGATCATGAACAATATTGATATCACACAAATTGAAGTCTGCATCGTGCGTTCCGTATTTTATATTCAGAAAATCGCTAAGTGTTTCTGTATGGCCATCCTATGTCACGAGGAACTCAAATCAGGCCTTATGTCCTCTGCCTTTTTGATTGAATGTCCACTTCGTTTGAACAACAAACACAACAATTGAGGACGGCTTTGCAATGAAAAATACAGCTAAACTGGAGCGGGCAGTCTGCAACTCGCCACCGTGGACCAGTACTGCTCCCCTGCTAAATCGAAGGCTCGTGTGTGATCTACAGGTTTCTGTGCGCTTGAATATGTTTTGTTTCATCTGGCGATGTTTGCATGATGCATGTAGCCCCCTATTTCAGTCCTTTTTTTGCTGTCGTGCCCTCAACTCGCACTCGAGGAGGCCAAAGCCACTTGCTTGTGGTCCCACCTGCTAGCACTGTTCGATCTGCACGTTGGAGCCATTATGTGGTATAGATTGCCACCAGCAGCAAAATGTTCAGATAGGTATTTGGATTTTAAATCTAAAGCCTTGCAGTATATATTAGCGCTTGCACCCGAATGCATCAGAGCAGTGTATAGGAAATGGGAGTGCCAAGTGACTACATGCAATGGAAAGTCACAGAGCAAAGCTGCATGCATACTGTTGTGAACCCTCTGGTTCTCTAAAGTGTCAGGAACGAACGACCCCACACGGCACGAGGACAACAATTTATTCTCAACAGTATATTTCACTTCCATTGACTAACAATAATGAACAATGCATGTATGAATGAATGTATAACGCTGAAACCACCAGGTAGTTATAGCGTGAAAATGACAGCGTATATGAGAAAAGCATACACATACAACATACAACTACAACGCACACAGCAAACCGCACATAGCGCATGTAGCGTATGCCACGTCGTAAACATCCACGGTACGACGGAGTCGGGATACAACTGCATTGGAACGAACACAATGTCACAAGCGAAAAGGCCTTTCACTCTCGAGAACTTGTGGTTTCACAACATTCTCCCCGCCAAAGGGCTTCTCACCATCGTACAACAACTCATAAGTCAAAAACGATCCTGGCTCTGACTACACGCCCACAACGAGTCATCCGCTGCTGTGGCGGTGGCCAAGAGGGAATATTACGAGTGCTCACCATTTCTGCCAACTGACCAATGGTCTGCGGGCTTGCGCACTTCAGATGAAGCTCTAACGTTGGCTTCACGAGAGCACATACTGGAATGACTGCGGAGCTACCCAGGATCGTGATGGCGAACTTGTCCATCCGCTGTTGGCTTGATTCCGCACCGAATGGCTTCACCTCAACATTTTCAACACCAAGCTTGCCGATCTGGGCTGTCACACACAACACAGTCACTGGGCCACTGCCTCGTGGGGCGGACGCTGGACCAGATAACCTACATTCGTTCCCCGTGTTCCTCACAGTCTCGCCGCTTACTTCTTCCTTGCTAACCAGTATCGCCCTTCTCATTTTCTTGCGCTTCTACGTCTTGCGCCTCTACGTCTTGCGCCTCTAACTCTTGCGCCTCTACGTCTTGCGCCTCTACGTCTTGCGCTTCTACGTCTTGCGCTTCTACGTCTTGCGCTTCTACGTCGTTCGGCCGAGACTCCAGCTGCTTCTGAGCGTCTCCGACCGATATCGCCATGCTATGTACCGACTCAGTGGGCCTTGGATCCGATCCTCCCACTGGCTTCAAATACTCTTCTGACCGCTGCTTGTCTGTAAGCAAAGTCTTACACGCCTTGTCCGGCGTCCTTCCGGGCGAGGCAAGCAAATCTCGCTTTGCTTCCTCATAACAATTACGCACTGACGGCGATGCGCTAGTCCATCTTCTTGAGCTTTTCGTTAAACTCTGTGCGGAGCGCACCCTCTTGCCGTCTAGCACTTCGCTCTTCAAACTCCTCGCTCTGTCGGAGCCTCTTCTCCACGTATTCTCTCAACCTATCGCCTTCAAATCCATACCGAACTCCGCTAGTGATAAAGCTGGCTTCAATGATCCATAGTTCCTGTGCCATGCTCGCTTCGTATCCTGGCGTGGTCGCCAAATGTTGTGAACCCTCTGGTTCTCTAAAATGTCAGGAACGAACGACCCCACATGGCACGAGAACAACTATTTATTCTCAACAGTATCTTTCACTTCCATCGACTAACAATAATGAACAATGCATGTATGAATGAATGTATAACACTGAAACCACCAGGTAGTTATAGCGTGAAAATGACAGCGTATATGAGAAAAGCATACACATACACCATACAACTACAGCGCACACAGCAAACCGCACATAGCGCATGTAGCGTATGCCACGTTGTAAACATCAATGGTACGGCGGAGTCGGCATACAACTGCATTGGAACGAACACAATGTCACAAGCGAGAAAGCCTTTCACTCTCAAGATCTTGTGGTTTCACAACACATACCCACGTATTCTTAAAACATCGCACAAGGATGATTGGGGTACACCAGTGTGTCGGTTTCGATCAACTGGTAAAGTGATTGGCGTTGCAAACAGCGAAAGTGATCGCTCATGACTGAGCCGCAGTAGTACCCGCGATCGGGTGCAAAGTTTCCTGATCGACATTGCAAACAGCCAACCAGAATGAAGCAATTGGTGGTGCAAACGGTCAAAGCAATCGCTCGTGCTTGAGCGGCAATAGTACCCGCGACCGGGTGCAATGACTACTGATTGGCGTCGCAAACAGCCGACCAATAGTATGCAATTTTAAGCAGAGATAGTAGCAGCAAAGCAACCAATTGAAGGAAGCTGTTCCCAGAAAATCAGCACACGGCACCCCAGCAAGCGTTCACCACCAATGCGCAAGAGCCAAGAACAAATGATTAAGGCACGAGATGGATAAAGGTAGGCATGCAGATGGATGAAATCCAATGCAGGTTCTCAATATGGCAATTTAGCAATGACAATCGGTACCTGTATGTCAAGGCTATATTACATCGACTGGAATGGCAGCACTGCTTGGTCTGGTTGTGCTTCAGCAGCTGGGGCGAGACGCCGGAATTCCTCCATGAGGAAACGAGACAGCAAATCGGCAATGCAGTTAGACTGACCAGTAATGTGAGCAGCAGTGACAGTGAAACTGAAGCGGGCGCACACAAAGAACAGCTCTCTGATCAGGGTCATCACTGGCAGTGACTTGGATGAGCCGGAGCGGATGCAATCTACCACAGCCTTGTTGTCACAGTGCATTGTGATACGAAGCTGGCGCCATTCCTTGCCCCACATGCAGCACGCTGTGACCAATGCGTAGAGCTCCATTCACTCAATGCTGTGAGCGAGTTGCTCAGGCGACCAGGTCCCTTGAAGCCAGCGGCCACTGTCGAATGCACCCCAGCCCATGGTGCCACTGGCGTCAGTGAACAGCTCCAAGTCTGGAGATGGTGTCCAATCTGGGAACAGGAAGAATGATTTTCCGTTCCATTGTTCCAGGAGCCGTAGCCACCATTGGATATCTTCCTGGCACTCGGTAGTGAGGTTGCTGGTAGCGACTGCAAATAGATCACAGGCTCCGCATAAATGTCCGGCCGGGTACGATGACTCTTGCAGCGAAGGAGAGTTTCCCCAGAAGAGATTCGAGTTTGCGCTGAGACATGGTGGGGTTGATGCTCGCTGGAGTCAACAGGCGCTTAATGTCAGCCAATTTGTCGTCAGGGAGCCGGGCTTCCATCTTCTCACAATCCAGGATAATGCCCAGGAATGTCAGAGTACGAGACGGGCCTTCCACCTTTGCAGGCGCGAGCGGAACTCCGAGGTATGATAATGCACGGAGAAGAATGGCCAGCAGCCAATTCGCCACTGCCAGGCCCACGCTCACGCACAAGTAGTCATCAAGGAAATGCAGCAAATTAGGAATGGAGAATTCGTGGTGCATTAGCCATTCGATGGGGGCTGCCACGGCATCAAATACCGCCGGGCTAGAGCGGAGCCCAAATGGCAAGACACGGTCGTAGTAGTACTTCCCCTGCCACAGGATGCCGAGGAGATGTCAATCCTGTGGGCGGACAGATATTTGACGAAAAGCGCTCTTCACATCGAGTTAAGGGAGGTCGACAGAAGACGGGGAGGACATAATACGGAGGATTAGCAAGACGAAATTCGCGTTCGCGTTCGTAAACATTTTTTCAGTTCACGAACTGGATTGCGAACTTCGCTTTTTTCGTTCGGAAAAGTAGTTGGAACACGAATCGCGGATTACTGTCAGGGCAGTCATGAATTTACCACGCTGTACACAATGTATGTCGTGTCAACGTCATGCATGTGCGAATTCTGTTTGCTAATCCTTTTCATAACGCGAATTCCGTAACTGAGTTCGACTTTCCTTGGAGAGCGAACGTGAATGCGAATTTCGTCTTGCTAATCCTTCGTATTGATGTTAATGGCTTCATCAATGCTGATGTACTGCAAAGAGAAAGGCTCGGCAGGGATCCCGTCGTTAACGCCGGTGCCGGCAGGGCTGGACAGGTGGTGTATCAAGCGTAGCTTGCCATTCTTTTTTCGGAACGGGGCAAAAGCCAGAGTAGTACATAAAATGAGAATGGGGGTGACTCAAATAGGCCAGCCGTGTAGCTGGCGTTGCAGGAAGCGGTGAGCTGTGCAGAAACGAATGCAGAGTGCTGGAGTGATGATGAGAGGTTGGACGAGTGCTGGTTAGTTATGCGGTTGCCGGTAAAGCCAATGTCAAAGCCGCAGCGGAGGCCGTTAATAACATACGAAGCCAATGAATTGTCAGGGTGGTTACGGAGCAGTGATTCGAAGCAAGAAAATGAGAGGGGTGTGTGGACAGCATGACATGCACTTGTGAAATCAGTAGAGCGTGAAGTGCAGGGAGAAATGTGTACAATCGCGGGAGCTGCAGCCAAAGCAGCAGAGTTACTGGCGCCTTCCGCACTTGGATAAGTTGTGGTCCTTGGACCCGCAGCGGTTGCAGAAATGGGCGCACTTGCACGTGCTGAGACAGCGTTGAAGTTGCGGCAGATCGGTTGGCCATTAACCATCGTACGGACTCCATTGAAGGCTTGATGGTTGTTACGTTGGGGACAAAAGGGACACTGGCCGCCTCCGGGATGGACGAGGTGGCAGGACTCACATGTGAAAACATGTGAAAACGGGCAAGAAGAAGGCTTTGTTCCGCTCGAATTCAGCCCACGGCCTTTGATATGAAATAATGTGTTGTTTTCCTGTGTGATGGCATTCCCCAAACTGTCTCGTCTAGTCGCGTGCATGTGTGATATGAGCATGCGCGATTTTGTAGTCGATAGTCCTTTTGTCAGTCTTCTTGGTCATCTCTGTCAGAGCAGTTTGCCTTTCCGTCTTGTCAATATAAATAATGTGTCCTGCGTCTCGGGGAACGGAGTGGCTGAGATTCCGTAACGTGGAGCCGAAACCCGGGACGCAGAGGATGAGTTAGTTTTTTAGTGAGTCTGTTCCGTCGTCGTCGTCAACAACAAAGTAGAACTATAAAGTATGCGTGGGAATGGAGGAGGTCAGGAGAGGAGAAGGTGGAAGAGGAGGCAGAGCAGGTGGTTGGACCGGCAGAAGCTGGGGACTGTATCCTGAGACGGCAGGTACCGCATGGAGCATGTGGCCGTGGCTCGCCAGAGGCCAGTGGATGAGTCTGGCATCACCGACTGTGTGTCGTCCTTTGTTGTTCGTCTTGTTGTCTTGCTCGCTGTGTTGTCTAATCGTGTTTCTTTTTGCTGTTCAGTTCGTTGCTGTGTTGTTGAGTTTGGCTGTTGGTATGTTGCTCTTCTCGTCGTTCTGTTGTTCTGCATTAATTTGCGTTGTAGAGTTATTTTGCGCTGCTGCGCGCATGTTGTTATTTGTTGGAGCTTTGGCTCTCGTGTTTCGTTGGCCTTGTGTGCCTGAGTTTAGAGCATCGGCTCTTGTGTTTTTTGGTTTGGCCCTGTGGTGCGGCTTGGTTGAGAGCGTCGGCTCTTGTGTCTTGGTTTGGCCCTGTGTCGTGGCCCAGTTTTGTTGTGCTACAATGTAAGCTGTTGGTTGGTTTTGGTTTTTCTGTTTTGCTGTGGTTCCTTTTGCTGTTGTGCAGGTGGAACGTTGTGTCTGTATATTATTTTGTGGAATGTCATCAAGGGGGCAGGTGTTATGAAATGATGTGTTGTTTTCCTGTGTGATGGCATTCCCCAAACTGTCTCATCTAGTCGCGTGCATGTGTGACATGAGCATTCGCGATTTTGTAGTCGATAGTCCTTTTGTCAGTCTTCTTGGTCGTCTCTGTCAGAGCAGTTTGCTTTTCCGTCTTGTCAATATAAATAATGTAACAAACAAGTCTTGTCCTTTGTGTCCTGCGTCCCGGGGAACGGAATGGCTGAGATTCCGTAGCACCTTCCAGCTCGGTCCGCAAGTCTGACACGTTCATACGACGTGCTTCAGAGGTAGACAACATGTTTGTCGTGCAGTAAATGGCTGCGAGGAAACTACAAGGAATCTGAATAGATAATTATATTCTCCTCAAATAAATTCCGGTTGCTGCTCAGTGACACTGCAAAGGAAAGCATCACAAATTCCGGTTGCTGCTCACTTACACTGCAAAGGAAAGCGCAAGCAAATTTCAGCGCAGCAAGAGCTACCCAGGGCGATTTGGGCGCGCATGCGCAGCAGTTGAGTGCACGTGTAAAGCCAGCTCAGTCGCAGCTAGCATGAGATAGAGAGCAGCGCATCAGTCTTATCGCTAACTAGAGTTAGCCCAAAAGCTAACCCAACATTTATCAGCTACGTAGGTGTTCCATAACTGACTGGATTGATATCTCTTCGCTTCAACCAACCTTTTTTTTCCAATCTCTACTTTTCCTCAAAATCCTGCAAAATATTATTCACAGTGAGTCCAATGTTATTACTCATTATGGCTGTTTTGATTTCCACTATAAATATAATATATATATAATATAGTATACAAAAAAGGGGAAGCTATCACTGTGCAACAGGCACCAGCGGCTGTCGGGGGTGCTGATCAACAAGCACGACAAGCGCAAAATGGTTTGAATCTGAAAATTGAACAGTTTCATTGGACAAGAATGCAAGAACACTGAGAATAAGGACACACAAGAACGATATCTTGAACGACATCTCGGAAATTTCACTGGTGTGTTTTTTAAGCCTTATCATCAGGTGAAATACAGGCAAAATGAAATGAAGAAGGCCAATAGTTTTAAATAAAGTAGAAAAGGTGATAGAACGAGCGCTCTAGTGTTCATTTGACAAGCCGTATCAACGATACACTAATTGATAACGCTTGAAAGTATACCAGTGAAACTTTCCAGATGCCGTTCAAGAGCCTGAAATGTTACCTTCTTCTCAGTGTGCAATTTGAAACTCGGATGTTGAGCCAATAATAAATGTAGAAAGGAAAAGGACATATGGATACGAGTTAAGAGTAACTCTCAATCACTGTAACCAGATAGAGAGAGAGAGAGAGAGAGAGAGAGAGAGAGAGAGAGAGAGAGAGCCTGAGAGAGAGTGAGAGAGAGAGAGAGAGAGAGAGAGGAGAGAGAGAGGAGAGAGAGAGAGAGAGAGGAGAGAGATAGAGGAGAGAGAGAGGCAACTTTCCCGGCTATTGACAGGTAGCCCTGTCTCAAGCTGGTAGTTATGCATGTCGAGACGGACGAGAGAGAGAGACGAGTGAGGCAAGAGCTGACGAAGTGGGCATTGTGATGGACTAGTTGGCTACAAAACAAATTGTTTCACACGACGTACGTTTCGCCGTATGGTTCGTGATGGCTCATCAGGCGTGCAATTTGAACCTCGGATGTTGAGCCAATAATACATTTTTAATGTAGAAAGGAAAAGAATATATAGATACGAGTTAAGAGTAACTATCCGTCACTGTAACCAGATACTATATACAGTCAGAAAGTGCAACAACTAGGCACAAAAATGACAGAGTACTGAGACATTCGACATCCTGACACCTAGCTGCAACACATTCGCGTAGCGCTAACCGACAGCCTTACAACTTGGAAGGTTCAAGGTTATGGAACGACCAAAGGGGGGAAGGAAAGCGCAATGAAAACGAGCACAAGCTACAATCCTAGCGGAACAAAGAATGTCGATTGTTACTGGACGATGACGAGACCAGTACGATATTTGACAAAGCGGTCCAACTACAATTCAAAGCAGCAAAGCAGCACACCACCCAACTTGGGTGGGTCATAAATATCAAAGATAAGTAAGGAAAGGGAAGCCTTGCGAAAACGAATTGTGAGTTACTTTTAACTCGTATCCATAATGTCCTTTTCCTTTCTTCTCAGTGTTTTTTATTTTTTATTCTTTCCCTCTTTTGTTAGTTCTTGAGTCTTACACTGCTTCTTCATGCCAATCTGGGTAGTTCAAAGCCAAGCTCATGCCGGAATCTCTGTCTAGGCGGAGCACCAATGGGCATCAAATGATAACTGGTTCAATCCAATTTGCCCGGCTTTTTTTGTTACTGGCCTTTTCCGAGAAGTTCACCAAAACATTCTTGTGCGAGCTTATAAATGAAATTTGACACTGTGATACCGCTCAGAACTCCCTTACCGCAAAGGATTCTGACGCTGACAACGAAGTTATTTCACTTACAATTCTGTTAAATTTGCGTTGTTTTCAAAAATACCTTCAGGCAACTGGCTTAGTTGATTAACTGCCAGATCCCTGTAAAGACAAACCGACGCAAAACTTAATGAGAAATGGGTAGGGATATCATCATCAATACACTGCAACTCTTGGAAACTTACCAACAGTTCGAGTCTATAAAAGAACTTGAAGTAGAGTAACCCTCTTGCGCATGTTGTTCGTAATGTAATGATTGATACATACTTTCGATATTGATTTCGCTGGTGCACACGTTGGTGCAGTGCTGGTACACGCGCTGGTGCACGCGCTGATGCACGCGCTGGTGCAGCCAGTTGTTTTCCGTTGTACGTGATGCAGCTTGTTGAGGAGAAGGGTTTTCAATATCTTGTGTTGAGTTCTTCTTGCTTCTGGCCTGGTCGAGGTCGTGCTTTTTTCTTCTGTAAACTTCTTGTGCATTTTGGAATTGAAATAATAATAATTTATTATAGTCCAACTTATATCCTTGCGCTGGTCTGGTGGTGGATAATTTCACAACAAACTTTGCCTCAATGATACCACTCAGAACGCCTTTATGACAAAGAACCCCGACGCTGACAGCGAAGTTATTTCACTTACAATTTTGTCAACTGTGTGTTGTTTTCCAAAAGACGTTCAGGCAACTGGCTCAGTTGATTTTCGCTCAGCCACCTGTAAAGACAAACCGAAGCAAAACTTCATGAGAAATGGGTGGGGATACAGTCTTCCCTCTCTAATCCGGCACCTTTTGCCACAGCGTTTTCTGCTGGATTAACGAGGGTGCTGGATTAAGAAATCCTGCCCTCTGACCCGGGCCTACCCAATTCCATGCATGTATCATACGTCAAAACGCAGGGTTTTTCCGTGTAGACCCAAGTATTTGGTGCACTGCTTTATATTCTCCACTGGTCTCCAGGAATATACACAGTGATAAAGTAAAACAGAGAACATGGGGGAGCGCACTTCACATCACCGGCACAGCTCAATAGCACCTACACACCCTTTGTAGTCCCCTGTGTTCTCTTGATGTTGTTGTTGTTTTTCTCTTCCATTCTATGTAGGCGCATGTGCACTTTCATAAAAAAATGTTCACATGTACTCTTGCACACGCACGCACACACACACACACACCTGAAAGTTGGCAGAATACTACTCCTTGCTAAAATAAGAAAGTATGGTTGACTGCTTAGCCGTTGTCTCCTGGACAACATTGACCACGCAAGCAATCGACATCATGCAGGCCGAACGTTGTAGTTAGTTGCAGAACGTCAGTACCGTCGGTCAGTGTCGTGCAATGTTATCGCATGAGCTGATTGTTTAGTAACTGGTGGTGTTAGTGGACAGTATAGCGTAACTAATTACTTGTAGTTCCTTGGTCTTTCTCTTTGTCTAAATTGAGTTAGGGTTCGGAAAAGTCCTAACAACCAACCGAACTGAACTCTCCCGCGCGAGGTCGAGTACAGTTGTCAACTGACCTGAACTCTGAAGTGGTCCCGCGCGCGCGGCACTGACCAGACTGGCCTAGCCTGGCCTGGCAAGGAGTGCACCTGTATGGTACGCGATTTAGGACTGCCGGATTTTGAAATCAAACTACGTGCAGTTTGAGCGATTCGTTTCAAAAAGTCACTGCCGGAGGCGGAATTCAAGTGCAGGATTAAGATGTAGGAATTGAATGAAAAAAATCGGTTTCGTCCGAAAGTGCGCCGGTTGGCAAGGGTTCCAGATAAACAATTGCCGGATTAGAGAGGGACGACTGCATCATCATCAATACATTGAAACTCTTGGAAACATACCAACAGTTTGAGTCCTTGTGACATGTATAAACTACGAAATTGTGTATTGACAAACTGCGTTTGTTAGAAGAGAGATGCAATTCTCTGGTTCCTGTAATTAGCTTTGGCAGAAGGATGTCGGTTTGTGGATCGTACAGTGATGAGCGAGAATGCGTGCATGCGGTGTCTGCAAGGTCCTGCTGCAAGATGCTCCCACTGTGTGGAGGCGATTGTGCTCTGAGCGCGTAATCAGCTGCCTAGCAGTGGAAAGCCGATCACTTGAAGTCATCTGGCGTGGACATTTAGCACTCATAAGCTGTACCTGATGCAGGAGAAAACGTTGCTGCTTGGCAGTGTTGCAGGCCAGGCGCTTCCATACGAACCAATACGAAGTCGTGGTCAGACTGGCACACAGGAGCAATAATGTCTGAAATGGAAAACGCAGATGGTATATCAGTGATTACAAAGTCCAGGGCTGCTCCTGTTCCGGCTGGAGTGTGGTGAGTAGGGAAGTTGACTAACTGGGAGAGGGAAAACATTCTTAGCAGGCATTGTTGCTGGTGTCCAGCAGTGTCCGTGATATTGCTGTGCCAGTCACTACACTTGGCATTGAAATCACTCATTATAAGCATAGAGGAGGTAGTGTGTCTGGTCGTCAGAGGTACTGTTTGCAGACAGCCCATAAACTTGTCAATGTCAGTGGAACACGCATTTGGTGGCCTGTAAACGCATCCAGTAATGGGAGACTCGGGAGTTGCGGATGATGAGGTCGATGTCGTTTCAATCAGTTTGAATATGAGTTGGGGAAAAGTGATTGCAGAATTTATGTATAATTATTGCTGCAAAGCCTGTCTATCCGGCGCATGGTAGCTGCGTGTACCTACATTTATAAGCTACTGTGCTCCAATCCTACCAGCCCACTTCGTCAGCTCTTGCCTCCCTCTCAAGCCTCTTTCCCTGTCAATAGCCGGGAAAGTTGCCGTAGAGCTTTCCCCGCCTGTGCTGTCCCTGTATGGAATGCCCTGCCACCCGACGTCCTCAGCCAGCCACCTGACCGGAAACGGCTGCAAGTGTCAAAGTGTCTGTCTTCCGGCACCTCCGTGCCCAGCAATGGCACTGGGCCACTGATACTTTGTAAGATGTATGCACATCTGCCCACACACTGCTGCATATTGCCATATGCCTCGTGCCCTGCTTACTCTTTTCTCTGAAAATGAATGTGCACCCCTCACGCCTTATATAATTATACTTTATTTAGTTCTCTCCCCCTCTCTTGCCCCCAACCCTCCCCGCTCTCACTCTCTCTCCCTCTCTCTCTCTTTCCCTCTCTCTCTCTTTCTCTCTCTCTCTCTTTCTCTCTCTCTCTCTCATTCTTTTAAATACTTTATTTAGTTTTTCTTATTTAGTTCTCTTGCTCCCCAACCCTCCCCCGCTCTCTCTCTCTATCTCTCTCTCTCCTCTCTCCCTCTCTCCTCTCTCTCTCCTCTCTCTCTCTCTCTCTCTCTCTCTCTCTCTATCTCTCTCTCTCTCTCTTTCTCTTTCTCTCTCTCTCTCTTTCTCTCTTTCTCTCTCACATTCTCTCTCTCTCTCTCTCTCACTCTCTCTCTCTCTCTCTCTCTCTCTCTCTCTCTCTCTCTGTCTATGTCTCTATCTCTTTCTCTCTCTGCTATTGGCGCGCCTGGTTGTGATGAAGCCGAGACCCAAGGTCGGCAGAGCATCCCAGACCGCGCCACCACCTCCCCTTATTCA
>NC_088652.1:11157571-11210071 GCF_964019385.1 Sycon ciliatum
CTATATGTTAGCCATTCTACATTATCAACCTTCACTGATGAAATCCTGATGATCGAAACAGCTGCTGTCTGAAGGAGCAGAGAACCAACTAAAGTGTGGTTTTGCTGATGGTGTGCTGTGGCAACGTGTTGAGGTCGGCCGGAGAGCGCAGCGGTGTGGTGTGGTGGTTGATAAGAAGTTACACAGCTAGAATAATATGAGAAGGAGCATGAGAATGCAGCAGCTGGAGGTTATGCTTAATGCGTGTAGTGTGAACTTATGCAGTGGATCTGAGAATGGTAGCAGTAGATAAATGTGGCAGTTGTGTGTGCGTGTTGACAAATTTTGTTTGTTTTAGTGATTCTCACTATGTGATGATGTTCCACTGATGATAGTCACTGGAAAACGTGTTGGAATTTTTCTTTTTAATATTTGGTTTACACATGGTCATGAGTGCACAATTGGTTTCATTCATTGCTATTTTACGACTGCTGTGTCCTCATCGGTTATTTAAATGGAGAATATTATTTAAATAAAGACAGTGTTCTCTTCTTACAAAATAGTGGTGATTTTTTAGGAATTGCTTTGCTCCCGGCAAACTGGAGCTCGCCCTATTCCGCCGACTAGACTTGACACTTGACTGACTCACCACTACCATCCAGAGCACACGAGAAGTCCATCGAACCTTCGACTCGGCAAACCTGCAAGAAAGCACCACTCCTTGCTCAATACACAGTGTTTTGGGGAATTCACCCCTCATCAGTTGAGCTTGATTAGGCTGAGAATGATTGTGCCTGAGGAGCACCACATATATAGTGCTCTCCAGGCACAAACATCACCAGGTATACAAACTTACAGAGACGCTCCGTTTCCAGCGCGACAAACACCTCGTGAACACTGGAAAGCACCATGGGCCAGTGTCGCTCCTGGATCGTGAGAACATACATAGAGGACCCTCGGTCATTCACAACACTGTACCTTCAAACCAGCTAGCCGTAAGCCCACTTGACTGACTCACGACTGCCATCTGGCTGCAGGGGGCGGAGCTGTGCTTGTTGTGTATCGGTAGAAAGACTTTTCATGGCTCATTTTTGTTGTGGTCCTTTCGTTTATTTTGGTTTGTTTTGCGTTCTGCTTTGACTCGTATTTGACTAGTTTGGTTGCATGTATAGTTTGTACATGATCCAAGTAACGGCTACGTCATTGTCATACGTTGTGTTTTGTTGCGCGCATGCTCGTATGCTGCCATAAATGTTAGTCTTTTTCTTCAGTTATCAGTTTTACCTCGTCGTGTCCGGTCTTCTTGTCTGTCCGTCTCCGTCTTGTCAAGAAATTATGTAGAACTCCCAGTTCAGTTTCGTTGTTGTGTGTGGCGGGTCGGATGGGCAGGGAGGCTGGGCCCCTGACGCCTGGACAACATGTGCGAGTGCACGAAAGTGCTTGTTGTTGCTGTAGATATTGCTGGAGCGTTCGATCGAGTCTCCCATCCAGGTGTGATCCACAAAGCCCAGCAGTACGGTGTATCCGGCATGCTCCTTGCATAGTTGAGGGACTGCCTGCTGGACAGGCGCCTGAGTGTTGTCGTTGGTGGGCAGTCGTCCAGCCCACACCGCATCACAGCCGGAGTTCCGCAAGGTAGCCTGTTGGGACCGACACTGTTCCTCATCTACACGAACGATGCCGATGACCACCTTCCACCAGGTGTAGATCTGGCCGCTTATGCCGACGACACAACGCTGTTTCAGTGCCTGGCCACCATGGATACCATTGACCACAGCTCGACAGTCCTGCAAAATGCTCTCGATGCCCTTGTGAATTGGGGCACCAGCTGGAGAATTGCGTTCGAGCCAGCGAAGTCCCAGGCCAAGACTATTGACCATCAATGCCCCGCCTGGGACCTCCCAGCAGTACAGTTTGCGGTTGTCCCTCTAAATGGAGAGAGTAACCTCAAGCTTCTTAGGGTAACCTTGGACAGCCAACTTTCCCACCGCAACCACCTCCGTACCGTCGCCATCAGAGCACGCCAGCGTCTCGGGCTCCTGCGGAAGGCCTCGCCGCTCCTGGATTCCCGCAGCCGAGCTACAGTGTACCGTGGTTTTGTACGCCCAGGAGTACTGCCCATTGGTCTGGATGGGCGCAGCAGATTGTCACTTGCAGAGACTTGACCAGACGCAACGCTCAGCCCTCCACTTGATTGGCCTTGGCGCAATGCTGCAAAGCCTGTCTATCCGGCGTATGGTAGCTGCGTGTACCTACATTTGCAAGCTACGGTGCTCCAATCCTACCAGCCCACTTCGTCAGCTCTTGCCTCCCTCTCCCCCCGACCAGCCCATGTTCAGCCCATTCGTCTCTCTCTCGTCCGTCTCGACATGCATAGCTACCAGCTTGAGACAGGGCTACCTGTCAATAGCCGGGAAAGTTGCTGTAGAGCTTTCCCCGCCTGTGCCGTCCTCAGCCAGCCACCTGACCGGAAACGGCTGCAAAGCTTCAAAGTGTCTGTCTTCCGGCACCTCCGTGCCCAGCAATGGCACTGGGCCACTGACACTTTGTAATATGTATGCACATCTGCCCACACACTGCTGCATATTTTCATATGCCTCGTGCCCTGCTTACTCTTTTCTGGATCTGAATGTGCACCCCTTACGCATTATATAATTATACTTTATTTAGTTCTCTCCCGCTCTCTTGCTCCCCAAGCCTCCCCGCTCTCTCTTTCTCTCTCTCTCTCATTTTTTTATTATACTTTACTTAGTTCTCTCCCCTCTCTTGCTCCCCAACCCTCCTGCTCTCTCTCTCTCTCTCTCTCTCTCTCTCTCTTCTCTCTCTCTCTCTCACTCTCTCTCTCTCTCTCCGTCTTTCTCTCTCTCTCTCTCTCTCTCTCTGTCTTTCTCTCTCTGCTATTGGCGCGCCTGGTTGTGATGAAGCCGAGACCCAAGGTCGGCAGAGCATCCCAGACCACGCCACCACTCCCCTTATTCAGGGTTCACACATGACGGGTTAACTCTCATTTTTTTATTTTATACTTTACTTAGTTCTCTCCCCCTCTCTTGCTCCCCAACCCTCCTGCTCTCTATCTCTCTCTCTCTCTTTCTCTCTCCTCTCTCTCTCTCTCTCTCTCTCTCTCTCTCTCTCTCTCTCTCTCTCTCTCTCCATCTCTCTCTCTATATATATATATATATATATATATATCTATCTCTCTCTCTCTCACTCTCTCTCTCTGTCTTTCTCTCTCTCTCTCTTTCTCTCTCTGCTATTGGCGTGCCTGGTTGTGATGAAGCCGAGACCCAAGGTCGGCAGAGCATCCCAGACCACGCCACCACTCCCCTTATTCATGGTTCACACATGACGGGTTAACTCTCATTTTTTTATTTTATACTTTACTTAGTTCTCTCCCCCTCTCTTGCTCCCCAACCCTCCTGCTCTCTCTCTCTCTCTCTCTCTCTCTCTCTCTCTCTCTCTCTCTCTCTCTCCTCTCTCTCTCTCTCCTCTCTTTCTCTCTCTCTCTCTCTCTCTCTCTCTCTCTCTTTCTATCTATCTATCTCTCTCTCACTCTCTCTCTCTGTCTTTCTTTCTCTGCTATTAGCGCGCCTGGTTGTGATGAAGCCGAGACCCAAGGTCGGCAGAGCATCCCAGACCACTCCACCACTCCCCTTATTCATGGTTCACACATGACGGGTTAACGTGGCTCTAGTAAAAAAATAAAAAAAAATCCAGAGCACACGAGAAGTCCTTCAACCTTCAACCTGCAAGTGGTGCTTTCTTGCAGGTTTGCGGGGTCGAAGGTTCGATGAACTTCTTGTGTGCTCTAGATGCCATCGTCCCAGACACTATGGACACAGGGAACAGGTAGGGGTAAAGACGACATTTTTTTTCTTTTACGAGAAACCACAAACCTCGAGAACAGAATACTGAAGTGGCTGCAGACGGAACTGTGGTGGTGAAACTGGAGCATCTCCTCCGACCTGAGGTCTCGGCTTCAACGACACTTCAGTGCACCCAAAAGTTGGGAGGAATAGGCACAATGGGGGGGGGGGAGGGTGAGTACATTTGTATATAGGGTGAAAAAGGGAGTGAATAGACCGATCTGCTTATTATTGTCCGGGATCGAGCAAGGGGTGTAGTAGTAGCGACAATGCATGGTGACACTCAGTGAGGCCTTGAGATACGTTACTGCTAATTTCTTGACCTTTGGAATGACTGTTGCCGGTTCGAATCCCACAATTGCATGTGTTACCTTTTTGTGTCTTTTCCCATTTATGCTAGTGATGTAATCATTACTCATTACTCTTTGTAGTAGATAGAGTAGTCACATGAGCTTCTCTGATTGGCTGTTGCTAGGCGCCAGTGCCTGGCCCTGGTATAAAGGCAGTGGTTTCTCCTCATTTCATCTTCTTTCTCTTCGGTCCTGATGGCGTTGTGAGCTGCTGCTGGCTACTGTTCAAGTACTGTAACTATGACCTTCTCTTCCCTCTTCTTCTATTCCTCCATTGTTGTATGAAACTAACAGTTACTTCCTCCGCGTCATCGAAATTGTCGCAGTTTGACTAGTGACTTGTCACTTGTTACTGACAACTCCATAAACTAAGCCATTCGAAACTTATTACACAGTATGATAGTCTGAAGACTAGAGTAACGTTCTAGGACAATTGGACTGAGAGTTTTCATGCAGAGATGAAGTCCTCGTCGTCGCTGATGTCAATGGACGCAAAAATATCGTTCCCAAATATTTCAAGGAAGGTTGAAAGTTGGTCGCGCCTCATCTCAAACGCTTTGACTTTCTCCACAGGACAAGAGCTGCTATGCTTGTCGTCTGCTAGCTCTGGATGATTTCTACTTCACCACCAACGAAGCCTAGTAAGAATACACGATCGTTGCGAGGTCGGTTGATTACCGTCGGCGGAATCACCTCGGAATCACCTCGATCTTGAAAATAATGAACTTTTTTTTAGCCGTGGCATGCCCACAGCTCATGCAGGTAAGTGTAGTATCACGTCCAGCGCGCCCTCTTTTTCAGCACTGGTATACCATGGTATACCATGGTACGGCACATCCGCGTGCATCACTAGCACTACGTGTAGAGTCTACACGGCTCTTGCAGGTACAATCATGTACTAGTAGTAGTACTGAGTGTCTCAGCCAGAGCGACAAATTTTATCGCTGTTGCAGGCATTTAGTTTGCCGACCCCTCGATGTTTCTCCAAGCGCTGCCACTTGTTCCACGAAGTCATTCTCACCCCAGCTAAGGTAAAGCAGTGATGGGGCTTGAGTGAATGGCCATAAGCACGAGAAATGTGCAGGCTGCAACACCTGACTGATCTCAGCGAGTCGAAATTACCAGCGCAGCGACATCAGCGAAGAAATTGCGTCTAGTTCAAAAATTCCAGCTTCCAATAACAGAAAATAGAACTTTGCCGTCACCCTATACTGATGACTATCGCCTATGTCCGATCCCTTGCCTCTGGTACGAGTGCTGGTGAGTAAATACCGTATTTTACATCAAAAGTCAAACTGCGACAATTTCGATGACGCGGAGGAAGTATGTTTATCGCCCCTCCCCCCGAGACACACACATCATACCACTGTAGAATGGGGTTGCATTTTTGTTGTTTTGCCATGTGATTATGTAATCACGATTGTGAAACGAGGGTTGCCTGCTGCTCCTCGTTGAGAGTATTAAAAAGAAAAGAAAAAAAGCCCATCTGCTACTGCTAGCTGCCAGAACTGATGCTGACACTGCGATCGCCACCTCCAACTGCTGAGGTGCTTCGTGCCTGTAGGCTGTGTAGCACCACCACAGCTTGGTCCGCCCGGCATCGTACTCTCGTACACAGCCCATGCTGCCGCACTCTCGCGTGGTGGCCTTCGTGAGTACGTCTTACACCATGTGCGCTTGCCACGCGCTTATGCGGCCCATGCTGCGTCCACTATTTATTGTCTTCCTGCCCGCGGCCCACCTTACCTGGTAAGCTCTCGCGCCTTATTTTCCATATGAGCATGGTGGTGTATGTTATCGTGGGTCCGATATCCACCGGGTCGGGGACTTCACCTTTTCCATACGTGATCTGCGTTTCTCCGCCATACCGCCTGTCTCTGCCTCGCACTGTACTAGTCTTTTCCCCGTACCGCCTTGTTGCCGTTTTATCTTGCATGCATGCTCAGTTAGTACTATGCATTGCCGCTTGGCTGACACTAAGCATGCGTGCTGCAGCTGGAGTCCTTTCGTGCCACGAAAGGACCTGCTTCCGAATACAGGTCGTCCCCCGTTAATACGAGTCCGGTTAGTACATAAACCCCGTTAGTACATAAGAAATCTCAAGTCCCGGACGAAACGTGGTCACTTCCATACAAATTTTGTCGGTTAGTACATAATTCGTTAGTACATAAACACCGTTAGTACATAACATTTCTCCGTACCCGCATGCCACCTACCTCAATAGTACATAATTTGTTGGTCTTTTGGCCTTCCAGTGGAGGCACATCGTGTTCTAGTTTCTACTTGTGGACGCAATTAGCTCAGAAATCAGAGCGCACATCACAAACTGACAAAGCTCTGATGTTTTTTCGAGTGACTGTACAGGCGTGGCTGGGCATGTATCATGTAAACTGTAGAATCTTCGCTAACTGTGACCGTTATAACATAGTTTTTATGTTATATCGAGGGAATCAAGAATATCTCGCTACCTAGTCATGGCAGCAAGAAACACTCAGAAAAGTTGAAAAAAGTGAAAAATTCTGGTATACAAGCAAGTTATGTACACTTTCGTTTAGTACATAAACCCCGTTAATACAAAACATTTGTCAAGTCCCAGAGATTATGTATTAACGAGGGACGACCTGTAAAGAGACTGGGCGCCATGCATGAGCCCTGTCTGCCGTACTCCTTGCATTAATACTACGACTCGTAGCACTACAACCTTCATGCAAATATGGGGTAGTCTCGTCTGTGGGCGTACTAGTGCTCATGGTGCAACCTGGGCTTTCCCTAGTACGGTTGCCAGCCATTGCATGCCAGATACCCCCATTGTTGCACGCCTAGCCACGCGCGTGGCTTTTGCCTGCTTCTCGGTTGTCCGCGATAACTACAGTTTGCCGTACGCGGCAAACCTACATATAACATCAAGAAAGAGTGTCTTGTTGTAGATGTGTGAGTGCTTTGTGGATGCTAGAGTTTGAGCTGGTTACGATTCAGTAACAGAGGCAACTCCGCAGTTGCGTGGGATCCTACTTCACACACCCAACCTAAATCACCTCAGCTGTGCGTGACTTCCCGCATGCGAAGTTCAGAGGACGCGAAATCGACATGCAGTGCAAGCCTGTCTACAAAAAATGTCACAAGGACTTTTGATTTGAGTTACAGGTCTGCTCTCGATATAACAACTCTCACTTGTAAGTAAAAAATCAAATCCCGCACCGAAACAGCATCACTCCCATACAAATTTTGTTCTACACAACATAATCCTACATAACATAAACCTCGACATAACACACGCTACGGCGCGGTCCCCGACGTGCGCACTCTCGATACAACATAAATTCACGTGCACGGTAGATCTACGATCAAGCGGTAGATGTAGCTAGGCGCTAGGCACTTTAGTCCTACATGATAGTAGTATATTATAGGGAGGGTCTGCTCTACGTTTTGGGAGCGCGACGCTGGAGACAAGTTTTGGAACTAAAGGAGCCTGCCCCAAAAGTCTGAGCCTACTTGCTTAATCGACTCGCATGGAGAGCCAATGATAATATATAGGAAAGAAAAAGGACCCAGGAACTACAAGCTATGCTATAATGTCCACTAACACCACCAGTTACTTGACAATCAGCTCATGCAATAACGTTGCACGAGTCTGACCGACGTTACTCATGTTACACTACTAACAGGCTAACAGCTCTAGCACAACTTGGATGCGCACTCCAACAGCTTTCCAACTTGGAAGGTTCTAAGATCTAAGTGGCATCCAAGACTGGACTCGTCTCCCATCTGCCCTGCTATGCAACCTCCCCACGCAGAAGGGAATGCAGGCATTCAAGGAAGGCGCCTACAAGTCTTTCCACAGTCGAGATTGGCACTCAGCCACAGATACCCTCTGAACCCTCCCTGGACACTATAACTATTCTGTTCTCGAGGTTCGTGGTTTCTCGTAAAAAAAAGGAAAGCCAGACGTGCGGCAACTGGCTACAACAGGACCCGGAAACAGGAATTCTACAACTCCAAAGTTAGCACTGCACAGGAAATGGCAGAGAGACTTGGAAAATAATCAAGGCATTGACAGTCAAACCGTCTACGTACAGGGATCCATGGTGCATGGTTGATGCGATTCGAAACGCTTTTTCGGAAGTTGTGGAAGATCCAGTTCGCCGTGCACAACTGCCCCTACCCCTTGGGCCTCCACCTGCGGTGCACTTCTCGGAATTCTCGCCAGTCTCCATTGCATCTTCCCGGAAAATGTTGATACAGTTGGACACCAGAAAAGAACTTTGACGCTGACAAGGAAGTTATTTCACTTACAAATGTGTCAGACTTGTGTTGTCAAAAAGACCTTCAGGCAACTGGGTCAGTTGGTTATATTGCAGAAACCTGTAAAGACAAAGCGAAGAAAAACCTCATGAGAAATGGGTAGGGATATCATCATCAATACATTGCAACTATTGGAAACTTACCAAGATTTTGAGTCCTTGTGACATGTATGCACTACGAAATTGTGCATTGACAAACTGTGTTTGTTAGAAGAGAGATGTAATTCTCTGGTTCCTGTAATTTTCTCTGACGGAAGGATGTCTGTTTCTGGATCATATGGCGCTGAGCGAGAATGTGTGCATGCAGTGTCTGCGAGGTCCTGCTGCAAGATGTCCCCACTGTGGGGAGGCGTTTGTGCTCTGAGCGCGTAATCAGTCCTAGCCTGATTACGTGAGAGGTCCAAGCCTAGCAGTGGAAAGCTGTGGGTGTGGGTGAATTGCTGAAGTAGTGGAAGATCGCCGTGTACCAACAAAAGCTGACGAGTCAACAGAGCCGACATAGCCAGCAATGAAGCATTGACAGATACCATTCTATCCTCTTCTCAGGCCCTGCTAAGGGCAACCTCTCAACGGACATGATGGCGCTGGAAATAATGTCTGCCATCCATTATGACTATGAGTTGGGCACTAATAACTATATAAATCGTGTGAAGGGCAGGACCATCATCAAGCACTCGTCATCCTACAGCAGAGCAAGAGAGTGGGTCCAATGTTATTAGGCATTATGCCTGTTTTGATTTCCACTATGAATAAAGTATACAACAACAACAACAAGCCCACGTCATCCTACAGCAGGGCAAGACATCTAGTGTGTGAAGCTCTGAAGCGTACCGGCGTAAACCCGGACGGGTACTGTTTACATAGTTAGAGGTCAAGAGGTGGATCCACGGCTGCTGCAGCAGGAGTACCAGATAAGCTCATTGAGCCAAAGGGAGGATGGAGAGGTGATGCTATGATGGCTTACATTCAGGAATCCCTGCCCAATCTACTGCAGGTGTCCCAAGTGCTACCTGTGTAACTCTACTGCTATGCTTTAGCTTCCTTGCTGTAGAGCAACCGAGTTTTGCATTACGCTGGGAGTGCCGATTCGAGCAACTGGTATAATGGCTCGCAGCTGAGCCAGCAAATGACTCCGCATGGAGCCGGCAAATGACTACGCATGGAGCCGGCAAATGACTCCGCATGGAGCCGGCAAATGACTCCGCATGGAGCCGGCAAATGACTCCGCATGGAGCCGGCAAATGACTCCGCATGGAGCAGGCGCATGACTCCGCATGGAGCCGGCGAATGACTCCGCATGGAGCCGGCGAATGACTCCGCATGGAGCCGGCAATTGACTCCGCATGGAGCCAGCGAATGACTCCGCATGGAGCCGCCGAATTACTCCGCATGGAGCTGCCAATTACTCCGCATGGAGCCGCCGAATGACTCCGCATGGAGCCGCCAATGCCTCCGCATGGATCCGCCAATGACTCTGAATAGAGCCGCCAAATGCTAGATATATAGAGATGCATAACCAGTTGAGAGCATATATTCCATAAATCGGCACTCCCAGAGCGGATCACAAAGTGCAGCTACCTGTGAAATTTGTAAGCAGTGCAAGCTCGGTAACGATTGACTAACAGGAACTCGATATCATGGGCTGAGGCCATTGCCACATCCACCTATGCTTTGGCTGCTGGTGGCCTCTGAATGTTACTCGGGCAGACATGGCTTTCCACCTTCCCGCCTCTCTGAATATCGAGTCCGGCAGCTGATTCGAAACAAGTGACCGGTGTATAACGCCAGGCCATAGCCACAACTGATGAGCAAGATTTTCCCAGTTGCTGTAAAGCCGATCGATTGGCATCTGCTGCTGGTGCCGCTAGCTTTCCCAGGTGCTGCCACAATTGCAAACCACTCTTTGCGATTGGCTGGTCTGCTTGATTGAGTGTCCATTGCCCTATCCCCGGTTGCAATTGTTTGCGCACCAGCCAAGTGCACCACTTGCATCAGTGAATAGCAGCAAGTTGGGGGACGGCGTCCACTTAGGGTGTAGGAAGAAGGACCGGCCGTTCTACTATTCCAGGAGCTCAGGCCATCAGCGAAGGTATTTGAGGCACTCTTCGGAGAGCTTGATCAGGTAATACGGCTGCCGGTACCAGTTGGCAAGTGACCTCAATCTGCAATGTGCGTCCTGGGACTATCACTCTTGTAGCAAACGAGAGCTTTCCCAGAAGATACTCGAGTTGACATTGGGTAGCTGAAGCTGTGTTGAGAGTGGCCCGTAGGAGGCCGTGAAGCTTGGCAAGTTCGTCCATCGGCAGACTGATGTTAGCGCGTGGGTGTTCAGGATGACGCCGATAAACGTCAGGACGTGGGCTGGACCCCCCACTTTTGCTGACGCCAGAGAAACACCGAGGTATGTAAACACACGGCGCCGAGTAGCGAGTTGCTGGCGAGCTAACACAGGTCCACAGCATACATCGAGGAAGCACTTTTGCTGATGCCAGAGAAACACCGAGGTATGTAAACGCACGGCGCCGAGTAGCGAGTTGCTGGCGAGTTAACACAAGTCCAGAGCATGCATGGAGACAGAAACGTTAGTCGAGGTATTTCCCGTAATGGGAAGATGCCAATAACGTCAGGACTTGAGCTGGACCCTCCACTTTTGCTGGGGCCAGAGAAACACCGAGGTATGTAAACGCTTGGAGCAGTATAGCAAGTTGCTAGCGAGGTAACACAAGTCCAGAGCATGCATTGAGGAAGTAACATTAATTGAGGTATTCCCCGTAATGCAGCAGGCGTGGGAGTGGGAACGGCCCGCACACAATCCATTCACTGGCGGATGCGACAGAGTTCCATATAGCTGGCCTGGAGCGTAGTACAGTCTGAAGGGCAGGACGCTCTCATAACAGTATAGATCCTGCCAGCGGTTCAACAAGGGCCACTCCTCCGGGCAGACAGGAATTCGGCAGAATGCACTTTTAACATTGAGCTTAGCAAGATACAGCGGGGTGAGCAATTGTCTGATCATGTTTGCAGCATTGTCATCTTGACATTGTGGAGAGATACGGTCTGCTGGAATGTAATGGTTGACACTTCGACCCTCCAGGCTTTACAAAGGGTGTGTCGTGTGTAACTTCCCATTCGTCTAGGAAATGCATCTACGCCGGAACAGCACAGAGACGAGAAAGAGGATGAAGAACACGGGCCAGCTGTTTCAAGCCTGCTGCAAGAAACGGATCATTGCGCAGAAATATAATCTGGGTTAGCATGTGACCGTGTTAAATTCAATGGATCCCAGTTAGTTGAGTGGTTGCCGATGAAACCTACCACAACCCCACAATTACGACCATGTGCAACACACCTCCGGAGCATAGGATCAGGATGTGAGTCCAGTAATTTTGAGAAGTGAGAAACTGAGTGCTTACACTGTTACTGATGAGGCCTTTCACTTTGCCCTGGGGTGCTCCTGTCGGCACTGGAGGTAGCACTGCCTGAGCTGACACGTGCAAGCGCCGTACTCGTAGTAGCGGCATACGGTTGCGGTACGTGATGCGGATCTGTACTGGTGAGTAGGACGAAATGCGCACAGAAATGCTGGCGAGTGCACTGAGCTGCACTGCTGGCAGGCGGGTCGTGCTGTTCCAGTACACCGCGAGGCGCAGTTGCCACAAGTTGATATTGATAACCTGGCTTTGGAGATTTCTTTTATTTTTATTTTCCATTGCTATCAGGTTCGGCTTAATTCCCTCTGTGCTGCGCTGATGAGTCCACAAAGGACGAAACAGTTGTCCGCAGATTGAGTATTGATAACGTCCAGTTTCTAGGTGGCAAGAACTGGCGATTGGCCGCGACGATCGTGGCCAAATACGGCCACAGGCACTCGTGAAACGCGGTGAGGAACAGTGGAACACAGACCATTCATGAACACTGTCCAGGTCTCAACTCAAGTGCTACCGTCATGCAGCCTACGAAGCGCAGTTCTGGGTTCGGATTCAAATAAAATGCTAGTGCGCCAGAAGAGCAACATATGAGGGGCTACGGAGTTGGAACGTCGCCGGAGCTGGACTGACTGCAACTGTATCGGGCAGCAGGAAATCGAAGTCCACGAACTCGCCTCTCTGGACACGATCGAGAAGGGCCCGTATAGGACAGTCAGGTTCACCTGCTGTTGGTGCTGCATGCGCGTATGGCGGTCGTCACTGCACCGGGCTCGCAGTAGGGTCCGGCCTGCTGGCGGCGAGCGGCGATACGGATCCAAATAGAGCGAGAAGAAGCTGGGTGGCGTTGGTGACGGCAGTGGACAACTACCTTTGTTACTTCCAACAGAAAATCAAAGTCCACGAACTCGCCTCTCTGGATACGAATTACGATCGTCAGGCTCGCGCTGCTCTTGCAGTGGTGGTGCTGCGTGGCGGCCGTCGCTACGTTCGCAGTAGGCGGGCGGCGGAGCCAGGTAGAGTGAGGCGATCCGGAGAGGCTGGACGTCGGTTGCTGACGACGACATTGTTTCAAGGCACGAACAAGGGTTGCTGAGATCGCGTGGAGGTACTTCATTTCAGGAAACCTGATGATGGCGCAAGCTAAAAGTCCACAGTCGTCGTTCCACTGTAGACGACGACATTGTTTCAGGCACCAACAGGCGTCATTGAAGTCTGAATTTGAAACGTAGAGATACGAAAATGCAAGCTTGAAAGTCTAACGAAAGAAAATTGTTTTGGGAACACCTGTTCCGCAAGTTGCACACTCGAAAGTCCAAACAGCAATGACATGAAAGAGACATTGTACAGGATTTTGAAGGGCGCGTGCCCACGTGACTCGCGCATGCGTGCAGGTTGGGCCAGCTCGCTGGGCTGGCTGCTAACTCGCGTTAGCATGCTAACGCTCACTTTACTCAGCCGATTATTCATAATAATTATTATGATTAAGTGCCATTTTATCATTGTTTGGCTAAAAATGGACACTTCCAAGCTGTACGGCTGTCTACAATGTTAGTTCTAGAGGCTTGCCCAGTTTCTTCATGCCACGCGGAGCACCAATGGTAGGGATCTCAGCTCGTGCAGTGCGCAGGGTGTTTGGGCATACATTGCGTCATCGAGTTTTGAGTGCAGCTCGCGGATACAGCAGAAAAATGGCGACGGTCGATTTTCGACACTTGGGGACGCGGTGGACACCAGCGGAATCGTCATCTTCATCGTCGTTCGAACATACTTTGTAATTCCCGCCGAAGGACAGCGTGGCCAAGGCGATATTGCCCCGGTCGATGAGAGTGTCTGGGAGATAGGTAGCTTGGAGATGGCCGTAGAACCTGCTTTCCTGGACGCAATATTCAGCCATTTCTTCTGTCTTCTTCAACTTGATTTATTTCGAAAAAAAAATGTTCTTTTCCACGATTTCTGCACTGGACGCGTTTGGGATCGAAAATCTCACCTGCGCAGACTGGCTGCGCAGTTCAGGCGCTGAGATCCCTACCAATGGGCATCAAATGACCATCGGTCTAGTCCCCTTTGTCCCAGTATATCTGTTAGTGGCCTTTAACGACGTCTTCACAAATCATTCTTGGTTGAGCTTATCAACGAAATTGCACACACTGATGCCGCTCAGAACTCCCTTTCCGCACGATTTACTCACAATAATTATACACTTACAATTTGTTCAACTTTCTGTTGTTTTCAAAAAGACCTGCAGGCAATTGGCTCAGTTGATTACAGTACAGGTGCCTGTAGAGACAAACCGGAGCAAACCTTCTTAAGAAATGTGAAGGGAAATCATCATCAAGGCATTGCAACTCTTGGAAACTTATCAACTGTGCAATGCAATGGTTTTGATGACATTATCATTTTGATGGAGTACATGGCTGGTGAAGACACATCTTGGCAGGACTATTCGCTTACCTCATGGACTGTTGAACCCGTGCTATTACGGTATTCTAGATGACGCCCAAGCTGTTCGACCGTACTTTTATGGGGTGACTGTACATTGTGTATGTAGAGCGTCAGGCGAAATAGCACGTCATAGTACATTTGAGATCAGCGGGAAGAAGATGACGACGTCCACTAATTTAGTATCTGTGGACACGAATCTGTTGTGTGTGTGACTCTGTGTGTCAGCTATGATATCATCTTCTGTGGTTCCATGCCTAGTATGTACGTCTGAACCATCCTGCAAAGTTTGAATGACGTAGGTTGAGCGATCGCTCCGCGAAACATACTTTTTGAAATTCTCTTCATAGTATATCTTCCACCATTGAAATTTCGAATTTCTTCAAAAAAGGTGCTGAGAGGGGTGGCTTGCAACCTCGATATGGCTTGTTCCAGGCATGCTTTGGAGTCATCTTCTGTTGAAGTAGTGGCGGGGATCTGCCCTGCAACTGCTACAACAAAAAATGATTCGATCTGAGAAAGGGTGAGACCGCGAATCTCGGTTGAATATTGAGTATTTCAAGCCTTTTCACGACGAAGATGGAGTTCTTTTTGGAGATGGACGTCGCGGCAAAGGACATGGTGTCCGACTTCTGGCGTCTGGTGAAGCCAGGGATCATTTGTCCAGTCAGGTCGGCAGCCTAACCGTCGGTAAGCTTGTGTTTGGATCCCGTTCTGCTCGATGTGGTAGATCACAAACAATTTGATATCGCACAAATCGATCTCAGCATCGTGCGTACGGTATTTTATATTCAGAAAATCCCAAAGTGTCTCTGTGTGGCCGTCCTATGCCACGAGAAACTCCAATCAGGCTCCTATGTCCTCTGCCTTCATGATTGAATGTCCACTTCGTTTGAACAACGAACACAACAATCGAGGACGGCTTTGCAATGAAAAATACAGCTATACTGGAGCTGAAAAAAAGAAAGAAAAAAACGTGCTCCGGATGAGACTCGAGTGCACGCATACTCTCCCAGCAGGTGAAACGCAAATTTTTGTGAAAAATGCGTGTCGCCGACTGACCAGTAATTTCGCCTGACGGTGTGTGCGTGAGTGCGTGCATGCGTGTGTGTGTGTGTGTTTGTGTGTGGGTACCAGCTAGTCCGGTTGGTGGGTACATATACGCAAGATAATGTTAGGTCTGTTGCCAACATGCTCGACTGCTTGAAGGTGTATTGATGTATCTGCCACCTTTGTTGGTTTCAGGGTTCATATACTTTCTATTTGAAGTATACATACCTGTTGACCATGGACTGCTTCTGGCTACATTAACTCTTGTGTAATCACTGGTGCTAGTGAAGCTGATATTAGATCCACTCTGATTTAGCCACCCTCAAGTATTACACTCACTGGGGGCAGTGGAAACTGCAGTTGGATCCCAGGACGGACACCCTGATTCCGTTAATCCTTTTTCTGCACCTTGCCCTCACCCGCTTACTGAGGTGTGGTGATCCCGTAAGTGAGATCATTTTCAAGTCCACCCATAGTTTGGGGATTTCAGGGGGTGTCGGCCGTCGGTCGATCCAATTGAGTCCTCTTTCCAAGATTATTTTTGAGTTCCTATCTCCCCTCTCCCGGGAAGACCCACATGACCAATTTTGGCAGTGAGCAAGTACAGTACAGTACAGTACAGTGTGTGTGTGTGTGTGTGTGTGTGTGTGTGTGTGTGTGTGTGTGTGTGTGTGTGTGTGTGTGTGTGTGTGTCACTATGTGTGTTTTCTGCTCTGGTGGAGGACGGTTGTACTTTTTCGGGCTCTTGTTTCTGGCCTTGGTCCGTGCTTGTTCTCGCCGTTGTGGACGGCCTGGGGTGTCCCCAGCCGTACAGGCCAACAGTGCCTGAGGTGGGGTATTCATCGACAGGAGACTTGGTCGGATAGTTACGATGCTGACACTCTCCTCGTCGCCCCCACCTCGGAGTCCTTCGCGAGGCCTTGCAAGCCCGCGAGTGGAGCAAACTACCGCACGAAGACGACGACTTGGAACGACTCTGAGCATTGGCTCATGGAATATTCGCTCTGTTGACGGTTGTGGAGAGTGATGGGCCAGTTCAAGAGGCAGCCCTGAGAGGAATCGTTTCCAATGATAAGCCGGATCGCTGCCAGAGATGGCTCTCTCGAACATGGTCCCTGAGTCCCTGACCTAGTACCTCTCTCTCCGCGGACTGCCGTTGCTCGTCGTTCCATATATTACTGTCGGCCCCGCAGGGGGACACGTGACCGTAATGGCAGTGTTTACCAGGTACCAGGTGTGTGTGTGTGTGTGTGTGTGTGTGTGTGTGTGTGTGTGTGTGTGTGTGTGTGTGTGTGTGTGTGTGTGTGTGTGTGTGTCACTTCATAGCTGTGTGGTGTAGACCAGGCTGAATAGTGTCGGTCAATTCTTCAGCCTTGCAAGCTGTTGAATGGTGCGATCCCAGCACAAGCTGCTATGGCTTTGCTGTCGCATTGCTATCATCGTCTCTGGCGATGGGCGTCAAATGGTCAAATGGTCAAATGGTGTGTGTGTGTGTGTGTGTGTGTGTGTGTGTGTGTGTGTGTGTGTGTGTGTGTGTGTGTGTGTGTGTGTGTGTGTGTGTGTGTGTGTCTGCCACAATCCGCACATCAAAGGGACACAGTCAGCCCATCAACATCAACAACGGGTTGATGCAGGGGTGCTCTATGGCCCCCGTGCTTTTCAATCTATTCATGTGGGCCGTTTTCACTGTTTGGTCCCGGAGAGTGTCGGCAGTTCCTAGTGTTGGCATGGAGGTTCGCTATTGCATTGACGGAAAGTTGTTCGGCAAGCCGAGGACGCGAATGATATCGACCAAGTTTGGGGAATGCCAGTTCGCCGACGATTCAGCCTTGTTAATTAACGAATACACGTGACGGTGCTCAGCTCGCACTCTCTGTATTCCAGGCGACTGCTGCTGATTTTGGACTAACTGTCAGCACTACCAAGACCCAATTCATGGTGTGCGGCAGCAACATCCAAGATGCAGACTGTGTCCCACTCACGCTGGCGGATGTTGAGATCAAGAATGTGGCTGAATTCAGGTATCTGGGTTCCATTATCGCCAGCAACAGCCGTTCGGCAGTGGATGTCAACGCCCGCATTGCGAGTGCCTCCAAGGCCTGTGGTGCTTTACAGCGCCCTGAATTTGCCAATGGTCAGCTTCCTGTGTTCTTGAAGAGGTGTGTTTTCAACGCGTGTGTCATGTCCTTACTACTATACGATTCTGAGTGCTGGGTCCCCCTTCAGGGCGACTTGCAACGCCTGTCCACCTTCCATATGCGTTGCGTCCGCTCTATCCTTGGTGTGTCGAGACAGCAGATGTGGGATGCCCACATCAGCAATGCTGAACTATTGCGTATGTGGAGCGATCCGGAGACCATCACCTGTAAGCTTCGGCATCGTCGGCTAGAGTGGCTAGGTCATCTGGCGCGCATGGATGACACCCACATGCCGAAGTGCCTTCTGTTTGGCCAGCTCCCACCTGTCAGACGTGCCCATGGACCAAGGAAACGGTGGAAGGACTGCGTGTCGGTCGATCTTCGACATAACCAAATTGTGAACTGGTGCCAGACTGCTAGCACATCTTGCATGGAATGCCGATGTAGATACCAAGACCAGGATAAGGAACTGGCCGCAGCAGCCCCTGTTGTGTGCCCCACCTGTGGAAAGGTCTGCTCTACACCAAGTGATCTTTTAAAAGCGCCACAAGTGCACAGCGGAGCGTCGCAAGCCAGTCCATCAGCAGCTTTGTGCATGTCAATGCGCAGATTGTGGGAAATGGTACCGTAGCAGGGGTGGAATCGGTAGACCTCGCCAGAACCGCCCAACAACGGATGAACGTGCCGAGTTTCCACTAATGTGTCAGCACTGCTCTCGGAGATTTCGGCAGTCCAGGGACCTGACCCGGCACCGGCGTGTTTGCTCCTCTCCCTCCTCCCGCAATGGGACCACGTAACCTTTAAGGCAGTGGGTCAACAGGACAGGACAGGACAAGTCTGTGTGTGTGTGTGTGTGTGTGTGTGTGTGTGTGTGTGTGTGTGTGTGTGTGTGTGTAAACAGGAAAGAGCCACTGACTTCATCACCAACACACACCTCTGCTTCCATGCCGCAATGGAACTGCAGGCGTAGCTCTGTGAGTTCCTCAAGTACGCCCAGCTTGAGAAGGCATGCAGAGAGAGAGAGAGCAGGGCACGGCACGGAATCATACGCTTCCAGGGATGCACCATGGCTCTGGTTTTGTTCAATCTCTTTTTTTTGGTGTTTTACGATGTGCTGGAGAGATGCGATGCGTCAGGCCAGCACTGATTCTGGTATACCACTGTCCTACAACATCAATTGTCAGCTTTACTCCCGTGCTAAGGGTACCCTTCAAGTGCAACTCCACGACTTTGAATTTGCGGACGATGCCATTTTGTTGTCAATGAGTCGGGCTGAGGCTGAGCAGTCGGTTCAGACTTTTCATCGTGTTGCATCCTCGTTTGGTTTGTCCGTCAGTTCGTTGTATACGACCTGTGTTCTGTCCATTTCACTCTACGGTGCTGATTTATGTGCTCCGCTTCGTCACGACTTGGATCTGCTGGATAACTTTCACCACCGGAGCATTCGCTCCATCTTATGTGTATCTCGGCATCAGCAATGGGAGGAGAAGATCTCATCGGCAACGCTCCGTGCGCGCTGGGGTGACACTACACCAGTATCAGACCTTGTTCGGCGTCGGCGGTTGAAATGGCTCGGGCACGTCGTGCGCATGCCTGCAGACCGTGCTCCCGTTCAGATTTTGTTGGATGGTTGAGTGGTCGTCGCCCTCCTTGTGCCCCCCCCCCCCCCCGCGTTGCTGGAAAGACGTTGTCCAGAGAGAAATGAAGGCAGCTGGCGTGGATTCCTGGTTTCAGAATGCACGAGATCGGCAGAACTGGAGGATGAGAAGGCCAACTCCAGTTCTGGACGACGAGCCACCCGAACGATACAGAACATGTCCGTTGGCGTACGTGTCTACACCGGCTCCGTTCAGCCGGGTCTCCGTCAGTCCGAGGATGTCAAGCCTGTATTGGTCGAAATCTTGTATTATTGTAATTTTCTTGATGTTGCTTTTCAAGGAACGAGCGTTGAATGTTCCTGCTCTGAGGGACGAGTCATTCTTACTGCGCTCCGTGATATAGTTGCCTTCGGCTTATTCAAGTAATCCATCTAGTAGTAACTTGTCTGTCTGAAAACATTTTCAAGGAACAAAAGTCTCTCGCAAGAGTGAGAGCTGCCGGGAGTTTAACCCGACAAACCATTTGAAGGATAATGGTGCTACTTAATACTTGTGAACTCAAAGGTTTGGTGCTAGGTATGCAAGAGAGGTAGTGTGAGCATAGAGTGGGGACTGCAAGGTGTAGAATATTAGTTATATGTGTCAGGAATAGGGTGAAGCTGTTACACCCTCCTACCCTTATCCTTGTGGTTTGGAAGGCTTAGGAACACAATATACTGCAGGAAGGAAGAGTTCAAGAAACTGACACAGAATGAAAAATATACGCAAAAATGAAACATTTGTTGCGGATTTCTGTTCGACTATGATTTACGCATGTTGTTGGATTTGATTCTTGTCTGGTAGAGTCCGGTGTCTGATGTCATAATGGTCTGAGTGTACGTGCGAGTATGGTGTGATGTGTGACGTTTATGGTACCTGCGAAATTTGAGCGAAATCTGAGAGATCGAGTTGCATATATGTTCTGGTTTTCTCAGACATGCTCTCTTAATGGACTCGCATGGAGAGCTAAGGATAATATAAGGAAAAAGAACCCAGGAACTACAAGCTATGCTATAATGTCCACTAACACCACCAGTCACTAAACAATCAGCTCATGCGATAACACTACACGACTCTGGTGTTTTTGGTACTCATGTTACACTACTAACAGGCTAACAGCTCTATCACAACTTGGATGCGCACTCCAACAGCTTTCCAACTTGGAAGGTTCTAAGATCTAAGTGGCATTCAAGACTGGAATCGTCTCCCATCTGCCCTGCTATGCAACCTCCCCACGCAGAAGGGAATGCAGGCATTCAAGGAAGGCGCCCACAAATCTTTCCACAGTCGAGATTGGCACTCAGCCACAGATGCCCTCTGAACCCTCCCTGGACACCCTCTCCGATCATCTTTCCACAGTTCACCCTCCATACAAATGTACTCCCCCTCCTCTCCCCCTGTGCCCACTCCTCCCCACTTTTTGGTGCACTGAAGTGTCGCTGAAACCGAGACCTCAGGTGGGCGGAGATGCTCCAGTTTCACCACCACAGTTGCGTCTGCAACCACCTCTGTCATGTAATATTCTGTTCTCGAGGTTCGTGGTTTCTCGTAACAAAAAAGGTACAGCCAGATGTGCGGCAACTAGCTACAACAGGACCCGGAAACAGGAATTTTACACCTCTAAATTTCAGCACTGCACTGGAAATTCCAGAGAGACCTGGAAAATAATCAAGGAGTTGACAGACAAACAGTCTACGTACAGGGATCCATGGTGCATGGTGGACGTGATTCGAGACGCTTTTTCGGAAGTTGTGGAATATCCAGTTCGCCCTGCACAACTACCACTACCCCTTGGGCCTCCACCTGCGGTGCACTTCTCGGAATTCTAGCCAGTCTCCAATACATCTACCCGAAAATGTTCATACAATTGGACACCAGAAAAACCACTGGGGATGTGATGATATTCCAGCAGGTCTCCTCCAGATGCATGCTGACATCCTGGCACCGCCACTCATGCTACTATTTAGTAAGTCATTTTAAAGAGAAGGACAGTTTCCTGCGGCAGTGAAGGTGGGTAAGATACAGCATCTGTTCAAGTTTGGTGACCCTAGCCAACCCAAAAATTACCGGACCAGTCTTCCTATTGCCGATAGTGTCAAAAGAGCTTGAACTTATTGTTCATAAGCAGCTTCTGCAGTACCTCAACATGAACACTTTCTTGCCTACGAATCAGTTTGGTTACAGATTCCAGCATTCCAAAGCAGATGACTTAACGTTAGCTGTAGAGAATATCAATGAGGCACAAGCTGCCGGGCAGCATACCGGAGTGGCATTTATCGACATGTCGAAAGCCTTCAGCAAGGTAAAGCATAGCATTATGGCTGAGGACCTCTTCAAACTGGGTCTCACTAGCACCGCTTTGCAATGGTTTTCAGACTACTTGGTATATCGCTGGCAATACGTGGAGACAGGAAAACCCAGATGTACAACTCATGACAGTCGGGGGTTCCTCAAGGGTCAGTTCTCGGACCTCTGCTCTTCGTTCTGTGTCAGTCCTTTTTTTGCTGTCGAGGAGGCCAAAGCAACTTATTTGTGGTACCACCTGCTAGCACTGCTCGTTCTGCTAAGCGCCTAACGCACACTGGAGCCATCATGTGGAATAGATCGCCATCAGCAGAAAAATGTTCAAATAGGTATTTTGGATTTCAAATATCAAACCGTGCAGTATATATCATCAGCTACGTAGGTTTTCCATTGCTCATCATCATCATCATCATCATCATCATCATCATCATCATCATCTGCGTTGCCGAAAAAATAATAATAATAAAATAATATATTTGTGAAAAGAAGAAGGACAAAATGTTACGAGTTATGACTAACTGTCCACCAACGTAACCAGATCTTATACAGTCAGCGAGTGCGACAAAATTGTAGAAAACTGACAAAGAGTACTGAGACATTCGGCGACCTGACACCTAGCTCCAACACTACTCCAAGGCGCAAACCAACAACCTTCCAACTTGGAAGGCTCAGGTTCGGAAAGGTCCAAGAGGGTAAGGGAAGCGCAACGAAGAAGAGCAAGAGCTTCGCACCACGGCAACAAAGAATGCCGAAAGTTACTGGATGATGACGAAACTAGTAAGCTTATTGGACATACCGGCCTTACTACAACTCGACGACGCAAAGCAACAGACCACCCAACTTGGGAGGCTCAAGCTTATGTAATAAACAGAGAAAGGGGAAGCTAAGCGAAGACTAATTGTGACAAACCGAAACGTTCAACACCCTACTGAACTCCACTATCATGTATGATGGACTAGTTATGTACAATAACAAGTAGTTCCACAAGACGTACGTTTCGCCGTATAGGTCATGACGGCTCATCAGGTGTGCAAAATGCAAAATTGGCTCACCATCCGAGTAAAATAAAAAAATGTAAAAAAGAGAAGAAACACATGAGAACGAGTTATGCAGCAACTATCCACGACTGTATCAAGTTGGAACGCTGTTGGTTTGCGCACTGGAGATGTGTTAGAGCTAGGTCTCGGGTGACTGAATGTCTGAGTAGCCTGTCAGTTTTGTGCCATATTATCGCACTTTCTGACCGTTTATCATCTTGTTGCAGTCGTGGATAGTTGCTTCATACCTCGTTCTCATGTGTTTCTTCTCTTTTTTTACATTGATTACTGGCTCGGTATCCGAGTTTAAGATAAAAATAAAATAATAAACGGCATTATTCAGCTGTGTAAGCAGCAGATGCACAGTGTGACTGCCAAGCATGTATGTCAGATGCCAACTGGCAATTCTCATGCAGTGACATGCCAGTCCACGAAACAATATTGTCAGCAAAGGAAATCTTCGGACGACCACGCTTTCTCCTACCATCCACGATACCAAACATCACAACACGTACAAGCTCGCAGCCAGATGCGCGGCATGTGGGCCCGAAATAGGTCAGTTAGCGTATCTTGACCCTGGCTAGCAGCTGTTTTCATTGCTCTCTGGATTGATATCTCTTCGTTGCAACCTACCTTCCGTTTTCTTTCTCTTTTTTCCTATCTCTACTTTTCAACAATAATAATAATAATAATTTCAGAACTAAATATTGCGACAGAGCTTTCGGCCATATTTTCAATTCATTCCATTCCCAACTCATCACAACCACGCGCTCTTCAGCCGAACCATACAGACACCAGCAAGGACACTTCCGTTGAGAGATGATATTGCTCCACGCCTCTAGACAGCTGTTTCGCTCCCTGTCGGAGCTCATCAGTAGAGGATGATAATGATGGTAATGGAGGAATGATCATTCTTATACACCAGAAATGGCGCAAGTGCACGCTTTCCACATATCAATGGCATATGCAAGCTGCTAAAATGGTAAAGTGTGAGAACAGCGATAAATAATCATAGTACGCGCTCATTGGTGGAGAAATACACCACACAAGCGACGAAAATCTTACTCGGAATACTGATGCCAATGAAAAGTACATGTATGTTGTTTATTATTATGATGTTGCAATGTCCATATATGCAGGCGAGGCGAGACTCACCGCCGAGATCCCCCAACGCGACAGGCTTGGTTGCCGTTCAGGATTCACACCGACCTGTCCGCCCGTCAACAGGATCGACAGCGGGAGGCCCCACTGATGCCGATGTCGATGTACACCAGGAAACTTGTAGTCATGAGTGTGATACTAACAGGTCTAGTAGCAACCACTGACAAACGAGAGGCCAGCTGGGGCATTCACTCCAGTCAGGGATGCTTGGTCGACGCTTCGTATCAGCAGCTCAGCTCAGTTTGATCAAAGATGTTGCAGATGTGTCGTGCTTTCCTCCTTCCTTCTTCACCGACTCGTCTTGTCATCTCTGCTTCTTTCTTCGCCGACTCTTCGTGTCCACTCTGCTCTGCCACTAACGGCGCATTAAAACTTCAGAACTAAATATTGCGACAGAGCTTTCGGCCACATTTTCAATTCATTGCATTCCCAACTCATCACAACACGTGCTCTTCAGCCGAACTATACAGACACCAGCAAGGACACTTCCGTTGAGAGATAATATTGCTCCACGCCTCTAGACAGCTGTTTTAGCAGCTTGCAAATGCCATTGATATATGTGGAAAGCGCGCACTTGCGCCATTTCTGGTGTATAAGAATGATCATTCCTCCATTACCATCATTATCATCCTCTACTGATGAGCTCCGACAGGGAGCGAAACAGCTGTCTAGAGGCGTGGAGCAATATTATCTCACAACGGAAGTGTCCTTGCTGGTGTCTGTATGGTTCGGCTGAAGAGCGCGTGGTTGTGATGATTTGGGAATGCAATGAATAATAATGATCAACGCAATAAATAGAGTAAGCTGCGCACTCAGTACAAACACCATAAGCAAAACTTGTTTTCATGTAAATAAAGAAGCTTGTTTTACCGCGCTAGTTAGGGTCTAAATTATTACTTGCATTGTGCGTATATGTAGGACTCAGTGAGCAGTCACATCTCGATGACCGATCACGATCCCCGTGACCAATCAAACAGTCACAAATCCCCAAAGAGCAGTCATAAAGTCACACACCAGTTTGAATCCCGATGACCAGTCAGAAACAGTCGCGACTTTCTCCGTGAACGGTCACAGGATCCACGTCAAAATATTACGACTCAACTGTAGGCATTCACGCGTTCAGCATACTTTTTTCCTTCACAGGTTTCAGAAGTGAGCAAGAAAGATGACGATCAACTCTCGATCTCCGCGTAGTTTACTTGTAGCTCGAGTCTGGTGTGTGTGCGCTCCTCTCCAAAACGAAGGGTGGTTGAAAATCTTGCAGGCTTCAGATAGAATTCCTTTTGAGAGGACGTTCTGGCTAGTAGATTGTGCTATTCAGCATATTTGAAGAACAAACTAAATTACTTCGTCGTTCAGAAAAGCTATTTCGGAATATTTCCAGTCATGCCGATCTTGCTAGAACAGAGACTGACTTCAACTGATCCAGCATACAAGCAGCACTCGATTTGTGTTTTTGGAGAGGATGAGTGGCAAGATTACGGAGTCAGAAGTGGACATCGTCGACGATGCAGAGACGAAAATATAGTGAAGATGGAAATGAAAATATGTTCATCTCCAAGAAGGTACTGAGTACATCAAGCACCTTCGTGTGTGTAGCTCTGTCTTTCTTGTGGAAGACTCCACAGAAAAACAATGTCCAGCTTGTTGAAACTGAAACTGCCTCTCAGTTGAAGTCGTTCAGGAAGACATCTATTCAAGACATCATTGATCCATTCTCAAGAACCATCGTAAGAAATTAAATCAAGTCATGTTTATCGATAAGAATGGCGAACTAGACCAGAGAAGTGTGAGTGTCTTGTTTTGACTGCAGGAAACTGTATTTCAATATTGTGGCTCAACGTAGTGCTTACGCAGTTTACTGCTTCGAACACATCTTCATTCCTACTCCCAAAATAACTCAAATTTATTGATGTAACATTATCATGATTATGGTACATGGTCTTTCTCGTTGTGCTGCTATTACGTGTATAAGTACATGCATACGAGTACTGTGTACCGTTTACTGTCTCCTTGTCAGTGTTTTTGGGCGATCCTCCACACCTTCATTTGTCTTCTAATTATTAATTTTATAGAAATATTCACTCACTTCAACTTCTTTTGATTGCTGGTGCGAATGTAGCCTGCGATGCCTGCTTGTTAGTGAGAGTGCACCAGACATGTATCGATATGTATGTCTGACGAGATGTTCTTGAACTGGCATGCTGCTTTGACAAGAGCTTCGCTAAAATAAGGTTTAGAATTGGGTGCTCAATGGCCTGGAGGAATTAATCATGTTTGCGATCAGTATCACCAAGAGTACGGTTCTTCCGTCTGCGCATCTCTTCTTGGCTTGTGGATTGGTTGAAAAGATATAAAATAATAATACAGAAATACTTGTGTCCAAGTGTCGTCATGAAAACAAGTTCTACCTCCGTAACGTTGTCCGCAAGGTCCCGTGAATCTAGGTGGTAGTCCCGCTGCCTATTTGTGTGTGAGTAAGTGTGCGCGCGCATGTGTGAGTGTGTGTGTGTGTGTGCATGCGTGAGAAAGAGAGTGCATGTGTGTGTGAGAGGGAGATAGAATGTGTGTGTGTGTGTGTGTGTGTGTGTGTGTGTGTGTGTGTGTGTGTGTGTGTGTGTGTGTGTGTGAGAAAGAGATTTAGAGAATGTGTGTGTGTGCGTGCGTGGATGTGTGTGTGTGTGGATGTGCATGGATGTGTGTGTGTGTGTGGATGTGCGTGTGTGTGTGTGTGTGTGTGTGTGTTGTAGAGAATGAATGTGTGTGTGTGTGAGAGAGAGAGAGATTTAGAGAATGAGTGTGTGTGTGTGTGCGTGTGTGTGCGCGTGTACGCGCGCATGAGTGTGAGTGTATGTGTATGTGAGAAAAGGGAGAGAGTATGGGTGTATGTGTGTGTAATGGTGTGGGCATGTGTGGATATAGCATTTTTAAAGTCACCAGCTCTATTCTATGTCATTCACGCTGGAACTGCTGCTGCATAGCCCCAAGTCTGAAGACTTGGCAACTTCACGCCTGCACCTGACTCTTGCGCTATGATACGCGTCGCCTATGATACCCCTCAGAATTTCCCACCTTGCTCCCATTTATGTTCAGGCTGCCCGCTTAGGAGCCTGACGATCGTAGTAATACGTGAAACTCAGAGTTGTGACAAAGCCTCCAATCTCTCTTGTAATACAGAAATACATATATTCTGCCTGTGACTACTCACAGAGAAAGAGTGGTCACAACTGTACATTCCGCATGTAACTGTTCGCATGGAATTATAGTGGTCACAACTGTATTCTGTGACCGCTCATAGGGAATCATAGTTTCCACAACAAATCCTGCAGTACGAAGCACCCTGCGTGCAGTCACGAACTGTGTGCTTTACACATGTACATGTATGGTGATTTGTGACTGGTCAGGGGGCATTGTGACTGGTAAACTAATTTGTGACTGGTCATGGGGGGTTTGTGACTGTTTGACTGGTCACGGGGACCGTGATTGGTCGCGGGGCCTTGACTGGTCACTGAGTCCTACATATATATATATTGAGTTAAGAGCTTTTGTTGATTTGCCAGTAATCCTCTGATGAGATGGCGACGAAAACGTTTAGGAACAAGCTTCTTTATTAACATGAAAACAAGTTTTGCCTATGGTGTTTGTACTGAGTGCGCAGCTTACTCTATTTATTGCGTTGATTACATTTTTATCTCCACGGAAGCTTTTTAATAATAATAATAATAATAATTTGAAACTCGGATGTTGAGCCATAAATAAATGTAGAAGAGAAAAGGACATATGGATACGAGTTAAGAGTAACTCTCCATCACTGTAACATGATACTATATACAGTCAGAAAGTGCAATAACTAGCTAGGTGTCAGGACGTCGAATGTCTCAGTACTCTGTCAGTTTTGTGCCTAGTTATTGCATTTTCTGACTGTATATAGTATCATGTTACAGTGATGGAGAGTTACTCTTAACTCGTATCCTGTCGGAGTCGTGGTGACGCCTGGTACCGTTCAGGTTTCAACAGGTCACATTACAGGACTGCACTTTGCGTGCATTCATCGAGCACTACACCTGTAGCCATGCTTGACTGCCTCAAGCTCCATACATGTGCATGACTCATACCATAATACGATAAGGTCAAGTGTCTGACCGCCAACACGTACTCATTAGACTACGTCACGCATTCACCATTGACAGTGTTGCTTGTACTCCCTATACACATCGACGCTTGCTTATACATGTAGCTGTGTATTCTTTGTTCTACAGTCAGTTCTAGCTAGGTTCTTGATAGGTTTTGCTAGGGCATTGTTAGAGGGCATCCAAGATAATCCAAGATGGAGTTGGTGTTTTGAGAGTGAGAACTCGAACCAGTAAAGTTTGTCTCCATTGTTGAACGTGGGTTCGGAAAGTATCCGCAGTCGGTATTACAGTTACGGTACTGATGCAACCTGGTTCCGGGGAATACGGAACATAGTGGTTCTTCGAGCCGGATCACGTCCACGATGGAGAAGCTCAGGCGGAGTCAGCGCACGACGAAAGGCGTCGCAGCGCCAACACTCAGGTACACAGACACCCAGTCCTACGCTGGTGCTAGTGGTGGAGATGACAGGATGACCGAAAGTAGGAGCCAAGCCGTCACCGCGAATTCAGCTGACAGGCTCAGCGCCAGGATAGCCGTGTTACAATCGGAACAGGCTGTGGCGGAAAAGCGGCTGGAAATCGCCCGGTTGACGGAGCAGGTGATGTCGGAAGCCGAAGGGACGTTGAGGGAAAGGTCCGTTGAGACCTCCAGCTCTCCTGCGATGCGAGAAGAAGTCTTCCAGGAAGCGGGTGAGTTGCATGAGGCGGTTGCAGCCCAAGATACGTCGCTTATCGACTTTGACGATGATGTAGTTGCACCTAGTTCAGTTGCTGTTCCAACACCAACAGAGTCACACACGGTAGTCGGTGTAGAATCTCAGCCATCAGAAGGAGAGGCTTCCCATAGATCTACGCACGTAACGTCAGAATCAGCAGTAGGTCTACACCATGCAGAGGCCTGTCAGGCTAGCACACCCCCACCGGTAGACGTAGTGATAGACGCACATGTAGAGAGGGACTCAGATGTCCAGCATGTCCGTGCATTCACTCCGGCACACAGCTACCACTACCAGGCACCGCCATGCGTAGTCCAAGATCCGATTCATGAACACCTGAATGAACCTCCGTTTCATCAACCAGAACCGCAGGCACAGGCACAGACACAGGTACTTCAAAGAACGATTGAACACACCACTGCTGTTGTAGCCGATGCCACTTACGCTGACTATCTAAGCGAGCCCATTCAGTGGGGAGTAGGGCCCGAGCCCTGGGATAGGACATTCGTAGAGCGTCAGCAACTGCCGAGATCCAGTACTGGCAGTAGTCTACGCAGTGTAGAACGTGGGTTCCGGGCCAAGGAAGTTGCGTATCAGCAGCAACTACTACAGCTTCAGACGATGATCGATGAATCCGCGATCGTCGAGAAGCGGCGCCAGCGAGACGCTTACGCACTGCAGACGAACCTAGAGGAAGCTGAGGCGAGTAGGGCAATGGTCGAGCTAGCGTGCGACAAGCAAGCCAGGGATCTTGCGGGAGAACGAGAACGCAACGATGAGCTGGCCCGATCGATGACAGAGCTGAGGCAGCGGCTATTCGCAGCGGAGTATGCCCTACGAGAAAGCCGTGCCAGACAACGACGAGCGCCGAAGTCTGGTAGTGTCACTGAGCCTGTTAGAGAAGTACAAGGCTTACCGGTAGTGCAACCACAGCCTGCACAGGTCCACGAGGAGAGACGTGAGCGCTGCGAGTCGACCCGCAAGCACAAGGCATAGCGGTATCCCGAGCACTACGTCACCCAGTCACCCACACGCATCCATGCCAGTACCCGCACCACGAAAGCACCGTCGCGACACGAGTGCACGTGCACGCGGCTACATGACAGTCTCAGACTCCGACTCAGAGTCAGGGCCACGTGGATACTCTAGTGCCAGAGCTACGGAGACGTGTACCGGTGGTAAGGGCGCAGCAAGTAATGCGAGTGAGGTCGAAGACGCTTACATGAGTGGTTGTACCTCCACTACCGGTACTATTACTGGCAGCACAGTTAACAGCAATCCTGCGCGTCAGATGGCAGACCTGGCCAGTGAGTTTGTAGGTGCAATCACCCAGGCCCTACGTCAAGGGCAGACCTCCCAGGTCGAGAATAGTAACGCTGGCATCAGACAGCTGGCTGCACGCCATTCATCCACCAGCAGCAAGCTGCCAATCTTCTCTGGCAAGCCGAAGGAATGGCCCGCGTTCCTCGCGCTGTACCGAAGCAGCACGGAGCAATGCGCATACTCAAACGCAGAGAACGTCCAGCGCCTGCAGACCTGCCTGAAGGGACCAGCCCAGGAGGCAGTACAGCTGCTCCTGGCCGTGCCAGACTATGTAGACGAGGCCATCCGGACACTGGAGCGTCGTTTCGGCCGACCGGAATTGGTAGTGAAACAGCTAATCGAGCAGGCCAAGGCGCTGAAGCCAGCCAGAGCAGAGGACACGGACGCCCTGCACTCCTTGGCCACATCTGTGAGGAACATCGTCCTCACTATGAAGCTGCTAAAGAGCCATGGCCACAGGAACAACCCTGCGCTCCGTGATGAGCTGGTGGCCAAGCTGTCGCTCCCCCATCGAATGCAGTGGGGCGAGTATGTGAAGGCCAAGGGCCTTAGTACGGATGAACTAGACCTTGGTGTCTTGTCTGAGTGGTTGGCCGAACGAGCGGAAGCCGCCTTTCTGGTGACACCAACCTCCACCAAGACGGCCGCCGTTCAGCCAACCCCACCGCCTAGAAGGTCAACGACCCTGGCCGCAGTAACAGCGGGCACTACCCGCGACGCCACCTCTGACTCCCCAAGGAAGAAGAAGAGCTGCAGGAAGTGCATGGAAGAGCACGCAATGGCGCAGTGCAAGGAGTTCCAACAGCTACCCGTCCAGAAGCGATCAGAGCTGGTGCGCCTCTTGGGCCTGTGTGTGAGCTGTCTACAGGACAGCCACTTCGCCAGAAATTGCACCTCGAGCCACTGCAGGAAGTGCAAAGGCAAGCACAACACGCTGCTCCACAGGGACGACTCTGACAGACCTAGCAGCGGTAGCCAACAAAACGCCGCTCGCACCAACACCGCGAATATGGCTTCTGCAGCGAGCGCCCTGCATGCCGAAACCCCAGCAAACCTACCAGCTCTGATGACGACTGTGGGGACAGTGAGATGTGGAGACGTCGAGCTACAAGCAACGATCATACTGGATTCTGGGTCCACCTGCAGCTTCATCACCACCGACATGGCTGAGAAGCTGAATGCCCCACCCGGTGAGACCACGTCCGTGCGCACGACTGTTCTCGGTGGCAGCTGTCTGCAGCACGAGTCCAGGATCGCTCCCATAGAGATCTGTCACAAAGACTCAACTGCAACAACCCCAGTGCAGGCGGTCGTTCTCCCTCAGATAACCGCCGACATGCAACGTGTGGACTGGGATGCGCAGAAGGCAAGCTGGCCACACCTGCGCGGGATGAATCCGGATACCCCAGCTAACCCAACTGTGGACATCCTACTGGGCCTTGACGTTCCACAGTTGCACGCCTCGCTAGCCGAACGCCGTGGGCCTGGCCATGGTCCAATCGCAAGAAAGACACCACTCGGATGGATTTGTTTCGGTCTCCTGGAGGGGAGCGGAACATCGGCGGAACCAACCGTCCACCACGCCACACATGCCGCGACCGCAGAGCCCACCGAGCCAACCCTGGAGCTGAATGCCATGGTGCGTAGCATGTTCAATTTAGACACCATCCGCTCTACAGCCACGGGAGAGACCATGTCTCGAGCTGAGCGTGAAGCCGAGAAGGTGACTGACGACACCATGAGCCTCAACAACAACCGTGTCACCATTGGCATCCCGTGGGTCGCTGAAGACAGAAGCCTCACGTGACCTCGAACAGACCGATGGCCCAACAACGACTGGCGAGTCTCCAACGGTCCCTGTACAAACGACCTGAGCTCGCCGCAGCGTACGCCGGTGTCATCCAACAGTACCTGACGAAGGGGTATATCCGCGAGGTGCCCGAGACGGAAGTGCACAACGATGCGGATGACCAGTGGTTCCTGCCCCACTTTCCCGTGATCAAGGAGGACCGCACCACCACCAAGGTGCGGATAGTGTTTGACGCGGCGGCCAAGAAGAACGACGTCTCGATCAACGAGGAGATGCACGCCGGCCCAGCACTACAGAACAACATCGTGAGTTGCCTACTCAAGTTCTGTAAGGAACCTGTGGCTCTGATGGCAGACATCAGCGAGATGTTCCCGCAAGTGGAGCTGGCTGAGAGAGACCGCAGGTATCACCGATTCCTATGGGAGGTCGACGGAAGAGCCAAGGTGTTCGAGTTCCAGCGAGTGTGCTTCGGGTGTAAGGCGTCGCCATACCTCGCCGGAAAGGCCGTCCAGGCTGTCGCGGCCACCTATGCCGCCGAAGGGTCACCCACACACACCATCATCATGGACAACCTCTATGTGGACGACCTACTCGCGTCTGCGCCAACGCCAGAGGCGGCGGTGGGCCTACGTACTGACGTCCAGGAGACACTGGTCAAGGGAGGCTTCCATCTACGGAAGTGGATGTCGAACAGTGCAGAGGTCATGAAGTCTGTGCCAGAAGCCGACCGGGCGCCGAACACGCTGATCTTGGTAGCTGACCACCAACACCCCACGCTACCCTGCGTGAAGACGCTAGGAGTCGCCTGGGATGCTGAGAGCGACCATTTCACGTTCAAGTACCAGGTGCCCGTCATCACGCAGTACACCAAGCGCACTGTCCTGAGCAAGATGGCCTCTCTGTTTGACCCACGAGGGCAAGTGTCACCCTACACCATCCGAGCAAAGGTCAGGTTCCGGGACGCCTGCCTCCGCGGGCTGGAATGGGATGAGGAGTTCGCAGAGCCTGAGGCTAAGGGTTGGAGGAAGTTCTTCGAGGAACTGCCCAAGCTAGAAGCCGTGAGAGCCACCAGGTCATTCAAGGACCCAGACCGGGATCCGGCCGATGCAGAGCTCAGCCTCCATGCGTTCGTTGACGCATCCGACGCAGCAGTCGCAACAGCAGTCTACGTACGGGCGAGTTATCCAGACGGCATGGCTCGGTCCACGCTGGCCATGGCCAAGGCTAAACCAGCCCCGCTACACCGACAGTCGATCCCCATGCTTGAGCTACGAGCAGCTGTACTCGGCGCCGAGGTAGCCGAACAAGTCGCCCAAGCCCTCGGCATCAGCTCGTCCGACATCACGTACTGGAGTGATAGCCTCAATGTCCTGTACTGGCTTCGCTCACACAGCCGCCGTTTCAAAGTCGAGGTGGGCAACAGGGTCAGCAAGATCCAAGCACTGTCGGACCCCCGTCAGTGGAGGCACGTTCCGACATCAATCAACCCTGCGGACAAGGGCACCCGGGGCCTATCTGCAGCCCAGCTCGCATCCGATGACGACTGGTGGCATGGCCCGAAGTTCCTACGCGGACCCGAGAGTGCATTCCCGGCGCGGCCGATCGAGGTTCCCAGTAGTCTGCCGGCAGAGCTGAAGAAGCGATCCGCTATGTCGTTCAGCGCGGTTCCAGGGAAGTACCAGCTTGACCCCTCCAACTTCTCGTCTTGGACGCGGCTCATCCGTGTCACCGCTTGGTGTCAGCGCTTTGTACGTAACGTCCGTATACCGAGGGAGGCTGGCGCCAACAGACCAACACCCGCTCCACGACGCAAGTTTGGATCTGCCAAGTCAGTGAACGATATGACAGTACCCGCTCTCTCCCCTGCAGAGGTCCAGGCGGCCGACGTGTTCTGGGTACGGAAGGCCCAGGAGGAGGTGTATGGCAAGGTCATCAAGCGACTGGAGTCCGGCAAGGAACCCGATCCCAACGAGCCATTGCTGAAGCTGCGACCCCAGCTGGAGGAGGTACATGGCACAACCGTACTGACGGTCGGTGGGAGACTCACCACTGCACACCATCTGCCGCTGACGACAAGACACCCCATCATCCTGCCACCGAAACATCGGGTCACAGCCCTGATCGTGGATGACGAAGACGAGAGATGTCAGCACTCCATGGGTCCCAACCACCTGCTGGCCAACCTCAGCAACCGGTACTGGCTGATAAACGGGAAGTCCGTTGTGCGACAGCATCGCCACAGGTGCGTCAAGTGCCGACGAGGCTACGCGAAGGCTTTGACTCCAATCATGGGAGGGTTGCCGGATTACCGGACCTCGTCACCACTTATCGCCTTCAGCAAGGTGACCATCGACTTTGCCGGTCCATTTCTGACGCGCCAGGGACGAGGCAAGGTGCAGCAGAAGCGGTATATCTGCGTATTCTCGTGCCTGCTGACCAGAGCGGTACATCTGGAGCCCGTCAACTCGCTCGACACAGATGGGTTCTTGATGGCGATGACCAGATTCTGCAAGAGGCGTGGAACCCCGGAGTTCATAGTGACAGACAACGGGTCGAACTTCACCACCGCAGAGCGACAGCTGCGCAAAGCCACCTGCACGATAGATCAAGACCGCCTAACCACCCACTCCGAGCTGCGAGATGTACAGTGGCATTTCAACCCACCGAGAACGCCCCACTTCGGTGGTGTAGTAGAAACGATGGTCAAGGCAGTCAAACGCGCACTCTGGCATGTGCTGCACCAGGCTGGCCTCACGGATGAGGAGTTCTCAACAGCGCTGGTACATGCCGAGGCAATGCTGAATTCCCGTCCCCTTACCACCGTATCATCTGACAGCAACGATCCAGAAGCGTTGACGCCAAACCACTTCCTGATGGGACGCGCGGCTGCAGTCACACACCTCGAGGCGGAGACAGAGGATCGGGAGAAGGTCCACCCCAGACGGCGCTGGCTGTTTCTACAAGTGCTGACAAGGCAAGTTTGGAAGAGGTGGCTGCGCGAGATGGTCCCGGCGCTAAACGTCCGGTCCAAGTGGTACAGGAAGGCAAAAGACGTCGAGGAGGGTGAGGTCTTCCTTGTCATGGATGAGAGTACTCCGCGCGCGACATGGCCTCTGGGACGCGTCACGGCCACATACCCAGGGCAAGATGGTGTCGTCCGTGCAGTCAACGTGAAGATCAAAGGCAAGGAGTATCGACGATCAGTTCATCGCCTCATCCCACTGGAGGTAACAGAGGGTGAGGTGGAGCTCGACTCCGAGAACTGCCCAGCCACAGCCAACGTCAATGTGGACAATGTCACCAGCTGAGCGAATAGTGGATGGTGGTACGGCAGTGGCGATGAGGTAGTAAGGCTGTGACTGTAGTGTTAGCAAGCAATCCACAATCAGAGTGAACAATACATCCAACCGGCTAGATAAGACGTATCCTCGTTCCCGGATATGTCTAGTGACATTACGGCATGCATTTGACACAATGATGTTAGGTGTGACATCCAATAGCAGTTCCCCAGGAGTTAGAACATCACTCGGAATATTAGTTTGTCTCACTCGCAAACATTGATTAGGCTATGATTCGTTCGCGAGGGAGGTATGTCGGAGTCGTGGTGACGCCTGGTACCGTTCAGGTTTCAACAGGTCACATTACAGGACTGCACTTTGCGTGCATTCATCGAGCACTACACCTGTAGCCATGCATGACTGCCTCAAGCTCCATACATGTGCATGACTCATACCATAATACGATAAGGTCAAGTGTCTGACTGCCAACACATACTCATTAGACTACGTCACGCATTCACCATTGACAGTGTTGCTTGTACTCCCTATACACATCGACGCTTGCTTTTACATGTAGCTGTGTATTCTTTGTTCTACAGTCAGTTCTAGCTAGGTTCTTGATAGGTTTTGCTAGGGCATTGTTAGAGGGCATCCAAGATAATCCAAGATGGAGTTGGTGTTTTGAGAGTGAGAACTCGAACCAGTAAAGTTTGTCTCCATTGTTGAACGTGGGTTCGGAAAGTATCCGCAGTCGGTATTACAGTTACGGTACTGATGCAACCTGGTTCCGGGGAATACGGAACATATCCATATGTCCTTTTCTCTTCTACAATAATAATAATAATAATTTGTGAAAGGATTGGGAGAACTTCAAATTCAAAGAAACAGTAGGGGAAGTGAACTGCCTGAAAAGAGAAAAAATCGCCAGACCCACCAGGACTCGAACCCGGGACCTTGCTTGTCATGAGAAATGCTCTAACTACTGAGCTATGGGACCGGGCTGAACCTAGAAGGCGCTGACAAGTTTTTCACTCCAAAGGCAGCTCACAACATGTGCCACACATACTGATGGCACTTGGATCTTTCTCCCTCCCCCAGGGGACCAACCACGGTCAGTTTCTGGACCCTACCAGAAGTGAAAGAGAGTGATAAATTTATGAAAGGATTGGGAGAACTTCAAATTCAAAGAAACAGTAGGGGAAGTGAACTGCCTGAAAAGAGAAAAAATCGCCAGACCCACCAGGACTCGAACCCGGGACCTTGCTTGTCATGAGCAATGCTCTAACCACTGAGCTATGGGACCGGGCTGAACCTAGAAGGCGCTGACAAGTTTTTGTGTTGTGTTGTGAGCTGCCTTTGGAGTGAAAAACTTGTCAGCGCCTTCTAGGTTCAACCCGGTCCCATAGCTCAGTGGTTAGAGCATTGCTAATGTCAAGCAAGGTCCCGGGTTCGAGTCATGGTGGGTCTGGCGATTTGTTCTCTTTTCAGGCAGTTCACTTCCCCTACTGTTTCGTTGAATAAAAATAATAATAATAATAATTTGAAACTCGGATATTGAGCCATAAATAAATGTAGAAAGGAAAAGGACATATGGATACGAGTTAAGAGTAACTCTCCATCACTGTAGCTGGATACTATATACAGTCAGAAAGTGCAATAACTAGGCACAACTAGGCAGTACTCTGTCAGTTTTGTGCCTATTTATTGCACTTTCTGACTGTATACAGTATCCAGTTACAGTGATGGAGAGTTAATCTTAAATCTTAAATCCATATGTCCTTTTCCTTTCTACAATAATAATAATAATTGCAATAAATAAGATAAATTGTGCACTTATAATAACAGCAAAAATGAAGAAAGTCAAGTTCCATAACGTTTTCTTGTGACTGTCATCAGTGGAACGCCGTCACATAAAAATGTAATAACTAAAACACACACTTATATACATGTAGCTAATATGGTTTCAGGTAGAAATACAGCAGCTAACAGGTACAAAAAGCGAAGTTTGCACCTTTGCAATGTGTGAATATAGTGTATGTGAGAAAGGTAGTGGCAAATGAATGTGATACTGTGTGAATGAATGTAATGGTGCGTGTGTATTACTTGAAGAGTGTGAGTGATACAACATTTTCTTTCTGTTTACATAGCACAGGGTCACGAGTACGAATATACACAGCTTCCAACACCTGCAATTGCTTGAAGAAACGTGCGCAACGAATAACACTAAACCAGGAATCGTCAAACACCTTACGACATTCTGGACTGGACACCAAATGCTTGTACACTGCAGACTTCCTCTTGTCAACATCAAACTCCTCCTCATCACTACTCTCATCCTCCACCTCCATTCCAATGCCGCCGTCCATCCCATCGCACTCGTATTCGTCGTCATCAGTCTCCATCTCCTCGCGACACCGCTTCCCTCTCCTTGATTCGTTCTGTGCCGTGCCTGTGCTTCCTCCTGCGTCTCCTTGCCTTGTGTTCTCCACTTGTCTCAGTCGTGCCTCTGCTAGTCTCTTGCTTCTCCTCGGTTCTGCTCTGTTTTCAAGTTGTTCCCCTTCCGCTCTTACCGTTGTAGCAACATGGTTTGGTCGAGGAGCGACCGTCCGGCAGCCTCCCTTGCCGTGGTCCGGTTTCCGAGGGGGGAACCAATTAGTCTGCTCGTTCTCCATGGAAGTAGTCGGTGTTTCTGTTTCCGAATTGTGAGCCGTGCTAGGTGTAGAAATAGGCAGCGGATGTTTTCGTGGTCTCCTACGCTTCGGCCTGCTTAACCTGGCAGCCTGGGACAACAATGATAATGGGACGTGCTGCTTGATGCGTTCGGACAAGTGTTGAAGCGTCCTGCCAACATACCGACTACCACATTGCCGGCATTCAAATTGATAAATGAGATGGCTCAAATGGTGGGTTGGCAGGACGTCCTTCAACACTGTGAACGAACGCACCGTTGTAAAGACAGTAACTACATTCACTGCATAATATGTCTTTTGCACGATCGATTTCACTGCACGACTGACTTTTGTTGATTCAGAGCCTTTCCAAGGCAGGCATAAGAACACCCGACACCGTGTTGGCCCGATTTTGTGTTCCTTCCGCGGCTCTTTGCTCGTGAGCAGTTTTGCTAAGTGTGATGATGGATATCCATTTTTCAGGAAAACTGGAGCGCAGGAAATCGAGTTCAGGTTGTAATTTACTGTCAGAGCAAATGCGTCTTGCCCTATCCACCAAGTTCCGGACTAAATTGATCTTGTACTGGGCCGAGCAATATGAGTCATACATTATATATTGTCCTGTAAACGTAGGCTTACGATAAACCGATGTGACAACACCATCACATGTCCTTTCGACTAAGACATCCAAAAACGACAATTTTCTGGATTCTTCGTGTTCACATGTGAAGCGCAGCGCAGGATGGACATCATTCAATTCAGTTAGAAAGGCTTCACTGTCACGTCTTGATTCGAAATAGGTAAATGAGTCGTCCACAAATCGAACGTACAACTGAGGCCACTTTACTTTATCCATTCTCGACTCGCAATATCCAACGAAGACGTTGGCTAGTGCCGGACCCAGCGGCGACCCCATTGCCACCCCGTCCGTTTGCTTGTACATCACGTCACCGAACGAAAACTCGACACCACTCGTAACCATCAACATCAAACGTCGAAACGCTGACTCAGGTAACCAAGGGACATCGACGTCATCATCATTATGGTAGAGTGTCTGCGCACAGATATCGATCGTCTCGTCTAGTGGAACATTTGTCAACAGGCTTACAACGTCGAAAGAACACATATGGGCTGTGGGTGGAATCGGATTTTCACGAAGGATTTCCACAAACTGGAAAGTGTCCTTGACATTATGCTTACAATAGTAGTCTACTACCGGCTGTATCACGCCGCACAGCCACTTTGATATGGCGTACTGGGGCGAGCCTATCATGGAGAGTATGGGTCGGAGCGGGCAGGATGGTTTGTGTATCTTCGGCAAGCCGTACATCCTAGGGCGCACCGAACCGATTGGCTTCATTCGAAAAAACTCCGATTCTGATATGTCTTTCGCATGTCGGAGGTTCTTAAGATATGTCACTAGTTCTTTCTCCCTAACCAATGTTCTATCATGTGTTGAGACCGAACCGAGTTTCACAAATTTCGACCCGTCCTCTAGTATTGTAGCCATTTTAGTATTGGAGACTGATGACGACGAATACGATTGCGATGGGATGGACGGTGGCATTGGAATGGAGGTGGAGGATGAGAGTAGTGATGAGGAGGAGTTTGATGTTGACAAGAGGAAGTCTGCAGTGTACAAGCATTTGGTGTCCAGTCCAGAATGTCGTAAGGTGTTTGACGATTCCTGGTTTAGTGTTATTCGTTGCGCACGTTTCTTCAAGCAATTGCAGGTGTTGGAAGCTGTGTATATTCGTACTCGTGACCCTGTGCTATGAAAACAGAAAGAAAATGTTGTATCACTCACACTCTTCATGTAATACACACGCACCATTACATTCATTCACACAGTATCACATTCATTTGCCACTACCTTTCTCACATACACTATATTCACACATTGCAAAGGTGCAAACTTCGCGTTTTGTACCTGTTAGCTGCTGTATTTCTACCTGAAACCATATTAGCTACATGTATATAAGTGTGTGTTTTAGTTATTACATTTGTATGTGACGGCGTTCCACTGATGACAGTCACAAGAAAACGTTATGGAACTTGACTTTCTTCATTTTTGCTGTTGTTGTGAGTGCACAATTTATCTTATTTATTGCCATTTTACGACTACTGTCTCCTCGTCGATTGTTTAAGAGAGCATGTCAGAGAATACCAAAGTATGTGTGCAAGTGGATCTCTCCGATTTCGCTCAAAATTTGAAGGTAGGTTCCCTTTGGGGTGTGGATCGATCGTGCAAAGCCCTTGAAAAAGTTTCTGAAGGGAACCTTGAAATTTGGATACCCCTCAGAAATGGCCGAAATATCACATTATTTATGGGTCTAGAAACGAGTCACGCCACAGCGTATACGAACAAGCTATGAACAAAACTCCATCAAGCCAACATTGCCTCACCTTAGAAGAGTTCCTGGAGCGGTACCGCTTAGCCACGCCAGGATCCCAGAAGACGAGGTCCATCACCCCCTGACGCCACAAATGATCGTCTTGAAAATAGCCAATTTACAAGCGCTGGCAAAACAGCCAGCTACGTCCTCAATTGGCCAGAACTATACACCGGCAGATAGTAGAACACCTCTTCTAGCGCTGAGGACATGTCCCCCATCTTCCTTTTGGGGTTTTCTTGAAATAAACTTTTTTGAATTTTTCCACTCGACCATGCTGAAATACGGCCAAAGTCATACCTGCGCAGGAAAGCTCGCCCCTCCGCGACGTCTCCTCAGCAATTTCTACTCCAACACTACTCCCAAGGCCGCAGAACAAAGTGTATTGTTGGCTCTGACAAGGAAAAGCAGCGGTGATCACTTGTCAATCCAAACGACAAGCTTCTCCTTGCGCCACCAATAATTTTTTGTGCGACTGTTGATGCAAAAGTGACTGAAGGCCTGAGCGCAGTTTTTGAATTTTATTGCAAGATGCACGAAGAGATCGCGTGCTCTGTGACGTAGGATGACGCTTCCATATCACGACACGCGGCCATCGATCGCGAACGTGACTGGAACGCTACTCGGAACAGACCATGATGGCCGCGAGGTAAGATGAACTGTATTTCCTGCATGATCTACTGAGAACCCTCACAAACTGTCCTAGGAGTGTTGCAATAGCAGCAAGCCGTTGAAATATGCCCCACGTACAGCATGGAGAGTTATTCATCTTTCACACTTACCTCCTGCAATCCGAACATAGTCCAACGGTCAAAGTCCCTTGTTTTCATGTCGATGCTCGACAAAAGCTGCAAGCTCAGTACGCGGTCGCTTTGTGTTGACTGGCACGCGAGCAGAACTGGCTGCACGAACTTGTCGCGTGAACTGCATGAGAGATTTCTTACGTCATAAAGAATATGATTTCATCATCATTTCACTGGTCTTCGACTTACATGGTCAGGGAAAGTCCCGATTCGTAGGCCTACAACACGGTCATCGTGTTCTTGAGCGCAGTAACAACACAAGTGTGATCACTTCCAGACCAACGGGCGTTCAAGGCGAGTAACAAGCGCACATGACGAAGGTGACTCTGAAATCTCGTGAGACATGATCCACGCGACTTGGAATTCTTGCGTCACTAGGCACGTGATTTCACCGTGCCTCTTGTAGTAAAATTCAAGAATTGCGCTCATGCTTTCAGTCACTTTTGCATCAACAGTCGCACAAAAAATTATTGGTGGCGCAAGGAGAAGCTTGTCGTTTGGAGTGACAAGTGATCACCGCTGCTTTTCCTTGTCAGAGCCAACAATACACTTTGTTCTGCGGCCTTGGGAGTAGTGTTGGAGTAGAAATTGCTGAGGAGACGTCGCGGAGGGGCGAGCTTTCCTGCGCAGGTATGACTTTGGCCGTATTTCAGCATGGTCGAGTGGAAAAATTCAAAAAAGTTTATTTCAAGAAAACCCCAAAAGGAAGATGGGGGACATGTCCTCAGCGCTAGAAGAGGTGTTCTACTATCTGCCGGTGTATAGTTCTGGCCAATTGAGGACGTAGCTGGCTGTTTTGCCAGCGCTTGTAAATTGGCTATTTTCAAGACGATCATTTGTGGCGTCAGGGGGTGATGGACCTCGTCTTCTGGGATCCTGGCGTGGCTAAGCGGTACCGCTCCAGGAACTCTTCTAAGGTGAGGCAATGTTGGCTTGATGGAGTTTTGTTCATAGCTTGTTCGTATACGCTGTGGCGTGACTCGTTTCTAGACCCATAAATAATGTGATATTTCGGCCATTTCTGAGGGGTATCCAAATTTCAAGGTTCCCTTCAGAAACTTTTTCAAGGGCTTTGCACGATCGATCCACACCCCAAAGGGAACCTACCTTCAAATTTTGAGCGAAATCGGAGAGATCCACTTGCACACATACTTTGGTATTCTCAGACATGCTCTCTTAAATAATAATAATAATTATTATTATTAAAAAGCTTACGCGGAGATAAAAATGTAATGAACGCAATAAATAGAGTAAGCTGTGCACTCAGTACAAACACCATTAGCAACACTAGTTTTCATGTATAGAGGCTTGTTCCTTGAACGTTTTCGTGGCCATCTCATCAGAAGGATTACTGGCAAATCAAAATTAATTCAAAACTCAATATATATACTCACAATGCAAGTAATAATTTAGACCCTATCTAGCGAGAACACGGGTTGGAGCGAAGGAAGTGTCTTCCGAGGCCACTCCGGTGTACCTTCGTTTGCCTTGGAAGGGTGAAGCTGTTTGCCGTACCATGCAACGTCAAGTCAACTGTAGAATCGAACTTTCGTAATGTTAGCGTCCGGTTTGTCTACGCAACATCTCGTGCCTTCATGGTGAATAAGGATGTCCTACCCACTCTTAAACTATCACTCTAATCTTATTTACAACTTTGAGTGCCGGCAATGTGAGAGCCGGTATGTGGGTAGGACTCTTCAGCACCTGGAGGCACGGATCCACCAGCATGTGCCTCTTCACGTTATGCCTGTTGAGGCAAGGTCGTCGAGGCCTAAACGAGGACGTCCCCCAAAGAATGGTACTGAGACTGGAGGTGCACCCTCGCTGGGGACGGAACCAACTGCGTTGTTGTTGTCTTCTTCGTCGTCATCGGCTTGTTTGTCATTGCCTTCGTCTTTACCGCCTCTTATTTCTATCCCGTCATCATCGTTGGCATATTCGGTTTCGTCTTCTTTGACTTCCTCGTTACCGTCATCCGTTCAACCTCCGGTGACAGAAAGCGTGGTGGACCGCCAAAGAAACCACCGGATGGTGTGTCTGCAGGACCAGTGACTCGCACTAGGACGAGGTTGCCAGAGTCACTATCGTCTTCGTCGTTGTCGTCACTGTCAGCATCCTCATTATCCTCCTCCTCATCATCATCATCCTCATCAACATCAACAGCCATTGGAACGTCAAAGGGAGCATCATCGCAGCAGGCAGTGCCATTAACGGACGTGTCTTCGGTAATAACATCTACATCAGCCTCGTCTGGAATGGCAGTAGCAGTAAGGAATAGAGAGGTTTTGCAGAGCGAATGCTCGCAATGATTTTCGCGTTCCGGGTTGCGAAAACTATTGGGAACGTTCGCGCGAAATTTGTGTTTTGACTGTTTTCCCTCCAAGAAATTTTCGCGTGCACTCGCTTGTTTAAGAAGTGGTCTTCATCAGATATTTGTTGTTGCGAGTGGAAGCACCCTGAGTCACGGCATGAGACGAGAGCTCTTTGACAACCTTGTCCATTGCCGGAGACCCACAGACAAACGGGTTGGCTTGTGCCGTAATCTGGCGCATCAACACCTGAAATTCAAAAAAGGCATCGTTGATGTAACCGACTCTGAGCAGTGGGAAGACGAGCAGGCAGGAGATTGGAGATGGTTCCGGAGATGAAGCAACACTGCCTGCCACAAGTATAGGAAAGCTAGCACCCACGGACCAAGCCAAGAGTAGAGATCAAGCACAACCATGAGGATTGAGGGTGGCTCACCGTGCACGAACAGTCCACAAAGAGCAAAAATTACTGCGAAAGTTTGCATGTTTCTCTCTCCAAGAATTTTTGGTGTACGCTCGCTTGTTTTTGAGAAGTGGTCTCCATCCGATTATTTGTTTGTTGCGAGTGGCGGCACGCGAACCAGGTACCCTGAGTCACAGCCTGAGACGAGAGCTCTTTGACTACGTTGTCCATGGCCAGAGACCCACAGACAAACGGGCCAGGTTGGCTTGTGCCATAATCATGCGCATCAACACCTGAGATTCAAAAAGGCATCATTAATGTAACCAACTCTGAGCAGTGAGAAGACGAGCAAGCAGGAGATCGGAGATGGTTCTGGAGATGAAGCAACATGGGCTGCCACAAGTATCGGAAAGCTAGCACTCGCGGACCAAGCCAAGAGTAGAGATCAAGCACAGACATGAAGATTGAGGGTCGCTTACTCACGGCCGTTCAGCCGCGGCCATCTAATAACATGGCGGCGATTTTACTAATAAATCGCACATTTGTTCTTTACACGTTCGATTTATGAAATTAGCATGGTTTCAGGTGGATCCTTTCGAATCAAGTAGAATCAAGTAGGTGACCTTAGGTAAATCGAGGTTTGGGAGTCCCGACCGAACGTGAAGTGCATGCAGCGCAGCAGGACAGATAATAGTAAAATAAAATATTGCAACAGGACAAGGTGGAGGGCGAAGAAGAACCGACTTGAAAAGAGCCGGAGAGTCACTGATTACTGACATGACCATGGAATGAAGAGAAGGATCGCGATGGCTACCGCTTTCCTCGATGCCTTAGCTGCGGCGACTGGGTGGCCTGGACCCGGTCAGCGTTCTTGTTAGGTGCTTCGAAATGTTTCATGGGCGCAGGAATCTGCCAGAAACGCTTCTCCAGAGAGTTGAATTCCGCATGGATGCTCTCTTAGCCTTGCTCAGCGAGCAAACCAAGGCCAACACAGAGTCGGATCCTAGCTGGCACGGCGTGCATCTCTAAAGGTGCAGCTATTAGGGGTGACATGCCATTTGCTTCTCTTCACGATCTTGTCTCGTACGATCGTACGAGCTTATGAAATGTTCGATGTTTCATGTTGCAGCTGAGCTTTGCTGAGTCCTCAGAGTACAATGGAACTGAAGAAGCAGTGCAAGTGTGAGTCAGCTACCTGATAATGAAGACAAAGGGAATGAGCAGGAGTGAGCAACTGTCTGTCATCTGAAATTCTCAGTCCAGTCACACAAATTGTGACAATGTCACTCCTGCTTAGTTTGGTTGCACATAACCTCTGAATTGTGGCCAATGACAACTTGCTCATAGCCTTGCCGAGCTACGTAGCTGAGCCGGCTTTTGGTTGTTGTGGCCTTTTGCTCGGCTGCTTCCGCGTTAGCTATGTCTTGCTGCAGTTTGGCATGTAGCATGACCCATGCCATAACTGCTGCCGCTGCCCTTGGATGCGTCAGATGCTTCACTGATCAAGCTCTTATTAGCTGGCAGACCTCACCCAGCACTGATCCATCATACATCCAGGAATAAATCCCCAGGTCTAGATGCAACACTGGCACAAGTTAGCCCAGTGCAAGGTCGTTTCCACAAGGAGTCTGACACAGGACATAACGCAGTCCTGTACTGAACTTTAAACAGTGCCTTTCTCCAATGTTGAGTTTCTGTCATGCACTACGTATGTGCTCATTTCCCTGTTCTTATTGCTGTGCATTTGTTGTGCGTTGATGCTTCGAAACGGTAATGGCACATTGCTATCCATGTTATGCGCGCTTGTGTGTGTATTTGGTTGTGTGTGTGTGTGTGTGTGTGTGCACAGCCACGGCTATGAGTGGCTACGGCAGCAAGGGGGCAGTGATGGCTGCTGCTGTTGATGCCTCGCGAGAGCGTTTTGCCGGTGGATAGTTTACGGCGTCGTCGGAGCTTGAGTCGGAGCTGTCGACACCTGCCGCTTCCGCTGAGGATTGACCGAAGAAGTCGTCGTCCAGATCCTGCAACTCCGCGAAGCTGGCATCGTCCAGACCGACTGCATCGAAACTTAGTCTCCGACTGCTCATGATTGTAGTTCTCGTGACCTCTTCAAACTAATCGCCGCCACTTGAACAAAGTAACAACAAAGGTGACAAGAGTTTTTTCCGCCTTCTCGATCGACTGCACGCAAGCTCAAAATCGAATCGAATTTTCACAACTCGATTTGTTTTTCGCTCATTCCAAAATTATCAAAATTCGCTCTTAGTACGGTTTACTCAGCCGATTACTCATATGTTTAAGAGCCATTTTATCATTGTTTGGCTAAAAATTGACACTTCCAGGCTGTACGGCTGTCTACAATGTTAGTTCTAGAGGCTTACCCAGTTTCTTCATGCCACGCGGAGCACCAATGGGCATCAAATGACTATCGGTTTAGTCCCCTTTGTCCCAGCATATCTGTTAGTGGCCTTTGCCGACGTCTTTACAAATCATTCTTGGTTGAGCTTATCAACGAAATTGCACACACTGATGCCGCTCAGAACTCCCTTTCCGCACGATTTACTCACAATATACACTTACAATTCGTTCAACTTTTTGTTGTTTTCAAAAAGACCTGCAGGCAATTGGCTCAGTTGATTAAAGTCCAGGCGCCTGTAGAGACAAACCGGAGCAAACCTTCTTAAGAAATGTGAAGGGAAATCATCATCAAGGCATTGCAACTCTTGGAAACTCATCAACTGTGCAATGCAATGGTTTTGATGACATTATCATTTTGATGGAGTACATGGCTGGTGAAGACACATCTTGGCAGGACTATTCGCTTATCTCATGGACTGTTGAACCGGTGCTATTACGGTATTCTAGATGACGCCCAAGCTGTTCGACCGTACTTTTATGGGGTGACTGTACATTGTGTATGTAGAGTGTGTGCGTGAGTGCGTGCATGCGTGTGTGTGTGTGTGTGTGTGTTTGTGTGTGGGTACCAGCTAGTCCGGTTGGTGGGTACACATATGCAAGATAATGTTGGGTCTGTTGCCAACAGGCTCGACTGCTTGAAGGTGTATTTATGTATCTGCCACCTTTGTTGGTTTCAGGGTTCATATACTTTCTATTTGAAGTATACATACCTGTTGACCATGGACTGCTTCTGGCTACATTAACTCTTGTGTAATCACTGGTGCTAGTGAAGCTGATATTAGATCCACTCTGATTTAGCCACCCTCATTATTACCAAGTATTACCCTCAATGGGGGCAGTGGAAACTGCAGTTGGATCCCAGGACGGACACCCTGATTCCGTCAATCCTTTTTCTGCACCTTGCCCTCACCCGCTTACTGAGGTGTGGTGATCCCGTAAGTGAGATCATTTGCAACCTCCACCCATAGTTTGGGGATTTCAGGGGGTGTCGGCCGTCGGGCGGTTCAATAGCCAAATTGAGTCCTCTTTCCAAGATTATTTTTGAGTTCCTATCTCTCCTCTCCCGGGAAGACCCACATGACCAATTTTGGCAGTGAGCAAGTACAGTACAGTACAGTGTGTGTGTGTGTGTGTGTGTGTGCAGCAATTTTTTCCTGCGCGGTGTATCGCTGGAATTGTGGATTTGTCGTGTTGTTTGGACCTGAGTGGCCAGTCGTCGTGCGGCGATGGTGTAGTGATGTTAGCTTGCTGTGCACACTCCTCGCCGTTTCGTGAAAGTTCGTCTTGTGGAGCCCTTGTGGGACGTTCGGTGCCCACCCTCCAGTTCAAGATTGTGATTTCCTGGTTTATGAAGGCCGAAGCAGTACGCGTACAGGCGTTGAACAGAACATCATGTTCCTTTTTCAGTCGTTGCGTGTTATCCTTATAGTGGACCTACAGCAGACTGTTCATCTGGTTTGTGATATTTCTTTCCTCTGTTTGTGAGTCCTTTTCCATCAATATGGCAGCTGGTTTTGATTTCCTTTTTTTTCAATTCATTTTGCTGTACTTCCTTTTTTGTCCTTCCTTTTTTGTTTTGCGCCACTGTCCCTCACCTTGCGCTCAGTTCTCTGAGTGGAGGGCGGCGTGACCCCGCGGGGTAGCTGATTGATAGTAGTAGTAGTAGTAGTAGTAGTAGTAGTAGTAGTAGTAGTAGTAGTAGTAGTAGTAGTAGTAGTAGTAGTAGTAGTAGTAGTAGTAGTAGTAGTAGTAGTAGTAGTAGTAGTAGTAGTAGTAGTAGTAGTAGTAGTAGTAGTAGTAGTAGTAGTAGTAGTAGTAGTAGTAGTAGTAGTAGTAGTAGTAGTAGTAGTAGTAGTAGTAGTAGTAGTAGTAGTAGTAGTAGTAGTAGTAGTAGTAGTAGTAGTAGTAGTAGTAGTAGTAGTAGTAGTAGTAGTAGTAGTAGTAGTAGTAGTAGTAGTAGTAGTAGTAGTAGTAGTAGTAGTAGTAGTAGTAGTAGTAGTAGTAGTAGTAGTAGTAGTAGTAGTAGTAGTAGTAGTAGTAGTAGTAGTAGTAGTAGTAGTAGTAGTAGTAGTAGTAGTAGTAGTAGTAGTAGTAGTAGTAGTAGTAGTAGTAGTAGTAGTAGTAGTAGTAGTAGTAGTAGTAGTAGTAGTAGTAGTAGTAGTAGTAGTAGTAGTAGTAGTAGTAGTAGTAGTAGTAGTAGTAGTAGTAGTAGTAGTAGTAGTAGTAGTAGTAGTAGTAGTAGTAGTAGTAGTAGTAGTAGTAGTAGTAGTAGTAGTAGTAGTAGTAGTAGTAGTAGTAGTAGTAGTAGTAGTAGTAGTAGTAGTAGTAGTAGTAGTAGTAGTAGTAGTAGTAGTAGTAGTAGTAGTAGTAGTAGTAGTAGTAGTAGTAGTAGTAGTAGTAGTAGTAGTAGTAGTAGTAGTAGTAGTAGTAGTAGTAGTAGTAGTAGTAGTAGTAGTAGTAGTAGTAGTAGTAGTAGTAGTAGTAGTAGTAGTAGTAGTAGTAGTAGTAGTAGTAGTAGTAGTAGTAGTAGTAGTAGTAGTAGTAGTAGTAGTAGTAGTAGTAGTAGTAGTAGTAGTAGTAGTAGTAGTAGTAGTAGTAGTAGTAGTAGTAGTAGTAGTAGTAGTAGTAGTAGTAGTAGTAGTAGTAGTAGTAGTAGTAGTAGTAGTAGTAGTAGTAGTAGTAGTAGTAGTAGTAGTAGTAGTAGTAGTAGTAGTAGTAGTAGTAGTAGTAGTAGTAGTAGTAGTAGTAGTAGTAGTAGTAGTAGTAGTAGTAGTAGTAGTAGTAGTAGTAGTAGTAGTAGTAGTAGTAGTAGTAGTAGTAGTAGTAGTAGTAGTAGTAGTAGTAGTAGTAGTAGTAGTAGTAGTAGTAGTAGTAGTAGTAGTAGTAGTAGTAGTAGTAGTAGTAGTAGTAGTAGTAGTAGTAGTAGTAGTAGTAGTAGTAGTAGTAGTAGTAGTAGTAGTAGTAGTAGTAGTAGTAGTAGTAGTAGTAGTAGTAGTAGTAGTAGTAGTAGTAGTAGTAGTAGTAGTAGTAGTAGTAGTAGTAGTAGTAGTAGTAGTAGTAGTAGTAGTAGTAGTAGTAGTAGTAGTAGTAGTAGTAGTAGTAGTAGTAGTAGTAGTAGTAGTAGTAGTAGTAGTAGTAGTAGTAGTAGTAGTAGTAGTAGTAGTAGTAGTAGTAGTAGTAGTAGTAGTAGTAGTAGTAGTAGTAGTAGTAGTAGTAGTAGTAGTAGTAGTAGTAGTAGTAGTAGTAGTAGTAGTAGTAGTAGTAGTAGTAGTAGTAGTAGTAGTAGTAGTAGTAGTAGTAGTAGTAGTAGTAGTAGTAGTAGTAGTAGTAGTAGTAGTAGTAGTAGTAGTAGTAGTAGTAGTAGTAGTAGTAGTAGTAGTAGTAGTAGTAGTAGTAGTAGTAGTAGTAGTAGTAGTAGTAGTAGTAGTAGTAGTAGTAGTAGTAGTAGTAGTAGTAGTAGTTCGATTTCCAGACCCCAGTCGTCGGCCACGGACCGTTCCCGTGCGGCGTTGCACCCTGGAGCCGCGAGTTCTATGCAATCCTCTCAATCTGTTGCTGCTGCTTCATCCATGCAGCCCCTGCGTGTGGATCTGCCTGCTCTCGCGTGCTCGGAGGCGGCTTCGATTGATGCTACTGACCCACTGTCCGCAGGTGCTTCTGCTGATTGTGCTGGGGAGTCACGGGGGTTGCGTGTTGACCTCCCTCCGGTCCGTAGTTCTGAAAATGATAGTACCACGGTTCAGCTACCAACCAATATTGCCTCGGCTGCGGCCGATCCCTCCTATGCTGACCCTTCCTCGGCGTCTGTCGCCTCGGTTGCCGCCGGGCCTGTTGCTCGTGGTCGGATTTCGGTGGGTCAACTGGATAATCAATCTAGCCATGTTCCCCAGGTGGGGCGGTCGGAGTCGGGACCTGGCAGCAATCGTTCTGGTGGTCGGAGTAGTTGCGGGCCCTGGTCTGTCGGGGACGAGCGGGAGTACGACATTGTCAGGACATTGTTTGACGAAGTTGTTCACTGGAAACGAAACATATTTATGCTTCCACTTGGATCTGCAGGGCGCGAGTTTGTCATGGAGATAGCCAATATTATATCATTCTTCAACTTGGATACACCCTTGAGTGGCATAGCCTGGACAGTACTCACTATTGCCTGCCATTTGCTCCTCCAAAAGCCTCTCGGATCGTCTCGAGGTGGGGAGAACGCTACCATCCTGCGATCCAGGCTCGAGTTGTGGAAAGCAGGGAAATTGGAGGACCTACTCCTTGACGCCAGGTGTATCCAGGCTCATCTCCGGCCACGACGGGTCACCAGCGCACGCTCCGAGCGGGGTCATACCGACACTGACTTCAGCCGACACGTGTTCAGCGGCAACATCAACTCCGCCATCCGCTGCCTGTCGGAATCTAAGAGTCCGGGTGTTTTGAGACTTGACGACATCGCCGATCCGGCCACGGGGGAAACGGTCGACGATATCCTGCGGCAGAAACATCCAGCTGGGGCAGATCCAGACCCTGATGTGCTCCTGGAAGGCGAGCCCGAGCCCGTCCGTACCGTGCTATTCGCGGCCATCACCGCTGATTTAATCAAGAAGATTGCTCGCTCGATCAAGGGCTCGTCAGGTCCATCCGGGGTGGACGCTGATGGATGGCGAGCGATGCTGACCTGCTACGCGGCTGCCTCTGACCAGCTGTGTAGTGTACTTGCAGAAGCCGCACGCAGGATATGCACGGACAGTGTCGGCGGGAGGGATCTCGAGGCGTTCACTGCAGCCCGGTTGATTGCCCTCGACAAGCGTCCTGGTGTGCGTCCCATTGCAGTCGGCGAGGTCCATCGCCGCATCATCGCCAGGGCAGTCATGCGAGTGGTGGAGAGCGATGTTATGGACGTTGTTGCACCTTCCCAATTATGCGTTGGAATCCCATCCGCCTGCGAGACTTGTGTCCACGCTATGCGTGAAGGGTTCAATAACCCCAGCACGGAAGGAATCCTGTTAGTTGACGCATCAAATGCGTTCAATTCCGTCAATCGTAAGGCTGCACTCCACAACATTCGGCGTCTTTGCCCAGCACTGGCAACGTTCGCTAGCAATACCCATACGGATCGCGTGCGTTTGTTCGTGACCGGCTCTGGCGAACTACATTCAACAGAGGGCACATGTCAGGGTGACCCTCTCGCCATGGCCATTTACGCCCTGGCCATTACCCCGCTTGTCCGCCGCCTGGCTCATCTGCACCCAGACACCTTCCAGTTGTGGTATGCAGATGATGATGCTGCCCTTGGGAGGCTGCTTCGTCTTCGCGGCTACTGGGACACGATCGCAGCTCTCGGACCACGCTATGGCTATAATCCAAATGCTCAAAAGACTGTGCTGGTGGTCAAGAATCATCTGTTGGAGCAAGCCAATACCGTGTTTGATGGCACGGGTGTCATAATCACTGGTGAGGGGTCCAAGTACCTGGGTGCACCGATCGGGACACCTGAGTACTGCAGTCAACACCTGGCTGCGGAGGTCGGTCGCTTTTCCCGCCAGGTCCGCCGGTGTGGTGATTTTGCGGAGACCCAGCCACATGCTGCGTATACAGCCGCAGTGAGAGGGCTGGTCCCCAAGTGGAGATATCTCATGCGTGCTTCGCTCTGCTCCGGCGAAACCATGGCGCCTCTCGACAGTGCAGTGGATAATCATCTTTTGCCTCCGCTGTTGGGTCAGCCAATTGCCTCCGGGAGCGCCTTGCGCAGATTGATGTCGGCACCTTCCAAGTGTGGCGGCATAGCCATCCCGATGTTGGCGGACACTGCCACGGTAATGTACACTGATACAGTTAAGACGACTCGGCCAGTGCGGGGGCTATACAGGTTCCCGGACGTGCCTGAGACTGGTCGTGTGGGATCAGCTGCTGATGGCGGGGCGGATGGTGGTGGTTCGTCTGGCCTACGGGAGATGGCGGAGGCGCTCCAGGAGGCGGAAGGCGCACGGCGGGCTGCTGTACAATCAAGGCGTCGGGCTGGCAAAGCATCTTTGGCCGGTCTGCAGGATCATCTATCCGCCTCACAGCAGCTTTTGATGGACGTTGCCGGCTCTGCCGGTGTGTCTTCCTGGCTTACGGCGGAGCCTCGTCTGGCGCACGGCACCGTCTTGAATGCCAGTGACTTCCGTGATGCACTTGCTCTACGGTATGGTCTGCAGCTCCCTGGGCTACCGTCCACTTGTGTCTGTGGTGATGCCTCCACGATGGACCATTTGCTAACCTGCCCCGCCGGCGGGTATCCATCTGCCCGGCACGATAATGTGCGTGACATCCTGGCGGAGACGCTCTCCGAAGCTGTTCGCGATGTCGAGACAGAGCCACGTCTCCGGCCGCTGTCTGGCGAGGATCTGCCCTATGCGACGGCTAACCGGACTGATGGGGCTCGGCTGGACATTCGTGCCCGGGGCTTCTGGACAAGGCAGCAAGACGCTTATTTTGATGTTAGGGTAACCCACCCTAAGGCGTCTGTGCTGTCTGGTCCAGAAGTCCTTAACCAACTCAGGGCCCATGAACGGCAAAAGAAGCAGCAGT
>NC_088652.1:11215071-11276571 GCF_964019385.1 Sycon ciliatum
CAAATTTCAACATTGCACTGGAAATTCCAGAGAGACTTGGAAAATGATCAAGGGGTTGACAGACAAACAGTCTACGTACAGGGATCCATGGTGCATGGTGGACGCGATTCGAGACGCTTTTTCGGAAGTTGTGGAATTTTTTTATACCAGTTCGCCCTGCACAACTACCACTACCCCTTGGGCCTCCACCTGCGGTGCACTTCTCGGAATTCTCGCCAGTCTCCAGTACATCTACCGGGAAAATGTTGATACAGTTGGATACCAGAAAAGCCACTGGGGATGTGCTGATATTCCAGCAGGTCTCCTCCAGATGCATGCTGACATCCTGGCACCGCCACTCATGCTACTATTTAGTAAGTCATTAAGAGAGCATGTCTGAGAATACCAAAGTATGTGTGCAAGTGGATCTCTCCGATTTCGCTCAAAATTTGAAGGTAGGTTCCCTTTGGGGTGTGGATCGATCGTGCAAAGCCCTTGAAAAAGTTTCTGAAGGGAACCTTGAAATTTGGATACCCCTCAGAAATGGCCGAAATATCACATTATTTATGGGTCTAGAAACGAGTCACGCCACAGCGTATACGAACAAGCTATGAACAAAACTCCATCAAGCCAACATTGCCTCACCTTAGAAGAGTTCCTGGAGCGGTACCGCTTAGCCACGCCAGGATCCCAGAAGACGAGGTCCATCACCCCCTGACGCCACAAATGATCGTCTTGAAAATAGCCAATTTACAAGCGCTGGCAAAACAGCCAGCTACGTCCTCAATTGGCCAGAACTATACACCGGCAGATAGTAGAACACCTCTTCTAGCGCTGAGGACATGTCCCCCATCTTCCTTTTGGGGTTTTCTTGAAATAAACTTTTTTGAATTTTTCCACTCGACCATGCTGAAATACGGCCAAAGTCATACCTGCGCAGGAAAGCTCGCCCCTCCGCGACGTCTCCTCAGCAATTTCTACTCCAACACTACTCCCAAGGCCGCAGAACAAAGTGTATTGTTGGCTCTGACAAGGAAAAGCAGCGGTGATCACTTGTCACTCCAAACGACAAGCTTCTCCTTGCGCCACCAATAATTTTTTGTGCGACTGTTGATGCAAAAGTGACTGAAAGCATGAGCGCAATTCTTGAATTTTACTACAAGAGGCACGGTGAAATCACGTGCCTAGTGACGCAAGAATTCCAAGTCGCGTGGATCATGTCTCACGAGATTTCAGAGTCACCTTCGTCATGTGCGCTTGTTACTCGCCTTGAACGCCCGTTGGTCTGGAAGTGATCACACTTGTGTTGTTACTGCGCTCAAGAACACGATGACCGTGTTGTAGGCCTACGAATCGGGACTTTCCCTGACCATGTAAGTCGAAGACCAGTGAAATGATGATGAAATCATATTCTTTATGACGTAAGAAATCTCTCATGCAGTTCATGCGACAAGTTCGTGCAGCCAGTGCTGCTCGCGTGCCAGTCAACACAAAGCGACCGCGTACTGAGCTTGCAGCTTTTGTCGAGCATCGACATGAAAACAAGGGACTTTGACCGTTGGACTATGTTCGGATTGCAGGAGGTAAGTGTGAAAGATGAATAACTCTCCATGCTGTACGTGGGGCATATTTCAACGGCTTGCTGCTATTGCAACACTCCTAGGACAGTTTGTGAGGGTTCTCAGTAGATCATGCAGGAAATACAGTTCATCTTACCTCGCGGCCATCATGGTCTGTTCCGAGTAGCGTTCCAGTCACGTTCGCGATCGATGGCCGCGTGTCGTGATATGGAAGCGTCATCCTACGTCACAGAGCACGCGATCTCTTCGTGCATCTTGCAATAAAATTCAAAAACTGCGCTCAGGCCTTCAGTCACTTTTGCATCAACAGTCGCACAAAAAATTATTGGTGGCGCAAGGAGAAGCTTGTCGTTTGGAGTGACAAGTGATCACCGCTGCTTTTCCTTGTCAGAGCCAACAATACACTTTGTTCTGCGGCCTTGGGAGTAGTGTTGGAGTAGAAATTGCTGAGGAGACGTCGCGGAGGGGCGAGCTTTCCTGCGCAGGTATGACTTTGGCCGTATTTCAGCATGGTCGAGTGGAAAAATTCAAAAAAGTTTATTTCAAGAAAACCCCAAAAGGAAGATGGGGGACATGTCCTCAGCGCTAGAAGAGGTGTTCTACTATCTGCCGGTGTATAGTTCTGGCCAATTGAGGACGTAGCTGGCTGTTTTGCCAGCGCTTGTAAATTGGCTATTTTCAAGACGATCATTTGTGGCGTCAGGGGGTGATGGACCTCGTCTTCTGGGATCCTGGCGTGGCTAAGCGGTACCGCTCCAGGAACTCTTCTAAGGTGAGGCAATGTTGGCTTGATGGAGTTTTGTTCATAGCTTGTTCGTATACGCTGTGGCGTGACTCGTTTCTAGACCCATAAATAATGTGATATTTCGGCCATTTCTGAGGGGTATCCAAATTTCAAGGTTCCCTTCAGAAACTTTTTCAAGGGCTTTGCACGATCGATCCACACCCCAAAGGGAACCTACCTTCAAATTTTGAGCGAAATCGGAGAGATCCACTTGCACACATACTTTGGTATTCTCTGACATGCTCTCTTAAGAGAAGGACAGTTTCCTGCGGCAGTGAAGGTGGGTAAGATACGGCATCTGTTCAAGGCTGGTGACCCCAGCCAACCCAAGAATTACCGAACCAGTCTCCCTATTGCCGATAGTGTCGAAAGTGCTTGAACTTTTCGTTCATAAGCAGCTTCTGCAGTACCGCAACATGAACACTTTCTTGCCTACTAATCAGTTGGTTACAGACACTAGCATTTCAAAGCAGATAACTTAACGCTAGCTGTAGAGAATATCAATGAGGCACAAGCCGCCGGGCAGCACACCGGAGTGGCATTTGTCGACATGTCGAAAGCCTTCAACAAGGTAAAGCGTAGCATTATGGCTGAGGACCTCTTCAAACTGGGTCTCACTAGCACCGCTTTGCAATGGTTTTCAGACTACTTGGTATATCGCTGGCAATACGTGGAGACAGAAAACCCCAGAAGTACAACTTATGACAGCCAGTCGGGGGTTCCTCAAGGGTCAGTTCTCGGACCTCTGCTCTTCGTTCTGTTTCAGTCCTTTTTTTGCTGTCGAGGAGACCAAAGCAACCTATTTGCGGTACAACCTGCTAGCACTGCTCGTTCTGCTAAGCGCCAAACGCACACTGGAGCCATTGGTTGGTTGGTTGGTTGGATTTATTTAAAGTCGTACAACAAACAGGCATATCTGCCTCCTTATATGAAGACGACTTCTGGCAGTAAAACATTTTAAAGAAAAGAGAAAGGAAAAAAAAAGAAGAAGAAGAAGAAGAGAAGATCAAGAATGCATCCTGAGCATACAGCTAGCCGGAGACTGAGCACAGCTAGCCTAAGCATGCATCAGAGCATCAGGATTGCTACATACTACTAGTACTATTCTCAAGATAGGGGAGGGGGGTTGCTGTCATGCTACAGTAAGACAATACGCGTGCAACACACCCTTGAACTGGAGGGGGGACGTGATGTTTCTCGCATCAGGTGGAAGACTGTTCCAAACGCGTGCAGCAGAAAGAGACACAGGATGAGTTCTGGATGGAAGCTGCAGCAGAAGTTGTTGGGAGCCGCGCGTTTGGCCAGCCCTAGTCAGAGTGACGAAATCTCCGAATAATGCGCTGATCAGCGGCTGCTCCATGGTGGAATGTAGGCACCGGAAGACCAGCGAGCACACTGTTTCCCGCAAGAGCTGGTGTACACGAAGCAGGTTGTGTTCCGCATACACGGGAGTCATACGGGTACGGGAGGTAAGGTTGTATACGGCTCGCAGGGCTAGGTTGCATAGGCGTTGAAGTCTCTCTTCATTAGCCTTGGAGAGAGAGCTAAAGAAAGCTGAGCATCCATAGCGGATCCTGGACTCTACCATGGACGTGTACGCCATTCGCTTCGACTGCAGAGAGAGACACTTCCGATTTCTCCACCGTGCGCCTATAACCTGTCGAGACGTTTTACAGATATGCGTAACGTGGCTATTCCAAGTCAGGCGATCGTCTACAATCAAGCCTAGGTACTGGGTCTGCGACACAACAGGGAGTACAGCGCCATCGCATATCACAGGCGGCAAGGGATCAAGGGTGCTCCGGGGAGCAATGTGCAGCACACAGGTCTTGGTGGCGTTGAGACTCAAACCGCGTCCATTGAGCCATACGGCGAGACGCGTACATGCGACACTAAGCTTAGAGCTGATGTCTGCATGGCTGGATGATGATGTATCTAAAGTGATATCATCGGCGAATTCTTGGTGACAAATACCAGGCGGTAGATGAGAGTCGATGGAACTGATGTAAACAGAAAAAAGAAACGGGCCGAGAACGTTACCTCATGTGGAATAGATCGCCATCAGCAGCAAAATGTTCAAATAGGTATTTTGATTTCAAATATCAAACCTTGCAGTATATATCATCAGCTACGTAGGTTTTCCATTGCTCATCATCATCATCATCATCATCATCATCATCATCTGCGTTGCTGAAAAAATAATATTAGTAAAATAAAATATTTGTGAAAAGAAGAAGGACAAAATGTTACGAGTTATGACTAACTGTCCACCAACGTAACCAGATCTTATACAGTCAGCGAGTGCGACAAAATGGCACAAAACTGACAAAGAGTACTGAGACATTCGGCGACCTGACACCTAGCTCCAACACTTCTCCAAGGCGCAAACCAACAACCTTCCAACTTGGAAGGGTCAGGTTCGGAAATGTCCTAGAGGGGAAGGAAAGCGCAACGAAGAAGAGCACGAGCTTCGCATCACGGCAACAAAGAATGCCGAAAGTTACTGGATGATGACGAAACTAGTAAGCTTATTGGACATACCGGCCTTACTAAAACTCGACGACGCAAAGCAACAGACCACCCAACTTGGGAGGCTCAAGTTTATGTAATAAACAGAGAAAGGGGAAGCTAAGTGAAAACGAATTGTGACAAACCCAAACGTCAACACCCTACTGAACTCCACTATCATGTATGATGGACTAGTTATGTACAATAACAAGTAGTTCCACACGACGTACGTTTCGCCGTATAGGTCATGACGGCTCATCAGGTGTGCAAAATGCAAAATTGGCTCACCATCCGAGTAAAATAAAAAAATGTAAAAAAGAGAAGAAACACATAAGAACGAGTTATGCAGCAACTATCCACGACTGTAACAAGTTTGAAGGCTGTTGGTTTGCACACTGGAGATGTGTTAGATCTAGGTCTCGGGTTGCTGAAGTAGCCTGTCAGTTTTGTGCCATATTCTCGCACTTTCTGACCGTTTATCATCTTGTTGCAGTCGTGGATAGTTGCTTCATACCTCGTTCTCATGAGTTTCTTCTCTTTTTTTACATTGATTACTGGCTCGGTATCCGAGTTTAAGATAAAAATAAAATAATAAACGGCATTATGCAGCTGTGCAAGCAGTAGATGCACAGTGTGACTGCTAGGCATGTGTGTCAGATGCCAACTGGCAATTCTCATGCAGTGACATACCAGTCCACGAAACAATATTGTCAGCAAAGGAAATCTTCATACGACCACGCTTTCTCTTACCATCCACGATACCAAACATCACGTCACGTACAAGCTCGCAGGCAGGTGGGTGGCATGTGTGCCCAAAATAGGTCAGTTAGCGTATCTTGACCCTGGCTAGCAGCTGTTTTCATTGCTCACTGGATTGATATCTCTTCGTTGCAACCAACCTTCCGTTTTCTTTCTCTTTTTTCCTATCTCTACTTTTCCACAATAATAATAATAATAATAATTTGAAACTCGGATATTGAGCCATAAATAAATGTAGAAAGGAAAAGAACATATGGATACGAGTTAAGAGTAACTCTCCATCACTGTAGCTGGATACTATATACAGTCAGAAAGTGCAATAACTAGGCACAACTAGGCAGTACTGTCAGTTTTGTGCTTAGTTATTGCACTTTCTGACTGTATATAGTATCCAGTTACAGTGATGGAGAGTTAATCTTAAAATTAATGTCCTTTTCCTTTCTACAATAATAATAATAATAAAAATTATAACAAAAATCCGAGTTTCGAATTAAAAGCTTACGCGGAGATAAAAATGTAATTAACGCAATAAATAGAGTAAGCTGCGCATTCAGTACAAACACCATTAGCAACACTTGTTTTAATGTATAGAGGCTTGTTCCTTGAACGTTTTCGTGGCCACCTCATCCGAAGGTGGCAAATCAAAATTAATTCTAAACTCCATATATATACGCACAATGCAAGTAATAATTTAGACCCTATCTAGCGCGAACACGGGTTGGAGCGAAGGAAGTGACTTCCGAGGCCACTCCGGTGCATCTTCGTTTGCCTTGGAAGGGTGAAGCTGTTTGCCGTGCCATGCAACGTCGAGTTAAGTCAACTGTAGAATCGAACTTTCATAATGTTAGTGTCCGGTTCGTCTACGCAACATCTTGTGCCTTCATGGTGAATAAGGATGTCCTACCCCCTCTTAAGCTCTCACTCTAATCTTATTTACAACTTTGAGTGCCGGCAATGTGAGAGCCGGTATGTGGGTAGGACTCTTCAGCACCTGGAGGCGCGGATCCACCAGCATGTGCCTCTTCAGGTTATGCCTGTTGAGGCAAGATCGTCGAGGCCTAGACGAGGACGTCCCCCAAGGAATGGTACTGAGACTGGAGGTGCACCCTCACTGGGGACGGAACCAACTGCGTTTTTGTTGTCTTCTTCGTCGTCATCGGCTTGTTCGTCATTGCCTTCGTCTTTACCGCCTCTTCCTTCTATCCCGTCATCATCGTTGGCATATTCGGTTTCGTCTTCTTTGACTTCGTCGTTACCGTCATCTGTTGTGTCAACCTCCGGTGGCAGAAAGCGTGGGCGAGCACCAAAGAAACAACTGGATGGTGTGTCTGCAGGACCAGTGACTCAATCTGGGACGAGGTTGCCAGAGTCACTGTCGTCTCCATCGTTGTCGTCATTGTCAGCATCCTCCTTATCCTGCTCCTCCTCATCATCATCAACAGCCATTGGAATGTCAAAGGGAGCATCATCGCAGCAGGCAGTGCCATTAACGGACGTGTCTTCGGTATTAACATCTACATCAGCCTCGTCTGGAATGGCAGTAGCGGTAAAGAATAGAGAGGTTTTGCAGAGCGAATGTTCGCAATGATTTTCGCGTTCCGGGTTGCGAAAGCTATTGCGAACGTTCGCGCGAAATTTGTGTTTTGCATGTTTTTCGCTCCAAGAAATTTTCGCGTGCACGCGCTTGTTTTAGAAGTGGCTGTGATATCTGAGCAAGCGTTGTACAAACGCGTCATAAGTTGTTATCTCATTACTTATGTCGCCTGCATGCATATGCGCATGCCTGTTGTTTTGTTGTCTTGTCTTGCTCTGAACGAGTGATATACAAGTCTTGATTTTCCCTATCTGACAAGTGTGTCTTGGTCTTGTGTAGTGCCTGGGTTGCATGCAACAATTTGGCGACGAAGACAACGTCCTGCGCGATGGAGGGAGATCGTGACCGTCTTCCACCATTCGACACGTCCGGACCCCCATCTCAAGTGGCTCTGAGGTGGACAAAATGGGTTCGAGCCTTTGACTATTATCTGACGGGAAAGGACATTACAAACAAGAAGCGTTCAAAAGCACTGCTCTTGCACTTCGCGGGTCTAGAAGTTCAGGATTTATTCGAGGACCTATCCGACCCAGATGACAGCCTTCCACCAGATCAGAGAACACAGAATGACAATGAGTTCCTCAAGTGCAAGTGTAACTTGTATACTCTCAGCACTCAAAGCACATACTTGTTGTTACGTAAGTAGTTATCATTCGTTCATTGTCTCACAAGGAGAAGAAGAAGACAAGGCAGTGCGAGTATGCGCACAGCCTATCCATGCATTCCTACGGTGTACTATTTATGTGTATACAAATTACGTGTCATAAAGTAGCCATGCTACACTATCCTCCTCCTACCAAAAATTCACGCCCTCGTGAATAGAGAAAGAAAACAGAAACATAAAAAATAAAATAACTCAGGACATAGCAAAATCAGTAAACCGCGCAGGCAGTCCAGCATTGCGAGCAAGATGGGCTCTGGTTGACTGCGGGAGCGTAGACGACAGCGGACTATGGTCGCTGTCGAGGGCATGTGGGACATACTGAGGCATCACTGGAGCAGCAGGTCCTGGATCCTCCAGCGGCAGGGACGCAGATGGCGACGGCAGGTAAGCGAGTTTCAAGCGGTTGAAATGCAGTGTCTTATGGCGACCATCAACATCGACAACGTAGGGCGTTGATCCAAAGACGGACACAATACGAAATGGACCACGCCAAGGGCGGTGGAATTTGCGGTGTTCACCAGGGTGAATGACAGCATCCTTTACGTAAACAAACTGGCCAGCAGCCAATGGTGCGCCCTTGGTTCGGCGGTTGTAATGTTCTTCCTGGTGCTCATGGGACAGATCAGCGAGCTCTCGAGCTTGAGCATGTACAACACGCAACGCAAACTGTAAATGGCGAACGTAACTAGTGGATTCAAGAGACGCTGGTTGTGGCAAACCAAACACAACATCTGCCGGCAAACGCAATTCAGTGCCGTACAACAACTTAGCAGGACTGTGACCCGTGGACGCATGGACAGCAGAACGGTACGAAAGCAAGACAAGAGAGAAGGTAGCATCCCACTCAATAGATGTAGGGGTGATGTGCGCACGGAGTAGACCGAGCAAAGTGCGATTGAGCCGCTCTACAAGTCCGTCACCTTCCGGATGGTAGGGAGTAGTACGGGTCTTGTGAATACCCAGCAGACGACATAATTCAGCAAAAAGCTTAGACTCAAACTGCGGACCCTAGTCGGAATGCAGTTGCTCAGGGGATCCAAACCATGCTATCCAGCCATTGACAACAGCCACAGCGACAGCTTCTGCAGTAACGGATTGGAGTGGAAAAGCTTCTGCCCACCGAGTGAAGTAATCAGCCATAACCAACAGATATCGATTACCACGGGGTGTCTCTGGCAATGGACCGACAATGTCGAGGGCTACGAGCTGAAATGGGTAGCCGGCATACATTGGCTGGAGCGGAGCACGCTGGGCATCAGACTTGAGCCGAATCTGTGCACAAGTGACACAACACGCCACAAACTCCTGAACATCTGATGCCATTCCAAACCAGAAAAAACGTAGCCGCGTTTGAGCTAACGTTTTATCTACACCAGGAAAGGTTACAAGACGGAAGAGCATGAACAGCCAGCAAAGCTTTGCGTTGAAGCACAAATTCGACGACAAGACGGGGTGCAGTACCGACATGATCATGATCGGAAAATGGAGGTGATATGTACAGAACGCTGTCAATGAGACTTAGCTGCTCGGCATTCGCCCAGAACAAACGCATGGTACGACTAGTGCCAGAAATTAAATCTTCAGGAGGACGCACAAAATTTCCACTCACTGCATTGTACCATGACAAGACCACTGACAGATCAACATCCACAGCTTGGGAAGCGGCCAACTCAGGCGCGGAGAGACCAGCTAGTACAGGAGTGGCGACATCCACAGACGCCGTTGTGGCAGAGGAACTAGCTTGCTCTGGCTGATTTGCGGGAGTCTCGAGATGGGAGGGTTGCACCTCCGGCAACAAGGAACGCGACAGACCATCTGCATTCAAGTGCTGCCGACCCGGCCGGTGAACAGTAGTGAAGGTGTACTCAGCGAGTTGCTCCACCCATCGAGCTTTTCGACCGCGTGGTTCCTTCACGGACATCAGTGCGGTGAGGGCAGTGTTATCTGTGCGGGCAATAAACTTCCGACCAAGCAAATAGTGCCGGAACTGATTCGCGAAATGGACAAGGGCAAGCGTTTCCCGGTCTGAGGCATCATAATTCCTCTCTGCCTTCGTCAAGACCCGGCTGCCGAACGCAATGGGGCGTTCCTCGCCATCTTGCATTTGGCTGAGGACATCTCCAATGGCCGCCTTGCTAGCGTCAGTGTCCAAAATAAAGCCGCCAGACGAAACAGAAAAGTCGGGATACGCCAACACGGGGGCTGTTGTCAGTGACCGTTTCAGAGAGGTGAATGCCGCATCACAACTCTTTGTCCACATAAAGCTGGCATTCTTCCCTGATAGAGCAGTCAGGGGTGCAGAGCGCTGAGCAAAGCCACGGATGAACCGACGGTAGTACCCAGCGTAACTCAGAAACACACGTACATCTCTCACCGACTTCGGTACAGCCCACTGCTCGATAGCTTCAACTTTGGCCGGATCTGGAGCCAATCCGTCAGCCGAAACCTGATGACCGAGGAAGAGCACTTTCCGTTGGAAGAACGAACATTTCTTCAAGTTGAACATCAGTCCAGCAGCACGAACGCGGTCAAACACCGACTTGAGGATCTGGAGCTGTCCAGTCAAGGTAGAACTGGCATTCAGCACATCGTCGTAGAAAACGCGACAGAATGGCTGGGTCGGCACATTGCATAAGCCATGAAGCACCGCTTCCATCACACGCTGGAAAGTTGCCGGACCATTTTTACATCCCATTGGCATCACGGAGAACTCGAACAAACCCAACGGTGTGGTAAAGGCAGTCTTGGCCTTATCTTCCTCGTCCATAGCGATCTGCCAATAACCTGAAGCTAAATCCAGGCAAGTGAACCAGGAACAGCCGGAGAGTGAGTCTAGCATGTCATCAACTCGTGGGATGGGGTACGCATCTGGCTCCGTAACACTGTTCAACTTGCGGTAGTCGATACACAATCGAAGAGATCCGTCCTTCTTTGGAACGAGAACTATGGGTGACGCTCAGGGACTAATAGACTCTGTGATTATACCACGGGCCAACAGATCATCCAGCAAAGCTTGTAAAGCCTGCCGGCGGTGGTAGGGTACACGACGCGTAGGCTGCTTAACTGGCTTTGTCTCACCAGTACTAATACGATGTGGGAAAACATCACAATGACCAAAATCACCCTCCTGCAAGATAAGCAAGTCATGATTCTCCCGGAGAATCTCTGTTAGTGTGCTCTTCTCAGGTACTGACCGATGACTCTGAGAGTCAACATATGTACGGATTAACTCGGCACGTTCAGGGGATAGCACAAGCGGTGGCGTATCCGCAACGGACGAAACAGTAGGATCATTATCCTCGACAATGAAGTCCTCGGGTACAGGAGATAACTCGGCAATGTTAACATCTTTAGCAAGAAGCACTGGGTGGTCAGAGTGATTTTCCAACACAACTACCACACGGGACCTGGCAGGTCCAACCGTAACCACACCGGGGGTCACAGACACATCTGGAAACTTTGTCAAGAATGAGTCAAGTGGATCAGCAACACAGTCCATAGTTACAGGTGCCTCTTGCACAGACATGCACGGCACCAACACTACATGCCCGGCAGGCAGAGTTAATGCACGACCAACAGTGACACGAGAAGAGTACGTGCTCAGGTCTTCCTGAGAATTACTATCACTAACACAAGAGTCAGATACTGGCGCCGGGTCCTCCGCAACGGCCGGACTAGGTTCCGATGGACCAAAACTGGTAGCTTTCACTCCTAACGGGACTGACAGGTCTTTAAAAGTTAATGTGCCTTTAGCAATGTTCAGTAATGCTCCATGGTCAAACAAGAAATCAGATCCCAAGATCATATCACGGCGGATATCAGGGGACACTGCAAATGCATGCAAAAATGAGCACCCTCCAATGCAGCATTCGATATCTACAGCACCCAGAACCCGAAGTCCCTCACCATTCACCGCACACAAACGGGTGGCAGCTTGCAAAGGCACATCACCATACGTGGACAATAATGTTTGTTCATGCAACAAAGAAACACCTGAACCAGAATCAATTAGTGCAGTTACGCTCTTGCCTTCAACATTGAGGTCTAGGGTAGGGACGACAGATGATACAGCTTCGATTCGCGCCTCATCTGATGGCTCCTCGTGGATGACTGGGAGTTGTCCCACACCACCAGTCGAACTCAGTTTCCCGATCGCCAAGGGTTGTGTGGGCAATCAACAGCAAAGTGGCCAGGTTGTCCACACCCAAAACAAATCGGCGGTTCATCGCGACCACCACGACCATACGCCCGTCCCCGTCCACGACCACGTCCACTGACACAAGACTGGCCATCGGGACTTGCTCCTGCAGTGACTGGTGTTTGCGGAGCGACAATTATTTCTAAACGACCGAGTCTCTTTTCAAGATCTGACAATCTTGAATCAAACTTCTCAAGCATTTGGGCCAGTCGATCACGCTCTCCAGCGTCATACCCACTTGCCTTGGCAACAGAAGCACGGGGTACAGCTGGTGATGGGCCAGGTGGCTGGCTGCGTAACGGCAACGCGGCGCAGGCCGAGCCATCGTAGTCACCAGTTACATGTAGACCTACAGCCTGAGTGAAGTGAGACTCTACAGGCATCCGGCTCTGTTCCCTGGCGTAGATTGCCGAGACCTCAATTGCTTTTTGGACCGCCAGTTCAATGCTTGCTGGTCGTGGCGACGACAGAGCCAGGCGCATATCTTTTGTTGGCTGACCATCGATGAAGATCTGCAGCAGCATCGATTCTAGTAACGGGCCCTGTTGGCCTGGATATGCTTTGGCAGCAAGGCGGCGGAGCTCCATGGCATATGCATACTGCGTTTCATGGGCGAGTTTCAGGCGCTGGCGTAAAGCCGCTTCGTGCATTTGGGCCTGTTGTGGTGGCTCCAGGCGACTGCAGAGCGCTTCAACGGCGTCATGAAACGAAATGTCTGCATCAGATAGGAGAATGGTCTCCAGCAGTTCATGGGACGTGTCTACGAGTCTTGTGGGTAATAACAATAGTTTTTGTTCCTCACTGTATCCGTTCAGGTGGCATGCATCCGTGAAATGTTTGAGGTAGGCCGAAAAATCTTCATTTCCAGCACCACCAAATACTTCGGGTAACAGGATTGGTCTCTGTAAGGCTGAGGCACTGGCAGGCTTGTCATACATCTCGAATGACAATGGACTAGGGGACCGGGTCTGCTTTTTCGACTTGCCCATCTTGCGTTCGAGATCAAGTTCAAAATTTAAACAAAATTTAATATTAAAAAAATTCTACAAAAAAAACCCTGCAATGCAAACGTCACTCGCGGCCTACCCGCCGGCGCCGGCGCGGCCCGTACCGTGAATCCGTGATGTGTCAAGCTACGTTGTGCGTAGGTCTACCTAGCTAGCTAGTTAGCTACACAAGTACATGTAGTAAGTACTGCATGTATCATGTCATGTACAATCATGGAGTTACGTCATATGCAGGTGCATGCATGCACAATCTAGTACAGTAGTACTACAAGACCAAGGCCAGGGCAGCTGTAAGTATGCACGCACACCCACGTCCACGTAGAACTATGTGCAAAAATAATTGTAGTGAAAATTCTAGCCCTTTTTACACCAAGCAAAACTGTTACTCATGCACAGCGAACGATCAGTCAAGAAGTAAAGAATGGAAAACGAGACGAAGGATAGAATGACCAATACTAGTAAATTAGAACTTAGTCTGTGGGCTGGTCTCCCGAGTAGCTGGAACTGGTCTCAGACTCTCTGGAACTTGTCGACTCTGCAACTTGTCTCTCCTGCGGAGGCGTCTTCCCAGCCGAGGACAAAACCGACGACTATTTTCCCGCTGCCACCATTGTAACTCGTATACTCTCAGCACTCAAAGCACATACTTGTTGTTACGTAAGTAGTTATCATTCGTTCATTGTCTCACAAGGAGAAGAAGAAGACAAGGCAGTGCGAGTATGCGCACAGCCTATCCATGCATTCCTACGGTGTATTATTTATGTGTATACAAATTACGTGTCATAAAGTAGCCATGCTACACAAGCGTACCTTGCAAGCTCATTTCGGTGCTCCTGCAAACCCTACGTATGAGAGGCACGTCTTCCGTCAACTCACTCCCCGGCAGGGAGAGTCCACAGTGCAGTACTGCACCAAGCTTCTGCAGCAAGCTCGGCTTTGTTCTTTCGAGAATGAAGGACAAACTGCGGAAGCTATACGTGACCAGATCGTAGCCACAGTCGACGGCAGTGAGCTGAAGAAGAAGCTCCTGTCAGAACCAGCCCTGACTCTGCCACGAGCGTTGGAAATGTGCAGAATTTGGGAGGACACCCAGTCCCAGTTGGAAGGAATGTCCTCAACCACTTCTACTTTGTCTGGTACCGGTTATACCGGGAGTAGTAGTATGCTTGTCAATGCCGTGCACCACCGAGACCAGAGTCACAGGCAAGCTGGACGGGGTGGATTTGTGCAGTCATCGCGTGGCCAGTCACGTAAATGCGGTGGATGTGGAGACCAGTGGCACGAGAAGCGCGAGTCATGCCCAGCTTGGGGCAAGTCATGCCGGAAGTGAAGGAAGCCAAACCACTTCGCCAAAGTTTGCCGTTCACAGCAGCCCAGCACTGGTGGCAGTGTACACATGGTTGGCCAGTCTCAAGAAGTACAGGGAACGTCGCCAGTCGACCCTGCTCCTGCTCCAAGTCATAGTGCAAGTGCTGGTACTGGTGCGAGTGTTGCATCCGGTCCTACAACTGCAAGTCCGTACAGCAGCGGCCTGGACGAGTACTATTCGTTGTACCGCACGCAGAGTGACAAGGACCGCGCGGACCCGTACTGTTGTACCCTCTAGTTATGTAAACAGCCAGTCGTGTTTGAAATCGACACGGGTGAAGCCGTGACGGTGATGTCTGAAAACGAATTTCATCGGCTGGCATCCAAGGTCAATTTGTCGCTCGACACAAGTGATCTGCCGAAGCTGCGTACTTACTCCGGCGGAATTCTGAATGTCGTCGGTCGCTTTAGTGCTTCTGCGACCCATGCTTCTCGTAAATCAGCAGAATTGTCGATCGTCGTTGTCCAAGGAAACGGACCAAATCTCCTGGGTCGAGACGCGTTGCAACTGCTGAGGTTGAATTGGAACTTCGTGTTCAACGTGTCACGCGAGCACTCGATATTGTCAGAGTTCCCGCAGCTCTTCCAACGTAGCATGGACACCTGGCAACATGGAAAAGTCAAATTGTCTATGGCAGACAGCGCCAGACCCCGGTTCCTGAAGGCACGCTCTGTTCCTTATGCGTTACAAGCAGCAGTGGAAAAAGAGCTGAGTCGACTGGAGGAAGCTGACATCATTAGTCGTGTCCAGTATTCGGAGTGGGCAGCTCCAATCGTACCCGTTCCCAAGCGGAACGGTAGCATACGAATCTGTGGTGATTATAAATGTACTATCAACCTGTCGGCAAGAGTAGACAAGTACCCCTTGCCCAACATCGACTACTTGTATCAGAAGTTATCGCAAGGCGCATTCTTCTCCAAGCTTGACCTGAAACATGCTTATCAACAACTGTTGCTCGACGACGAGTCTAAGCTGCTGACGACAATCAACACCTCCAAAGGATTGTTCGTCTACAACCGCCTACCCTTTGGCGTGTCGGCGGCCCCGGCAATATTTCAGCGCACGATGGAACAATTGTTAGCAGGTCTGTCCTTTGTCTCGACGACATTGTTGTTTCTGGAAAGAGTCGTGCGGAGCATGAGGAGAATCTGAGGCTGGTCCTGGATCGTCTAGCGTCCGCGGGTCTCAGGTTGAATCGTAAGAAGTGTCTCGTGGCTCAGCAGTCTATTGAGTTCCTGGGCCATGTTATTGATTCAGTCGGCATTAGGCCGTCGGCTGAGAAAGTGGATGACCTTGTGAAGGCCCCACAGCCCAAGAATGTCCCTGAACTGAGAAGCTTTCTGGGACTCATAAACTATTACCACAAGTTCATCGAGAATCTAAGCTCAGTGTAAGCTCCACTGTATGAATTATTATCATCAAAGTCGTGGTGTTGGTCTGATAGTCACCAGAAAGCGTTTGATACAGGCAAGTCTCTGCTGCTTTCTGAGCCGATACGTATTCATTATGATCCTAGTTTACCTATTGTCGTGTCCTGTGACGCTTCCCCGTATGGTGTTGGCGCAGTTCTGTCGCATGTTCTGCCAGATGGGTCTGATCGGCCAGTAGCCTTTGCATCTAGAACGCTGTCGTCTTGTGAGAAGAATTACTCGCAGCTTGACCGTGAGGCTTTGGCAATGGTATTTGGCGTCTCCAAGTTCCACAAGTACATCTTCGGTCGCAACTTTACACTACAAACAGATCATAAGCCACTGCTGGGAATGTTTGATCCTGATAGACCCATTCCTGTTCAGTCTAGTGGTCGTATTCAGCGATGGGCACTCAAACTAGCCAATTATGAATTTGTTCTGGAGTACAAGCCTGGGAAACAGAACGGTTGCGCTGAAGGGTTGAGTCGCCTCCCCAATCCGGCGCTGGTACCGGAACCGCCGCAGCCAGCCGAGGCTGTACTATCGCTATCCGTCTTGAACACTACACCGGTTACGTCTGCATCGGTTGCTCGCTGGACGAGCAAAGATCCGTCCCTGGCATTAGTATACAAGTTTGTGTCTGAGGGCTGGCCCCAAGACATTCCAGAGGGATTAGAGCCATATTCCCGTCGTAGTAGTGAGCTGTCTGTCTTGAATAACTGCATCCTAATTGGCTCCAGGGTAGTTATTCCTTCACCGGGTCGTGCACCATTGCTGGACGAGTTGCACGCCGGTCATCCCGGTATCGCTAGAATGACAGCCCTGGCACGCAGCTATGTCTGGTGGCCGTCTCTCGATGCAGAAATCGAACAGACCGTCCGTGGTTGCACGCAGTGCCAGACCGTCACCAAGTCGCCGCATCGCCAGCAAGTCCACCCATGGGAATGGCCTGGTAAGCCTTGGTTACGTGTCCATGTCGACTTTGCTGGACCCATCGCTGGTAAGATGCTCTTCATTATTGCCGATAGTCATAGTAAATTTATTGAAGCACATGTTTGCTCTGGCTCATCTGCTGCTGTCGCAATTCGCAAGCTGGAGCAGACCTTTGCTCTGCTTGGCTTACCTTATAATATTGTTTCTGACAATGGCCCTGCTTTTGCAAGTAGTGAATTTCGTGAGTTTTGCTCATCTAATGGCATACGTCATACTCTCGTTTCACCATATTATCCGTCTAGTAATGGCTTAGCCGAGCGCGCAGTACAGACGGTGAAGTCTGGTTTGGCCAAGATGTCTGGCCCTGATTTGGAAACCCGCCTTGCTAGGTTCCTGTTCCAATACAGAATGACGCCGCAGTCAACAACGGGTCGTTCTCCGTTTGAGCTACTTTGGAAGGAACATCGTCCCCGCTCAAGTCTGGATCTCGTGTTCCCGGACAGCGGCAAGAAAGTCTTGGACAAACAGTGCACTGCCCATGATCGTGGTGGTGCAAATGCATACCAGTTATATTGTGGTGATGCCGTCTGGGCAATGAATTTCAACTCCTCACCGAAGTGGATAGCTGGCACCGTGGAAGAACAGCTTGGTCCTCTAACATTCACGGTTCGTCTTGTTGATAACAGAGTCTGGAAGCGTCACTCTGACCACCTGAAGAAACACCTTCCTGCTGAGTCGGTGCAAGATGCTTCAACTGCTACGTCAGCACAACAGCTTCCATATTCCAGAGCTTTACCTTCTACCACAGCTCTACCGTCTTCAACTGCTCTACCTAGTGTTCCGCCGAATGAGTCTATGTCACTGTCTGGCTCAATTGTACATGATGAGATCCGTGAGAATGCTGATTTATCTGTTCCTGAATCTACTTCTAACCAGTCTAGTGGTTCTAGTCCTGTCGTGTCTATGCGCAGTTCTTCTCGTTCTGCTCCTGTCCACCTTGATCTGTAGTTCGTCTTATCAGATTATTTGCAGCCACGACACAGTCTATGTATTTCTGTTATTCTGGTCGTTTCCATCTGATGGTGGAGGGATGTGATATCTGAGCAAGCGTTGTACAAACGCGTCATAAGTTGTTATCTTATTACTTACGTTGCCTGCATGCATATGCGCATGCCTGTTGTTTTGTTGTCTTGTCTTGCTCTGAACGAGTGATATACAAGTCTTGAGTTTTCCCTATCTGACAAGTGTGTCTTGGTCTTGTGTAGTGCCTGGGTTGCATGTAACAGTGGTCTTCATCCGATTTTTGTTGTTGCGAGTGGCAGCACCCTGAGTCACAGCATGAGACGAGAGCTCTTTGACTACCTTGTCGATGGCCGGAGGCCCACAGACAAACGGGTTCGCTTGTGCCGTAATCTGGCGCATCAACACCTGAAATTCAAAAAGGGCATCGTTGATGTAACCGACTCTGAGCAGTGAGAAGACGAACAGGCAGGAGATTGGAGATGGTTCCGGAGATGAAGCAACACGGGCTGCCACAAGTATAGGAAAGCTAGCATCCGCTCTACAAGGTAAGAGTAGAGATCAAGCACAAATATGAGGATTGAGGGTGGCTCACCGTGCACGAACAGTCCACAAAGAGCAAAAATTACTGTGAAAGTTTGCATGTTTCTCGCTCCAAGAATTTTTGGTGTACACTCGCTTGTTTTTGAGAAGTAGTCTCCATCCGATTATTTGTTTGTTGCGAGTGGGGGCACGCGCACCAGGTACCCTGAGTCACAGCCTGAGACGAGAGCTCTTTGACTACGTTGTCCATGGCCAGAGACCCACAGACAAACGGGCCAGGTTGGTTTGTGCCATAATCTTGCACATCAACACCTGAGATTCAAAAAGGCATCATTAATGTAACCGACTCTCAGCAGTGAGAAGACGAGCAAGCAGGAGATCGGTTCGCTTTTCGTGGTGTCAAACTAAAATTCGCGCGACTGTTGGCTCTGCAAAACCTCTCTGATGTCAGATCAGTTTCATTGTCACGTAATTCCAAAGTATGTACTGGTTCTAGTAGTGTTGTTAGGGTGTATGAATCTTCTGTTGCCAACCATCTTGTTCAGGATTGTCGTTCTAGTTATACTGATGATTGCTTTTCCGTTTGGTCTCGTTCACGTAGGCAAAGGTATTTGCATGTATTGGAGTCAATTTTTTATTTTTTATTTTTTTACTATGTTCACATAACCAGCTCGAAAAGCATAAGAAAAGACAATGGTACGGAGACTAGGACAAACTGACAAGTAATAAGCAGGCGCTGTGCCTAGACGCAGCAGTGATGGTGGGGCATTGATGACTCTGCCGACCTGAGGTCTCGGCGTCACGGCCAAAAACACGCACCAAAACAAGGAAAATAAAGAAGATAGAGCTGTACAGGTCAGAAAGATGCGAAAAACCCGCAAAACCCAAGGCTTAACATGAGTGAGTGTGGGGAGAAACTATCATAGCATCATACTATTCATTGGGAATCGACTGCTCAGAGCCAGTTTGTGCTGCGAAGATGGCGATAAACGTTCGTTTTGAATGATTGCATTTTCTTGCTGTGGGGAGGCTGGGACAGGAGAGCGGCAGGGAGGGATTTCCAGTCGCTGATGCTGCAGTGTGGGAAGGAGCGCTTCAGCACCAGCGGAGCAGATGCAGGCAGCTGGTGTTGGAGCTGGTGGTCATGGCCACTGACACTACCGTGCTCGCTGCGGGTTCTGGGGTTGGCAGAGGTGATATGGCGCGGTGGCAACACAGAGAGCAGCTGCGGTGGACCAGGCAAGTAGTGCAGCGTGTACAGGCAGGCAAGCGAGGCAACAGTACGGCGGATGGCCAAGCTGGGTAGGTGTGCCCCAGGGCCGATAGCATGGAGTGTGCAGCGCTGAACATTGTTCAGACGCTGGAGGTGATTCTGCGCAGCTCCCATCCATACAAGAGGCGCATACTCCATGACTGGTCGTACGAACGCCTTATACACTGTCGTCCGGCCGGCGGGGTTGAGGATGTGGGCGGCTTTGTTTAGGATCCCAAGCCGTTGGCGTGCACGGGTTGCTACGGAGCATAGGTGATCGCCAAAGGTCAACTTGGCGTCCACCTTCACACCAAGGAGGGTGATGCTGGTTGTCTCGGGCACCAGTGTGCCACCAAACAGTTGTGGGGGGAGATCTAAGCTGGCGCGTCTGAGGGTGGCTGTCATGGCCTGGGATTTAGTTGGTTCAAAAGTCACTTTCCACGTACGGCCCCACTCGTGCAGTCGGTCAACGGACACCTGCAGTGACTGCGCTGCGACTTCCGGGGTCTGCTCGGAGGTGACTAAGCTGTATAAGGTTGTGTCATCAGCATAGGCCTCCAAGCTGGCGCCGTCAGCGAGAACGTCTGGCGCGTCGTTGACGTACGCCAGGAAAAGCGTTGGACAAAGAATGCTTCCCTGGGGGACTCCAGCGGAGGTCGTATACGCCCTCCAACAAGGCACTGTAATAAACGGGTGTCCAGGTACGAGGCAAGCCATCTCTGGAGCGGACCATCGATGCCTAGGCTGCGTGCCTTGTGGAGGAGACCGACATGAGAGACACGGTCAAACGCTCCTGCGATATCCACAGCAAGGATACGAGCCGCCCACCCGCAGCCCACAGCGCTTGCCCAGGCAGTTTGGAGAGCCTGCAAAGCGTCTGATGTGCCGAGGCCTCTGCGAAATCCAAACTGGTGCGACATGAGCAGATGGTGGTCCTCAAATTAGTTTACGATGTGTCTGTTCACTAGGATACGGGCCTATAGTTCTTTTAAAAGGGTTGAGCGGGAAGATCGCTTGTGGATCGGAACCACGTTGGCCGTCTTTCACATCCTAGGTTGGACTCCAGACCGGAAGCATAAAGCAAAAAGCTTGGACAGTGGCTCTGCGAGCTCGTGGGGACATTCCTTAAGGACGCGAGCAGAAATATCGTCAGGCCCTGTAGCCTTGGAGACGTCGAGCTTCGCCAGAATGCGGCGCACAGCCTCTGGGCGGAAGCGGATGGTGCGAAGAGGTGGAGCATCTGAGGGAGCAGGGTCCCGTAGGTCAGCCTCCACAACGCTGCATTTCTGCGAGAAGAAGCGAGCGAATGCCTCTGCTTTCTCTGAGCTCGTTGCCCACTCGCGGCCGTCAGAGTCGACAATTAGGGGAATTTCGGGCTGTGTGCGGTTGCCTGCAGTGCTCTTCAACTTCGTCCACCACTGTTTGTCTCTGAGGGACCCAGTTAAAAGGCTGCGACGGAGGCTGTCCTCCTTTGCACGTCGTGATCGGAACTGGGTGGCGATCGCTACAGTCACGGAATTGGTGAATGCCTGCTGAAGTGCTGGGTCATAAGGGTGTTTTCTCCAATCGCGCCAGCGCTTCTCCTTCTCCCTCTCGGTCTGGCTGCATTCAGGCGTCCACCATACCGGATCGGAAGGCCTCGTTTCCAGAACTTTGGATGGGACAAACTGTGCAACAGCTGCAGTTATCGAAGCGGTAACCTGCTCACACGAAGTTTCTGGGTCATCCGTGATGATATTACCCCATTCCAAGTTGCGAAGGTGCGCCCTGAGACGATCTCAGTCCGCCCCGTTGTAGCGAAATACTGTTCGCTTAACAGGCGTTTCACGTCTAGGGAGCACAGAAGAGAAGTCTGACAGTACAACTGCATGATCAGATCGACCGAGGGGCGGAAGTATACGTGTAGTTACTGGGGATGTGAACGTTGACATTATGAGGTCTAGCGGGTTTTCTCCACGGGCCGGTACTGTGACGTGCTGAAAAAGAAGATGGGCAGCGCAGGTATCTTCGAGAGACTCGCCTGCAGGCGTAGTTTTCGAGCTGTTCAACCAAGCTCGGTTGTGCACGTTGAAATCACCGGCTAGAATAATGTGGGGGCCCTGGTGTCTAGCTTCTGGGAGGATGGTGTCAAGACGATCAATTAGGGTGAGATCGCTAGGGGCACAGGACCCCGGCCGATACACTGCTCCCAAGACGGTGCGGAGACCTGGGCCCAGCTGGAAAGAGACCCAAATGATCTCATGTGCGGGGGACATGAGTTCAGGGATGAGCATGGAGGGGAGTGACGACTTCACCCAGATGGCTACCCCTCCCCCATGTGCCGTTCTATAAACCAAAATGGTGAGCTGTATCCAGGGAAACTAATGTCAGAGGGAAGCACTTTCTTCGCAGTGAACTTCGTTTCTGTCACAATTGCGACGTCGGGCTGATGCTGCAGGAGTGCGTGCTGTAGGTCGGGAAGTTTGCTGGCTAGGCCAAAAGCGTTTGTGCAGAGAATGCGAAGATGCTTGCTACCCTTCATTGCAGGAGGAAGTAATAATGAAATACGTAAAAGGTGTGGAGAACAACGTCACTGTAGGCTAGGATTGAGTATCCTGTGACACCAGTGGGCTGAAGCGTGAGCCCTGTGCTGGGGCAAGGGGCTGGCAGTGGCCAGGGTCGATGCTGTTGTTCTCTTTTTGTTTTTTTGGAATTTTTGAAATCAGGCGAGGATTCCGCACTGGGACTGGTTCTCCTGCGTCGTTCGGAGGTAATCCAGGGGTTTACTGGCTGTTTAGACGTGTCTGTGTTAGTCACCAGTGAGGAGAGGAGGTCTTCAGCACGCGCCGAATCTGGGTGATTGCATGTTGTGGTGGTGGGAGTAGTTGTGTCGGTGTGCGGTGAGTTGGATGTTGTCGTACCTGTAGCTGTACCTGTGCTGCTTGGCGGCGTTCCGGGGTGCACGGTCGTGCTTGTTAATTATTGCCGACGTGGGCGATGTAATGTCGTACTGGTCGTGGACTGGGTCGTTTGGGTGCGAGCTGGGGAGCAGGTCTGCTTTCGTCATGCTGTTGGCACCGTCGGAGGCCGTTTTGGATACTGCGCTGGCGTGGGTCGAACTCTGGGCCGCTTTTGGTGCAGAATCGGTACGGTGAGCATGAGAGTCAGCTTCAGCTCCGCTGTTCCACTCTGTGCTGCCAGTGCTGCTGCCTTCTCTGCCGGAAGTATTTACTATTTATTCACAGAGGCAATATGCTTTGGTTCTGCAAGAGTGCTCAATGCCTGATTCAGGCAGAGCGGCGTACACAAAGGCACACAATGAAAACCTTGGCAAATTTATTCCGTTGTGACTCCGAGTTTCATGGCTGAACCAATCATCAGACAACGATAATGGAATAGGAGGCAGCGCTGGTATATCTAAGTGGAGAGAGGTGTGATAATACGATAGCGAGAGGAGTAATCATAACAATCGAAACCAACAAGAAGATCGTCGACTACTTGGATGTGACCCTGAATCTCGCCACCGGAACATTCCAACCATACAGGAAACCGAATAGTACACCCCTGTACGTCGATGTGCGGTCCTGTCACCCACCGCAGGTGCTGAGACAAATACCCATTGGCATCAACAAGAGGCTGCAACGTAGCTCATGCAATGAGGAAGTGTTCAACGATGCTAAAACGTTATACGAGGAGGCACTGGCCTCAAGTGGCCACCCGAAAACCATGACATACAAGGATGAACCGAGCAACAAGAAGAAAAAAGCGAAGAAAGGGCGCAGCCGCGACGTCATCTGGTTTAACCCGCCGTACAGTACCACGGTCAAAACCAACGTTGGCGCAAAGTTTCTATACCTCGTCAAGAAACACTTCCCTGAAGGGTCGGCGCTACACAAGGTGTTTAACAAGAACACAACAAAAGTAAGCTACAGCTGTATGAAGAACGTAGGGTCAATTATCAAAGGGCACAATGCTGCAAAACTTCACTCGCAACCGCCAGTTGTGCCATGCAATTGTCGGGTCAAGGCGTCGTGCCCCCTCAACGGTGACTGCCAGTCTTCCGACGTCGTGTACGAGGCGCATGTAGCATCCAACGAAGTCAAGACCTACGTCGGCATGACTGCTACCACATTCAAGCAGCGCTACAACAAACACACTTCGGACTTCCGCCATGAAAAGTACGCCGCATCGACTAAGTTGTCCAAGCACATCTGGGATCTGAAAAACGAGAACCGCGGATTCGACATCAGATGGGAGATCAAGGATTGAGCACCTTCGTACAGTAACATCAGCAAGAAGTGTGGCCTATGCTTAACCGAAAAGTTCCACCTCCTGAAAGCTTCAAAAGCTACCTCCCTAAACAAGAGAAGTGAGCTGGTATCTAAATGCCCTCACCAGCGCAACTTTCTGCTGGCCACCCCTTTTACATAGACAGCTATGACCGCTGCGGGTTTTTTGACGCGTGATTGCAGGAGTTTGTGTGCGCTTAGATTTGTCATACGAACGCAGATGCCTGTGTATACGTGTGGACATGTGTCTATAGGTGTGTGTATATGCGTGTGTGCGTGTGTTTGTGCGTGTGCGAGTTAGGGTGTTGTGGGTGGGTGGGTGTCCTGTGTGTGCGTGCGCCCGTGTGCAAGTTAGGGTGTTGTGGGTGGGTGTATGTGTGTGTTAGTGTGTGCGTGTATGTGTGTATTATGTGTGTGGGTGTTACTATGTGTGTGCGTGTTAGTATGTGTGTGTGTGTGTGTGTGTGTGGTGTGTGAGCGACATTAAGCGCGTACTTGTTAGTGCTAGACCTGCGCCTACTGCATCTGCCTCTGAAATAGCCCGTCCCTGTATACATTCACACGATTACTCCTCTCGCTATCGTATTATCACACCTCTCTCCACTTAGATATACCAGCGCTGCCTCCTATTCCATTATCGTTGTCTGATGATTGGTTCAGCCATGAAACTCGGAGTCACAACGGAATAAATTTGCCAAGGTTTTCATTGTGTGCCTTTGTGTACTATTTATTCAATATTTCTCTCAGGATGTGAAATATGAAATGTCTCAGAAATTCAGTTTATTTTGGAACGCAATTTCGCGTACGTATAGTGATTTAGCCTACAGTTAGTTCACGAGTCGTTTCGTGGGTTGTTTGTTTCTTGCGTTGCACAGTGCAAGACAAGAATTTGCACAACTGCTCAAGAGTATTGACTTTGACTCTCAAAATGATTCTTGGTCGCATTTTGTTTGTTTCTTCTAAGTTTTGACAGAGGGACATGTATTTTCGTTTTGTCTTTTCTCGCAGTGTTTCCTTTCATTTCTAAGCCGCGACGCCGTCGCGTACTGCGGTACGACGGGTCACGTGCTGCCAACCTACTGCATTCTTTATTCACCAGTTTTCACGGCCACACTGCATGCATTGTATAAGGCCACACCAAGTTATTTCTATGTTTCGCGTCACCTGCCCGCGTACCTTTTCGAATCCTTGACAAGAAAAAAAATAACCTAGACGAGCCAATCGATGGCTGTTCTGGCTAACATTCTCTAGCCAGTACGGCAGGTCAGAGGTTATCAGCTTCTCGATAATCTTGCATTTCAGGTGATGGTACGTATGTAGGACTCAGTATAGAGTCCATGCACTATATGATGTCCAGCACCCTTTATAGAGTCCATTGGTCCAAAATCCACTATACAGAGTCCAGGAGTCCACTCAGTTTTGATCAGCTTCATCCTGCCGCGCAATCCCCTATAAGGAGTACACTTTTTCTACAAGTCCCCTATTCACGGTCCAGGAGTCCAGTTTATCCAGTCACGCCGTCCTGTGAGTTGTGCCCAAAAGAGAACAAACACCTTTTCAGTTTTGCTTGCCTCGTGGCAGCGCATTCCTTTCTTCACTTCAGCCATGGCTGCCAGTTCTGCTGTGCAGTTGCTGACAGTAATCTGTCTCGAGGTAACCAAGGAGGATAAGGAGACGTTCAAAATCAAATCTGGAAAGCGCCTTGTGGTTCTCGGAAGACGTTTCATCAGTGCGCGGGATGAAAGCAGAAATTGCAGAACGAGAAAAGTTCAGCACAGTTCAAATCTGACGAGTCAGGAACACCGACACTCTCTTTCATTCGACGCCACAAGGATCCCTGTTTGGCTGGCCATTGCTGCCAGTAAGACGTTTGCACGGTTTCATCAGAGCGAGGGATGAAAGCAGAAAGCGGAGAACGAGAAAAGTTCAGCACAGTTCCAATCTAACGAGTCAGATACACTGACACTCTCTTTCTTTCGACGCCACAAGGATATCCTGTTTGTCTGGACAAAAGCTGCCTGTACCACCGTGTCAAAAGGCTGTCCAACTACATGGCAGGACGATGACTGAGGTAAGGAAGCTTGACTCGTTTCGATTAGTCTGCTGTTCTGTCGTAATATGCTTGAATTTTTTTCCATTTTTCAAGGAGCGTATCGCGTTTGTTTGATGTTGCTTGAATGAATGCCCTAAAAGTAATCAACCACTTCGTAATAGTCCTCAAGGACTGCAAGGACTTTGCATCAATCGTATGCGATCGTCTAGTTATCATCAATATTATTTTATTTCATGAGAAATGTATTTTTATCCCTATGATAATTATGACACTCTTCTACTAGGCTCTAGTATGATGTCAAATACAATGGGATCCATAAACGCAGTGCCAGTGTACTAGTAGTAGTAGAAGGAAGATTTCTTGTATTCTGATGACAAGAAAAGCTTCTCAAGCTAATACATGTACTCGTATTCCATGAAGTAATCGTTTTGATGTGACAAACATGACACTGTGTCAGTGAAACTGCCTCGTGACAAAAAATCATTGAATCATTGCATTTCCATCTCGGGGAAGACTGACTGACGGCAATGCTGTACAGATTGTTCAAATCATCTCATCTCAATTTAGTTGCAGTGAAGTGAAACACTGTGTACACTACATGTATGGTGGTGTGTCTGTGCGTCTTGAGTGTGCACAAACGATCTTATTCCTCGTACTTCATCATAAGTATTCACTAATAGATTATTATTCCCACCGTCACCTGTTCACAGGTCTTTGAGTGGATGGATTTTCATTGAGCATCACATTCGTTGAGAACTTGGTAGTTGTGTGCTCCCATGCATCATTACGGTAATAAGCGTATCCTTGTGCTATCTAATTGTTGCAGGTGTGCTGATCTTCAGAAGCTTGCGGAACTGAGTGCTGCTGAACATTTGCATGGCCATGAGCAATGGTGAAGCTTGCTATTGCACTCTCAGCATGTGCTAGTATTATGCTGACTACTGCACTATGTTACTCTCTTACACTACTACATGTACATGTATGTAAACGTGCGTGCATCCGCCCACGGCCACGTATGCATTCGTTTCGTATAATTTTTTGTTATCCCTCTTGACTTTACGTATAAATGGGTGGATGTTTGCATCATGGCCAGCAATCGAGGACATCTGAGAGTTGTAATTTTTGTACTCCTCCGAGGTGTGATTTTTGGCGTGCTGGGCCAAGCACAAGGAAGCCATCTGCAAAAAAACTGCAGAAAATGGTTGTTGTTTGATCCTTTGGTGTAATCTTTGTTTCTAGTCGAAGCTAGTTGCTGTTTGGAGCAGAAACGCTGAAATTGACTATTTTCTGCATGTACTCATACATGTACTCATGTACTCAGGCATGCAGTCTCACTCGTATTTTAGCTCTTTTTCTGGAATGGATGCTGCTCTGCGCCCCTTGGTGAACATTTCCTGCGCTCGTGGAGCAGCTGAAAAGGACCACTGGTATGTCTGGTTCCTGCTTTGAAAGTGGAGAGTCGACTTTTGTGCCTTGAAAAAGGAGTAGAGAGCGATAAAGGTACGTCTGTGGCTGATTTTTGAGTGCTCCTCGTACATTTTTGATCGTGATAGAAATTCTCAGACCAAAGTCAGACCAAAGTCAGCGCGATGATGGTCGTACAGTTTTCTTGTGGATTTTTTAGTTGTTTCATCTCGTATCTATGTCAGTATCGTGATGGTGAAGTGGAGAGGGTGATTTTCTTCCTCTAGGCTTCGTTCGGCCGACTTTGCTTCGTCCTCGTTGAAAAGTGATCCTGAAAAAAAGGTCGATTCGCAAAATTATGTTGATTTTCAATGTACGAGATGACATGCGATTGCTGGCTATGGGCTGTTGGAGTTGCGTGTGTATTGTGTCTCTACTCTTTTCTTGGTGTTTTCTTGGCGTTGTATAAGTTTGTGTGTGTGTGTGTGTGTGTGTGTGTGTGTGTGCGCCCGCACAATAATTTGAAAAAAATAATTAATCCTTGGCTCTCCATTATTATCTTTCGATTCTTGGTTTTTTTCTAGGTATTTTCTTGGCGTTGTGTGAGTGTGTGGATGTGTGTGCGAGCACAATAATTTGGCAACACCACATGATTGAGATAATAATTATTGTAATTTGCAGCGTCTGCGAAGAGACCACTTGATTTGAGGATTGTGTTTGTAGGGTTTTTCATGTAATGAAGTGGCTGCAGTGGCGCCTCAATACTTATTTTTTATCTTGAGAAGTGAATGATGTAAAGGATTAAAGGGAGAGGCCGTTTTCTGGTTAATATTCACTGCTTACAGCAGATCCTATATCTAATTTCGAACTCTGGATAGGGGATGCCTAATTGGCTGGACTTTATACAGGAAGTGTTGTCCACATAAAGACTCTTTATAGTTGATTTCAAAGTTTGGACTCCGTACAGTTGATTTTGGACCAATGGACACTATAGGGGTGAAGCCAATTGGCTGGACTCTATACAGGGAGTGATGTTCATCTAAACTTTGAGCTCACAGTCGATTCCAAGTTTGGACTCTGTACAGTGGATTTTGGACCAATGGACTCTATATAGGGGTTGGACATCATATAGGGGCTGGACGCTCTACTGAGTCCAACACGGAGAAGGTGCGAGAGATGAACATTTCTATTTTTTCCAAGCCGTGCGGTAGGCCTAGGGCCTGCTCACCAAGCGAGCAGAGATTCCAGGTGTCAAGGACTTCGAGATTTTTCACGATTGTGATGGAGCGGGATCCCACTCGACTCATGTCAAAATGCAGGAGGAGCCATCCATGAAATCTCTGTATGGCTCCAGCCCAGTCTGCCAGCTGTCCTGTGACGACTTGTTGTCGTTTTGGATAGAAGTGACAGTTTAGTAGTGGTATTCTGTGTGCAACATGGCTCAGTACACATAGAATGGAGTTTTTGTTTTTTCTTCTGTTTTTGTTTTTTTCCGCCCGCCCGCGTGCCTTTTCCAGAAAATATCCGACGCGAAACATAGAATTAACTTGGTGTGGCCTAATGACTCATTATTATTTTTTGCTCTGCGCTGAATCCCGTACTAGTGTAGGGATTTTTCAGAGTTAGCTTTCGATGAGGCTCGGCAAGTTCGGTTCTTCGAAGAGAAAGGGTTGTCTTTTGTTCTTTGCCAAATCTAATTTACTACCACGAAGTTTTCCCGTTGCGTGTGAGAACCTGCATGACAAATTGGTAGCAGAGGATGGTTGTCAAGTAGTGGTTCCTTCACCAAGCGCAGTGTGGTAGTGAGTAGCATTTCGGGTTTTCGCTGGACAACATGGATCTTGAGGAGTGCAAGAAAGCGAAGGCCAAGGCCAAGTTCCATGTCACACGAAATCGAAACTTGTTGCTCAGCAGGATCTACGAAGAGGACGCGACCTCGAAAGAGATCAAGAGGTTGTTGGATGACGTGACTGAGAGTGTTCACAACGCTGTGGATGTGTGTCTAAAACTGGTAACTCGGTACGCAGAATTAGGACTACCCACAGAAAAAGTGCACGAGGAGATAGAGGTCATCAACGTCGACTACAGCGATGCTGTCAGCAAGACCAGCGACGTGCTGGCAGAAATAAGCAAGAGGCCAAGTCGAGCCAGAACGGGTGAAAGTTCGCCAGCTTCCATCACCAGAGCCAAGAACATAAGATTAGTAAAGGCAATGTTGACGCAGACCTTGGAGAATCCCAGAGCAAGTGGGAGGATGTTGACACCGCCACACTCTCCTAGCAAGGCCCTTGAGGAAATACAGAACATGTGTGCTGAGAAGAGTCTCAGTCGTTGTGGGAATGTGTCTGCATCCAGTGTCAGCCAGAGTGCGACTGTTGAGGGGACTACCCAGCCGCCTGCCGTTTCCTCGGGAGCACCTCTGGGAGCAAATGCATCGGCACTCCCCCTGGGAACTCCAAGTGGTGACCATCGTGATAGACAGGACGAACCGCCTGGGGCTGACACGGCAAGCGTCAGTGACAGCCAGCCAATTGTGTCATCGTCACGTGCAACCATGGCAACCAATGTGAGTACAGACAAATCACGCACGATTAAGGTGTCCTTTCCGGTCTCTTTGTCGTCTGTACCTACATTACCGTTTACGGCGGAGCTCTTGTCAAAAGTTCACCCGGTTGCCATGGCAACCGCCGAAACCATGCCAACACCGCTGAACATTGGTCATCAGTCTGCAGGGAGTAACCAGGCAAGTGGCATTGCTCAGTCTGGCGCGCAGCAGGCACCGGTATCTACGTGGGCAGCTTCGGCAAGAAACGTAATCACTGCCCCTAACCGTAGTTCAAGTGGGGTCAGTGTACCATCCAGAGCATTGTCGGCGACGACCATACTCGTGCAGTCAGCCCAGACGCAACCAACTCCTGCAGTGCAGCCTCCTCGTCGGACGCAACCAACTCCAGCTGTGCAGCCTCATGCAGTTGCAAGTCATACTCTCTCGGCTTCTACACCTGCATTTGTGCCGGGATCAGGAAATTTTTACGTTCCACCGCCGACCCATTCTGGACATCCATTCTCATTTGGAACAACACCGGGTTTCTTGTCGGCACCCGACTTCCCGACGCACGTCTTGCCGAATCAGTCTGGAATAATGTCTACACCACCAGCGACCCATCCGGTCATGCAACAAATACCAGTTGGTCAGCCGGGTCACGCGTCACACCATGAAGATTATGGTCTTGTGCAGCCGAGCAGTCTTCCAGTTGCCATGACTTCGCCGAGTGGTCTACCAGTGCAAGCGAGTAGTTCTCGTAGAATCGAGTTGTACCGACATTTAGAGAAAGTGTCAATTCCAACATTCAAGGGCGACAAGCGGCAATAACAGTTATGAGACGTGGAAGGCGGCGTTTGAGATGTGCATTGGCTGCGCTAACATTCCGGATGGGCTGAAGTTATTGCAGCTCCGAAAATACCTCGCGGGCGATGCACTACGGTCTATCGACACTCTTGGCTACTCGGCCGAGGCGTATGAGGCAGCACGACATAGGCTGGAATGCAAGTTCGGTGGTCAGCGACGTCTAGTTGCAGTGCATCTAGAAGCCCTTGATAAGTTCCCAGCGATGAGATCTGCAAACGCCCAGGAGTTGGAGCGTTTTGCGGAGCTACTCGATGTCGCTGTGGTGAATTTGAAGGCTAGTGGTCAGACACAGGAGTTGGCTAACGGGACATTTTATGTCCGGCTAACACAGAAGCTGGGGGTGTCTCTTCTGCTGAGCTACCAGAAGTGGATACACCAGACAAGCACCTCTGAAGCTGTCGAAGCACTTCTGCAATGGGTGGAGCTGGAAAGCGAGTTCCAAGTACGAGCCCACGAGACGATCCAAGGTATCTCCACGGCAACTCCAGTAGGGTCCACTCAAACAGCAAAGAGTCAGCCGCTGAAGGGTCAGGCCAGTCATGGTGGAGTGAAGCATCAGGCATTCTTCGCTGACAAGCCCAAGAAGGCCCAGAGCAGCAGCAGTTGCCCGATCTGCACGAAGGTCCATCCCGTTTGGAAATGCCTAGAGTATCGGAAGCTGTCAATTGCAGAGCGTTGGCAGAAGGCCCAGACGCTCAAGCTTTGCTACCGGTGCCTTAACTCTGGTCATTTGGGAAATAACTGTTCCAGGTCGCAGCCCTGTGGTGCAGACGGTTGTACAGAGACCCACAACGCGTTGCTGCACGGAAAGTCTAGTACTACTACAGACTTGAATGGAGCCTCACAGAAGCCAGTGCTCCAGGCTAGCGCCTCCACGGAGGGGGGTGACACCAGTTCCATGGCCACTCATATGAGTAGTGTCGGCGTTAGAGCTGTCGCACTGCGAACCGTTCCCGTCATACTTCGCCATGGCGACAAGAATGTCACGGTCAACGCGCTGCTGGACGACGGCAGCACGCAGTCTTACCTTAATTGCGACGTTGCGGCACAGCTAGAGCTTAGCGCTCCCACACAAGAAGTGCCAGTGAGCACGCTGAACGGCCGCATCGAGACCCTAGAGACCATGCCAGTCGACTGCCACATCGAGAGTCTGGATGGCAGATTTATCACACAGTTCTCTGTTCTGACTGCCAAGAATGTCACCGGTGACCTTACACCTCATGATTGGTCGGTAGATCAGACACGGTATCCGCACCTCAACGGCATCGAGTTTCCGCAATGCCAGAAGAAGCGAGTAGAGGCGCTGATCGGCCTTGACCACGCTAGTCTCCACAGGTGCATGGAGGAAGTCCCTGCTCGTTGTCTGCATCGAAATGATGCCGGTGATACCTTGCTCTTCTAGGGTCCATGTGCGGTCCGAAAACTGGCTGGCTGTCCCAGTGAACTCCGGTTGGTGTTGTCAACAGACAGCTACGACCTTGCTGCCCTTCGCCACGATATCAGACAACTACTCCAGTATGACTGCGATGTCACCACTGCCAGCACTTTCAGCGTGTCTCTGCCAGGAGCTTCGCCACCATTTGGGACACGATGTTCTGATCGACAGCGCTCATCACCGACTCCGTAGACTCATCACTGCGCCCACGGAAAAACTCTCAAGGACTCGTTGAAGCCTTTGAGGAGTATGGTTGCGGTACAGGTAGGTGTCGACTCGACATGTCAGAACTGATTGACCAATTGTTTTTTCAACTAAATTTTACTTCCACAATCTTTGCTGGTCATCCGAAACGCAATGATTTGTGTAGCTGTCAACGGTGACTCTGCTCCACTTGGTACCAAACGTGCTGGTGTGTGGCGGATTACGCTCAGCTCGTTTTAGCTGTTTCCGCCTTTCGCAGATCGATCTGCAGCTCCCAAAAACGTCAGGTTACTGGTACCTCAGTTTGCAGGCCCAATCAGGCGATGTGAACCTTTTGTAGGCTGGACCGATGCATTTAAAACGGTGCACGGCACTGTTGTTTCTTTCTCCTGGACTATTACACTGTAGATCTACTATGAAAATCAATAAGATGTGTTTCGGTGTTGTGTGGCTGCGAGTGGAAACTAAAAACTGGGGCACTTGAAAACTTCAACTACCACGAGGAAAAACAAAGACCACGATGGCAGGTTCAACGAATTGCGCAGAACAAGAGCAAATGCACGAAAATATTTGTGAGTGAAAAATACGGTTTTTGCACTCTTTCCCTACGCTCAGTCGTGAAAAAAAAACATTAACGCTTTGTAATTTTCCACAATATCCTGTAAAATTGTATTCACAGTGGGTCCAATGTTATTAGGCATTATGGCTGTTTTGATTTCCACTATAAATAAAGTATACAAAAAAGGTGAAGCTATCACTGTGAAACAGGCACCAGCGGCTGTCGTGGATGCTGATCAACAAGCAGGACAAGTGCAGAACGGTTTGAAAAAATGAACAGTTTCATTGGAGACAAGAATGCAATAACACAGAGAATAAGAACACACAAGAACGATATCTTGAACGACATCTCGGAAGTTTCACTGGTGTGTTTTTAAGCCTTTCATCAGGTGAAATAAAGGCAAAATGAAATGAAGAAGGCCAATAGTTTAAATAAAGTAGAAAGGTGATAGAACGAGCGCTCCAGTGTTCATTTGACTTTGTCTGGACACCAGTTGATAAGGCTTGAAAGTATATTAGTCAAACTTTCTAGATGCCGTTCAAGAGCCTGAAATGTGTCCACTTTCCAGTGCTTTTTTATTTTTAATCTTTCCCTCTTTTGTTAGTTATTGAGTCTTACATTGCTTCTTCATGCTAAACTGGGTAGTTCAAAGCCAAGCTCACGCCGGAATCCCTGCCTAGGCGGAGCACCAATGGGCATCAATTGACAATTGGTTCAATCCAATTTGTCCCGGCTTTTTTGTTACTGGCCTTTCCGAGAAGTTCACCAAAACATTCTTGGGCGAGCTTATAAATGAAATTTGACACAGTGGTACTGCTGAGAACTCTCTTACCGCAAAGGATTCTGACACTGACAACGAAGTTATTTCACTTACAAATATGTCAGCTGTGTGTTCTTTTCAAAAAGACCTTCAGGCAACTGGCTCAGTTGGTTATTGTTCAGATACCTGAAAAGGCAAACCAAAACAAAACTTCATGAGAAATGGGTAGGGATATCATCATCAATACATTGCAACTCTTGGAGACTTACCAACAGTTTCCCTTCTCCCAATCCTGTCCAAGCTATTAGAGAAGCTGGTGCAGAAGGAACTTGTATCAGTCATGAACATCACGGAGTCACTTCCCTCCATTTTTCAGCGACCATTCCACTGAGGATGCGCTAGCTTTCATTATCAACCGTATCCTTACTGCCCGGGACAAACAAATGTACACAGGTGTCTGCTTACTGGACATGTCCAAAGCATTTGATAAAGTTAGACATCACCAACTAATTCTCGACCTTTTTAATGTTGGCGTCACGGCCACAGCCCCGCGGTGGTTCATGTCTTATACGGACCCAGCGTATCTGTATCGGACCATCACACAGCACTGTCACTCGCTGCACCTGCGGAGTGCCCCAAGGATCTGTGCTCGACCCCATTCTGTTCAACCTATACACACAGGAAGTACCGTACTCGCGCGATTAGAGCCCGCTCTTGAATAGTGCCCTATCTCGAATAGTGCCCTAGTCTCCAAGAGCCAGCGAAAAATATAGCCCTTTCTTGAATGGCGCCCCCCCCCCCCCCCCCAAGTCTTGTGACCAAATCCATGTGCAAGTTTGGTGTTCTTTTGCTATAAATGTTCTTGGCCATTGTTTTGCACTTGTGTTTTCAGGAACAAAATCGCAGGTCTTGTTCCCGTTTCTGTGGAGTCGTGAGCGTTTACAGTACACTTTAGGCTCTGTTTTTTCTTTGTTTTATGCTTGATGAGGCAAATGTACCAGCAATGAAAAAATATTGCCCTCTCTTGAATAGTGCCCTCTCTTGAATACTGCCCCAGCTGTGATGGACATTAAAACAATAGTGCCCCAGGGGCACTAATCGCCCGAGTACCTTACCCTATGTTGCTGGACCAGCCTTGTCTTTGCAGTTTGCAGATGACATTGGTCTCAGTTGCAGCAAACCAACTAAGTCTGAAGGATCTGCAATTCTGTCTGCGTCAGCTTCAGCTACTGCTGTTAATGACCGTGGCTTGATCCTGAATGCTTCCAAAAGCCAGGTGATCTCCATTTCTGGAAACCTGCCTGAGAAGCATACTCCACTCTTGGTGAACTGTAACGGGACTCGGCTGCCACTTGTGGAGTCTGCCCGGTACATTGTGTCACATTTGATAGTAACATGTCTTGGGATGACCATGTAACCCACTGTGCGAACCGAGTATCTAAAAAGATTGGAGTCCGGTGGAGGATGCGCCGTTGCCTCAGCAGACAGTGTAACAGTTTTCCCCTGTTCTCTATAACTTTACACTCCCTCGCACCTCGTGCGTCTTACGCCTGTCTATTAGCACCTTCATTGGCGCCATTGCCACATGTATACTATCACATTTTGCATATAACTGGTCGAGGCACGCTCAACCAGGCCTCTTACTTTTCAAGTTTGATTAAACCTGTTACACTGGTAGCAGAGGATGGTTACTACTCTGCTTTTGGCAGGTGTTCTGGTCGCTCTGCTTACGCTCCTCGTACTCGTCGTTCGGCTGATAAACGATATCAAGACCGCTCAGCGCGTTAGCCAAGGAAACCGAACGATACATCCGAACTCGGAACCGTGGGAGCCAACACCCCGCCTTACGAAAGAGCCGCCTGTGTTTGGAGGAGATTCCGCTACATTCAAAGAATGGACGTTTGCAATGGACATGGCCCTACGGTCGTTGGCACTCCCAAATGCGGCACAGAGGGTCGACTACGCGGCAGGATTTTTGACTGGAAACGCTCGTCTTTGGTTGATAGCGGCATTGGAAGCTAACCAAGTGTTTTCCGACTGGCCTGCTCTGAAAGCGGCACTTGGCGATGTGTACGGACCACGGCACAACGAGGAAACATCGCGTATGGGACTAATTTCCGCAGCGCAGCGCGGGTCGCTGGACGCATACATTGCTGCTTTCACTCGCCTCAGCCTGCAAGTGCCGGAAATCGACCACCACACCAGAGCGCTGCTGTTCGTCAGGGGTCTAGTGCCGCACATCCAGCGACGGGTCATGCGTGAGCATCCACGTACCCTGGAGCAAGCTGTCATGGCAGCAAACACCGTGGAGCAGTCGTCAGGGCCACCGGCGTCGAGGCCACCAGCCAGTAGAGAGTCGCGTTCCGTGCCCAGCTTCCGTGGTCAGGGCCTCCGCAAGCTGACGGACCAAGAGCGTGTCCAACTGCGAGCAATGGGACACTGCTTTGCTTGCAGGAAGCCAGGCCACCTCGCTAAAGACTGTACTGAGGGTGGACAGCGCTACCCAAACGCTGGTCGCCAGTAAGAAAGGGGGTGCGCTTACTGGCGACGACCCAAGCGCCCACGCCGGTACCAGTCGCTAACCGGTTCGGAGCTCTGGAGGTTGAAGACGTTGCTCTCCAGGAACCTACGGAGCCGGAGACACCCATAGCTGTAGGAAATTGTCCCGTTGCAGAAAGGTGTCATGTCAGCAACGTCAGCGTCGGCAATGAACCTGAACACGACCTACTGCGCATACAGGGAAAGATCGGCGGTCGCCGTGCAGTGATGCTGATAGATTCCGGTTCGACGCATGACTTCATTGCAGACAGTTTTGTTCGAAAGCATCATCTTGACACGGATGCAAGCTCAGCAGTGCTGAGCGTAACATTGGCGGACGGCTCGACCAGCGAGGTCCCGCAGATTTCCACACGCACGCTAAGGGTGACAGTCGGGGGCTTCAGTGAGGAACAGCACTTTACTGTGTATCCCCTGACTCGCTACGACGCTATTCTTGGCAAGCCGTGGCTTACAAGGAACAACCCCAGCATCAACTTCCGTACGAACGAAGTTCAGTTGGACGGTGAGCCCTTTGTTGCCAAATTGCCTTCAGCTAACCCGCCGACAGCCGACCGGCCATCTGTGGAAAGCATGTTTATCAGTGGCCGACAAGCTCGTCATGCCCTGAGGAGTGGAGCCGAGGGGTTTCTTGCATGGGTCACTGCTGCAAACGAGGAGAATCGTTCCGGGCCACAACTCCAGGAATCAGAGCAACAAGACATCCAGAACCTGCTCAAGAGGTACCAGGATTTATTTCCAGACGAGCTGCCGAATGAGCTTCCACCGAAGAGACCAGTCGACCATGAAATCCAGATAGAAGATGGAGCCAGACCACCGTCTCGACCCGCCTACCGCCTGCCGAAACCAGAGATGGACGAGCTCCAGTCACAGCTATCAGAATTACTTGAGAAGGGATTCATTGAGCCAAGTAAGTCGCCATACGGTGCACCTGTGTTTTTTGTGAAAAAGTCGGATGGTACTCTGAGAATGGTGTGCGATTGGCGAGAATTGAATAGAATTACGATCAAAAACAAAGCTTGTCTTCCTAATATTGATGACTTATTCGACACGATCCAGGGCAGTGCATATTTCTCCAAGTTGGACTTGCGGTCAGGCTACAATCAAATCAGAATTCAAGACTCGGATGTTTCTAAGACGGCCATTAATACGCCGTTCGGCCACTTCCAATTTAGAGTCATGGGATTCGGGCTGACTAATGCCCCGGCCACCTTTCAGTCACTCATGAACTCTATTCTGCAACCGCATCTCCGAAAATTCGTTGTAGTATTCTTGGATGACATTCTAGTTTTCAGCAAGACCTGGGAAGATCATCAGCATCATCTTCAAACAGTTCTAGAAACACTTAGAAATAGTGAGCTGTATTGCAAACAGTCTAAATGCGAATTCGGCGTGAGAGAAGTTCTCTTCTTGGGGCATAAAATCAACGGCACATCAATTTCCCCTGATCCCAAGAAGATAAGTGCTGTGGAAACATGGCCAACTCCGTCGTCAGTAACTGATGTGAGGAAGTTTCTTGGCTTTGCAAACTATTTCCGAAGGTTCATAGATCGACACTCGACCATCTCTCGTCCATTAGAAGAAATCACCGGAAAAAATTCACGCTTTGAATGGAGCGCTGCTAGACAGAAGGCATTCGAGTCTCTAAAATCAGCATTACTCGAGGCGCCAGTGTTGCAACTGGCCGATGTTGAGAAAAGCTTCATGGTAGAAACTGACGCAAGTGACTTTGCCGTGGCGGGTGTGCTCCTGCAGCAGGGAGAAGATATGGATTTGCATCCCGTAGCCTATTGTAGTCGGAAACTGTCAGCTGCAGAACGCAACTATACTGCGGCCGAGAGGGAAACGTTGGCTGTGGTATTTGCATTAAAGTGCTGGAGAATCTATCTATTCCGCCACTTTGACCTGATGACTGATAATATGGGTGTTGTCTATTTACGAACCAAACCGACTCTCACCAAGCGTGAGGCAAGATGGGTAGAGTTTTTAGCTGACTATGACTTTACGGTCTTTCACAAACCAGGAAAGAAAAACATTGCCGACCCGCTTTCACGCCGTCCAGATCTGTTCAGTGATTCTGAAATAGGCGGGTCATCCTATCCTCCTAACATTCAGTTGAATGCCATAGAGCATACCCTAGAGATTAATCCAGACTTAGCGCAGTTAATTGTCAGCGGTTACAAGTGCGACAAGGATCTTGCTCCCATTATCAGGAGACTGAAAAATTCAAGCCATGACAATCTGCACGACCGTTACCTTCTAAATGAAACACCCGGTTATCTTTATCTCAGATCTTCACCACAGAACAGGTTATGCATTCCAAAGAGTAGCAAACTCCGACTCGCCCTGCTTCAAGAATACCATGACTGTGTGACTGCGGGGCATCCCGGTCGAGATCGCACCTATTTCAGACTCGCTAGATATTTCTATTGGCCCAGAATGGGACTGGATGTAAAGGCGTTTGTCAAGTCATGTGACGTCTGCCAACGAGTTAAAGGCGGCCAGCTAAAAACTGGTCTCTTGCAGAATTTACCAGTGCCCAGTCAGCCGTGGGCGGATATCTCGATGGATTTTATCATGGGTTTGCCTAGGACCGATACAGGTCATGATGCTATATATGTATTTGTAGACCGCTTGACAAAGTGTGTACATTTAGCACCTACTTCCTCTACTATTGACGCTAAAGGAAGTGCTGATCTGTATATTCAACATGTATTTCGACTTCATGGTTTGAGTTCTAGTATTGTATGTGATCGTGATCCAAGATTTACGGCAGCATTTTTTCAGGAATTGTTTGATCGCTTAGGAACGAAACTAGCATTTAGTACTGCCAATCACCCTCAGACAGATGGCCTAACTGAACGAGTAAACAGAATAGTAGAGGATGTGCTGAGGGCTTTTGTAAATCATAAACAAGATAACTGGGATATGCTCCTACCTCTCTGTGAGTTTTCTATCAACAGCGCTACTAAATCATCTACAGGAAACACACCGTTCTTCTTAAATTACGGTCTAAATCCCAGAGCACCACCCGACTTCCTCAACCCTATTCAGGGAGGCAGAGATTCAGCTAATTGGTTGCAAGCAAGACAAGACGCGGTCAAGATCTCACAAGATGCGCTAGTGGCAGCTCAAGCTCGTCAGGCCTTCTATGCAGATCGGACAAGGGTCGAGGGAAAGCTGAAGGTGGGAGATTTGGTAATGGTCTACCGGGATTTCCTCCTGACTCCTGAAGCTCGGGACCGACCATCCCATAAATTACGCCCCAAGTGGTTTGGCCCCTTTCCTATAACCCATGTGGTCGGCCCGAATGCCTACAAGCTCAAGTTGCCTCATACCAGCCGCTGTCACCCGGTATTTAATGTGTCGGCACTCCGTGCCTACGAGAAGAACGCTATTCCTAATAGGAGACAGCCTACGCCTCCGCCTATCACGGACCTTGATGGTCATGCCCGTACACTCCCTCGCACCTCGTGCGTCTTACGCCTGTCTATTAGCACCTTCATTGGCGCCATTGCCACATGTATACTATCACATTTTGCATATAACTGGTCGAGGCACGCTCAACCAGGCCTCTTACTTTTCAAGTTTGATTAAACCTGTTACAGACAGGATCGGATCACTTACTTCCAGTCCATCATAATGCCCAATCTTCTATATGGATCAAATGCATTCTCGATATCTCTTGCGCGAGCTTCTAAATGAAATTTGACACAGTGATACCGCTCAGAACTCCCTTACCGCAAAGGATTCTGACACTGACAACAAATTTATTAATTTTCACTTACAAAACTGTCAACTGTGTGTTCTTTTCAAAAAGACTTTCAGGCAACTGGCTCAGTTGGTTATTTTCCAGATGCCTGGAAATATCTTGATATCTTGAACGACATCTTGGAAGTTTCACTGGTGTGTTTTTAAGCCTGATCATCAGGTGAAGTACCGACAAAATCAAATGAAGAAGGCCAATAGTTAAAATAAAGTAGAAAGGTGATAGAACGAGAACTCCAGTGTTCATTTGACTTTGTCTGTACACCAGTTGATAAGGCTTGAAAGTATACTAGTGACACTTTCTAGATGCCGTTCAAGAGCCTGAAATGTGTCCTTTTTCTCAGTGCTTTTTTATTTTTAATCTTTCCCTCTTTTGTTAGTTCTTGAGTCTTACATTGCTTCTTCACGCTAAACTGGGTAGTTCAAAGCCAAGCTCATGCCGGAATCCCTGTAGGAGTTGCATTTTAATAGAAAGTATATTTTTCGCAGTAAAAGAGTATTTATTTGTAGAGCTTGTGTTGATACAGATTCCTAGGTTCAAACCCCAAGATGGGCAGTTAGTTACATTTGTTCTCTCCTTGCGTATTTTGTATCTGCATGTTATTGCCCTTTCCGTGAGTCGCTCGTGAGTAATGTATGAGTCGTGTATGGCTAAACCCGTATTTACCCGTATGACTGCTGCTAGTGTTATTGTTCTAGAACATTAGCATAATTAACCAATCACAGTTCACAGCTCTGGAATATTCTAGAATTTCGTCGGCGACCGGTTTATATAGATTGCTCATTGGTTGATGACCTAAAAACATGGCTGCCGTTCGCCGTGTGTTTTGCCTTCTTCCATTGTTCTTTTCTTGTGCTCCTTTCACTTCTTATCTTTACTTGCCGAGTGTGTAACTAATAATTCTGTCCTAACGAGTATTCGTGAAACCACAAAGTGAGTGCTTTGTTTGAGTGTGTGAAATTGTCTCCGAGGGCCAGCTACTACATTGGTGGCAGCGGTGGGATTCGAACCCACGTCTCCGGAGAGACTGGAGTGAAACCACAAAGTGAGTGCTTTGTTTGAGTGTGTGAAATTGTCTCCGAGGGCCAGCTACTACATCCCTGCCTAGGCAGAGCACCAATGGGCATCAATTGACAATTGGTTCAATCCAATTTGTCCCGGCTTTTTTGTTACTGGCCTTTCCGAGAAGTTCACCAAAACATCCTTGGGCGAGCTTATAAATGAAATTTGACACAGGGGTACCGCTGAGGACTCCCTTACCGCAAAAGATTCTGACACTGACAACGAAGTTATTTCACTTACTTGGTCCGTTTCATCGCAATTGTCGCTTATCTATCGCAACTAAGAACAGGAGTTTTTTTACCGCTCTGTAAAATTTCCAATACGCATAGTGAAGAAGCATGATACAGGATTTCTGTCCGCCACAAGAAATAAATTCAGCGATGGAATCTGATGAAGCAAGTCGAAGAAAGGAAGCAAGGTTACAAAAAATGTACAAAAGAAAACAGCGACGGAGCGCCTTCTTGCACTAACGCTTTAGTTTATCCGACTCTGGCTCTGTATCACTCGAGCTGATGCCACTTGAGCTGACATTCACTGGTGTGTATAGCTGCTGGCGTAGAGTATCGTATCTCTTTCTTTCTCCGCTTGGCGTATAGCAGCGATGGGAAAGGAACAGTCGCGGCTGTCACTTTGGCACTTGGAGGAACGTGGGCAGCGTGACCCGTCTGTCACTACAGTACTGTGTGTTCAACAATGTTTTTGAATCAGGCACACATCCCTCACCAGACAGCTGTCATACGCTCTGCTGGATACGCTGACCACAACTCTTGTACTGCCGCTGCCAGGTCGGACAATGTCTTCTTTGCCACCATCTCGCCATCAGTTTGCAGGCTTGCAAAGAATACCAGGTCATTGCAGTTCAAACATTGCAGTTCAAACAACTCAGCTGGCTGGCCTGGCCGTGACTGTCACGCTCTCCAGGTCAGGATGTTGATTTCCCCTGCTACAGTTCCGGTCTTTGAGCTGCGCTTGGCTTTTCGCTGCAGTGAATGTGTGCATTCACTGCAGTGCATTCACTGCAGCGAAAAGTTTCCCACTTTCCCATCAAAATTGTATGAATCGCGATGCCACTGGCGCTAGTCGCGATGGTTTTTTCTTTCTGGTCTCCTTTGATCTTGCCATCACAACCTCCCAAACGAATGTGAGTTAGATATCGAGATCGGACTGGGTTTTACCTGTCAAAAGGTGCGTGGGAGATAAGCGACAATTGCGATGAAACGGACCAAGTACAAATATGTCAACTGTGTGTTCTTTTCAAAAAGACCTTCAGGCAACTGGCTCAGTTGGTTATTGTCCAGATGCCTGTAAAGACAAACCGAAGCAAACCTTCATGAGAAATGGGTAGGGATATCATCATCAATACATTGCAACTCTTGGAGACTTAACAACAGTTTCCCTTCTCCCAATCCTGTCCAAGCTATTAGAGAAGCTGGTGCAGAAGGAACTTGTATCAGCCATGAACATCACAGAGTCACTTCCCTCCATTTTTCAGCGACCATTCCACTGAGGATGCACTAGCTCTCATCACCAACCGTATCCTTACTGCTTGGAACAAACGAATGGTGTCTGCTTACTGGACATGTCCAAAGCATTTGATGAAGTTAGACATCACCAACTAATTCTCGACCTTTTCAATGTTGGCGACACGGCCACAGCCCCGCGGTGGTTCATGTCTTATCTCTCCGAACGGACCCAGCGTGTCTGTATCAGACCATCATGCAGGACTTTCACTCGCTGCACCTGCGGAGTGCCCCAGAGATCTGTGCTCGGCCCCATTCTGTTCAACCTATACACACAGGAAGTACCGTACTCGCGCGATTAGAGCCCGCTCTTGAATAGTGCCCTATCTCGAATAGTGCCCTAGTCTCCAAGAGCCCGTGAAAAATAAAGCCCTCTCTTGAATAGTGCCCCCTCCCCCCCCCCCCCCCCCCCCCCCAGGTCTTGTAACCAAACCCATGTGCAAGTTTGGTGTTCTTTTGCTATAAATGTTCTTGGCCATTGCTTTGCACTGGTGTTTTCAGGAACAAAATCGCAGGTCTTGTTCCCGTTTCTGTGGAGTCGTGAGCGTTTACAGTACACTTTAGGCTCTGTTTTTCTTTGTTTTATGCTTGATGACGCAAATGTACCAGCAATGGAAAAATAGTGCCCTCTCTTGAATAGTACCCTCTCTTGAATAGCGCCCTGAAGTAGAATAGTTCGCCTCTCTCTCTCCACAAGTATTTGATACCATACTGCGTGTTTATTTATTGCTTCAAGTTTCAAGTAGATTTTGAACTTGTACGTCGTGTTCTTCGTTTTGATACTTTGCTTACCATTCTGTTCTGTTATCCATACTCTGCATTCTCCGCGCCTGCTCTGTTCCTTTCTTCTCTTGCTATTATCATGTTTCCTTTCCTCTCTGACTCACACTGACTGTCAATTTGTCTAGTTTCAAATTGTTTCATCGTCTGCCAGATCGCAGAGGTTGTTTCCTGCATCGTAGCTCACGGTTACTTTTCGAACACATTTTTGCGTAGGCATTTTCACGAGTTGTGTTGACGTCATGCCCTATCAGCTACGCGTCATTATTGCGAGCATGCGCATTGCTTTTGCCTTCTGCCTTATTTGCATGCTGCGCTTGCTGCAAAGGTTAGCGTCCCCACGCTTGCTGGCCGAAGCCCCATTGACCGCGCCGCGTGCGTACTCGCACACGTCAGCCGGGCGTCTCCACGTTGCCTTGCCCCGCCGGTTCCGTGGAGTTCCGGTTTTATTTTCTCCTTGTTGATTAGCTCTCCCAAGATTGAGTTGTTGTTTTCTATATCCTTACCTAACTAATTCATTTCCAAGTATCAGTCCTTTTATTTACACTACTGTCAGAGTCCGCCGTTGTGAGTGCTGTGTGCATGTGCGGAGTAGTAGTGGTGAATAATTGTTGTGCGTGCGTTACACAACAGCCCTCTCTTGAATGATGCCCTATCTGTGATGGAAGTAGTGGTTGCGACTTCGGCGATGATTTTGTAAGAAAGGTTTGCTCCCCACACCGGAGCTCGCGCTATTCCGCCGACTTTACTTGACACTTGACTGACTCACGACTGCCATCCAGAGCACACGAGAAGTCCATCGAACCTTCGACTCGGCAAACCTGCAAGAAAGCACCACTCCCTGCTCAATACACAGTGTTTCGGGGAATTCACCCCTCATCAGTTGAGCTTGAGTAGGCTGAGGAAGATTGTGCCTGAAGAGCACCACTTATATAGTGCTCTCCAGGCACAAACATCACCAGGGATACAAACTTACAGAGACGCTCCGCTTCCAGCGCGACAAACACCTCGTGAACACCAGATAGCAGCGTGAGTCAGTGTCGCTCCTGGACGGTGAGACAGACGTCGAGGACCCTCGGTCATTCGCAACGCTGTCACCTCCAAACCAACTAGTCGCCAGCCCGCGCTGGGCACAACAGTACGAAGTAGTGGTTGCGACTTCGGCGATGATTTTGTAAGAAAGGTTTGCTCCCCACACCGGAGCTCGCGCTATTCCGCCGACTTTACTTGACACTTGACTGACTCACGACTGCCATCCAGAGCACACGAGAAGTCAGATTGAGCAGGGAGTGGTGCTTTCTTGCAGGTTTGCCGAGTCGAAGGTTCGATGGACTTCTCGTGTGCTCTGGATGGCAGTCGTGAGTCAGTCAAGTGTCAAGTAAAGTCGGCGGAATAGCGCGAGCTCCGGTGTGGGGAGCAAACCTTTCTTACAAAATCATCGCCGAAGTCGCAACCACTACTTCGTACTGTTGTGCCCAGCGCGGGCTGGCGACTAGTTGGTTTGGAGGTGACAGCGTTGCGAATGACCGAGGGTCCTCGACGTCTGTCTCACCGTCCAGGAGCGACACTGACTCACGCTGCTATCTGGTGTTCACGAGGTGTTTGTCGCGCTGGAAGCGGAGCGTCTCTGTAAGTTTGTATCCCTGGTGATGTTTGTGCCTGGAGAGCACTATATAAGTGGTGCTCTTCAGGCACAATCTTCCTCAGCCTACTCAAGCTCAACTGATGAGGGGTGAATTCCCCGAAACACTGTGTATTGAGCAGGGAGTGGTGCTTTCTTGCAGGTTTGCCGAGTCGAAGGTTCGATGGACTTCTCGTGTGCTCTGGATGGCAGTCGTGAGTCAGTCAAGTGTCAAGTAAAGTCGGCGGAATAGCGCGAGCTCCGGTGTGGGGAGCAAACCTTTCTTACAAAATCTGTGATGGACATTGAAAAAATAGTGCCCCAGGGGCACTCATCGCGCGAGTATGGTACCCTATGTTGCTGGACAAGCCTTGTTTTTGCAGTTTGCAGATGACATTGGTCTCAGTTGCAGCAAACTAACTAAGTCTGAAGTGTCTGCAATTCTGTCTGCGTCAGCTTCAGCTACTGCTAACTGGCTAAATGACCGTGGCTTGATCCTGAATGCTTCCAAAAGCCAGGTGATCTCCATTTCTGGGAACCTGCCTGAGAAGCATACTCCACTCTTGGTGAACTGTAACGGGACCCTGCTGCCACTTGTGGAGTCTACCAGGTACTTTGTGTCACAAGCAAAAATTGGCATTCCTTGTATGGCGCTGCCGCTACGGCCAGGCAAGTCCTGAGCTTCAGGTTCTTTTGCTGCCAGATTTTGTTGCCAGATGTTCTCCTTCCTTTTTCTTTTTTTCTTTTTTGACTATGTTCACATAACCAGCTCGAAAAGAATAAGGAAAGACAACGGTCTGGAGACTAGGAAAAACGTGACAACTAATGAGCAGGCGCTGTGGCGAGACGCAGCAGTGATGGTGGGGCATTGATGACTCTGCCGAGGCCAAAAACAAGCACCAAAAAGAAAGAAAAACAAGAAGAAGATCGAGCTGTGTGGGGGAGAAACTATCATAGCATCATACTATTCATAAGGAATTGACTGCCTAGAGCCAGATTGTGCTGCGAAGATGGCGATAAACATTCGGTTTGAATGATTGCATTCCATTGCTGTGGGGAGGCTGGGACAGGAGAACAGCAGGGAGGGAGTTCCAATCACTGATGCTGCAGTGTGGGAACGAGCGCTTCAGTGCCATCGGGGAAGATACATACAGCTGGTGTTGGAGCTGCTGGTCATGGCCACTGACACTACAGTGCTTGCTGCGAGTTCTGCGGTTGGTAGAGCTGATATGGAGCGGTGGCAGTACAAAGAGCAGCTGCGGAGGACCAGGCAAATAGCGCAGCTTGTACAGGCAGGCAACGGATGTGTGCCTCAGGGCTGATAGTATGAAGTGCGCGGGGCTGAACATTGTTCACACTCTGGAGGTTACTCTGCGCACCTCCCATCCATACAAGAGGTGCATACTCCGTTACTGGTCGTACAAACGCCTTATACACTGTCGTCCGGCCCGCGGGGGGTGAGAATGTGGGCGGCTCTGTTTAGGATCCCAAGCCGGTGGCGTGCACGGCTGGCTACGGAGCGTAGGTGATCGCTAGAGGTCAACTAGGCGTCCACCTTCACACCAAGGAGGGTGATGCTGGTTGTCTCGGGCACCAGCGTGCCACAAACAGGAGTGGGGGAGATCTAAGCCGGCGCGTCTCACGGTGGCTGTCATTGCCTGGGATTTGGTCGGTTCAAACATCACTTTCCATGTACGGCCCCACTCGTGCAGTCAGTCAACGGACACCTGCAGTGACTGCGTGGCGACGTCTGGGGTCTGCTGGGAGGTGACGAAGCTGTACAAAGTTGTGTCATCAGCATAGCCCTCCAGGCTGGCGCCGTCAGCGAGAACATCTGGCGCGTCGTTGACGTACGCCAGGAAAATGCTGGTCCAAGAATGCTTCCCTGGGGGACTCCAGCGGAGGTCGCATACGTAGATGACGTCCGCCCTCCAATGAGGCAATGCAGGGGACGGGTGTCCAGGTACGAGGCCAGCCATCTCTGAAGAGGACCATCGATGCCTAGGCTGCGCACATTGTGGAGGAGGCCGACATGTGAGACACGATCAAAAGCTCCTGCAATGTCCACAGCAAGGACACAAGCCGCCCCTCCACAGCCCACAGCACTTGCCCAGGCAGTTTGGAGAGCTTGAAAAGCGTCCGATGTTCCAAGGACTCTGCAAAATCCAAACTGGTGTGACGTGAGCAGATAGTGATCCTCAAAATAGTGTGTTTACAAGGGTTTCCATAACTTTTGAGATTATGCACAGTAAGGATACGGGCCTGTACTTCTTAACCCATTGACTGCTGAGCCCGAATATATTCGGGATTCAGGATGACGTCAGGGCGCTGAGCCCGAATATACTCGGGCTGACAGGCTATCCTACTGTACTAAGCTCCGAGTTCCAGCGTAGGGTTGCAAGAGACCCCAGAGTCGAGCGGTACATTTCCTGCATTCAAAACGAGAGGTTTCGGGTACGAATCCCGCTTGGATACTTTTTTTCTTCTTTTTCGTCCGGTGATTCGACTCAAATTGGCGACTTTTTCGTATTTTACGCAATTTGGATGAACTTACGTGTCATATAGCATTTTGTTCCCCTTTCTAGGATCTATATCGAGTTGGTCAGCATGATGATTATAGCCTTGGTCAACATTTCACAAGAGTTCAACAACCTAGTTTCTTAGATTATGAAGTTGTGGAGCTGTACATTGGCCATATTTTTAGCATTTTCTTCAGAGTCTCAGATAAAAGGCCGTGTAGCCCTCAATGGGTTAAGGGTTGAGCGGGAAGATCGCTTGTGGATCAGAACCACGTTGGCCGTCTTCCACATCCTAGGTTGGACTCAAGACCGGAAGCATAAAGCAAAGCTGAAAGCTTCCTTTCCTCATATTTTCTTTTCATGTGTATTTCCTTTCCTAGTTTTCCCATGCCTGGGTTACTCGCAACTCATTCGCTTCCTTGTCATTGGACATGTTCAGTCCATTCGGTTTGCGAATTCAAACAAACACCATCAACCAACCAACTTTTTTTCTTTCCTTTTTTCTTGGTATTCAAGGATAAGACAATGTCCACGAGTAATATGGCCTCGATGAAGGATAATGGTGCTACTTAATAGTTGTGAACTCACAGGGTTGGTGCTAGGTATGCAAGAGAGGTAGTGTAACAGTTCCCTGTTAGCGCTAACCTTATCTGCCCTCTAGCTCTGTATCTTGCACCTTTCTCAATCCTGTCAGCACTCGCGAAGTGCCCTATATCAGTTGTGTTGCCTTGAGCAAGCATGGTCTTTTCCAAGAATACCTTCAAACGGTTACAGGTAGTGTGAGTATAGATTGGGGACCGCAAGTTGTAGAATATTAGTGATATGTGTCAGGAATAGGGTGAAGCTGTTGCACCCTCCTCCCCTAATCATTGTGGTTTGGAAGGCTGAGGAACACAATATCAGCCAAGCCAAGCTAAAAGGTGCCTTAGGCATAATTTGTGGAAATGTTTTTCACGCCAAAGTGATGTCTATATATCCAACACAGAATACAGTTGTGACCACTATAGTTCCATGCGAACAGTTTCATGTGGAATATACAGTTGCGACCACTCTTTCTCTGCGAGTAGTCACAGGCAGAATATGGGTGTTTCTGTATTAATATTTTATCTCTTTTCAAACAATCCAGACGGAAGAACCGTACTCTTGATGATACTGATCGCAAACATGATTAATTCCTCCAGGCCATTTAGCACCCAATTCTAAACCTTATCTAACCAGCCAGGAAACAGGCAAGCTTGTGGAAGTATTTTGAGTAGTGTAGCAAAAGGCGAGGGCTTGTTTCGCATTGGTACGTTCAACGTCCGTGGACTTACTTCAAATTTCAAAAAAAATCAACTTATTTCAGACCTCAATAAATACAGAGTTGGATTCTGCTGTCTTCAGGAGACTAAAATCTCCGAAGGCTACGATGGAAATATTGACAACTACCGTCTACTGTGTCTCTCGTCGTCGTGTCGACATTATGGACTCGGATTCGTGGTGGAAAAGCAGTTACTGCACCGAATATATAGATATTGGCAGGTGTCGGACCGTATCGCCGTGCTACAGTTATGGCTCTCCGGGAGAACGCTGTGCTCATTTGTAAATGTCTACGCCCCGACGTCAACACGCGTTGCAGCAGACCATTCATGCCTAGACGAGTTCTACAACAGCTTGCTGGAAACAATTCAAAAACTAAGGTCTTCATCGCTGCTGTTCCTGATGGGAGACTTCAACGCAAAACTTGGGAAACGACCACCCAGTGACGGCCACTCCGTATCCTATGCTGGTTCACACTCAAGGGGCCATCGCAACTACAGCGGCCAGACTTTGGCTGATTTCGCGTCCAGCAATTACCTATTTGCCTGTAACACGGCGTTTCAGCACCGTGCAGAACATATCACCACATGGACAGGCTGGCTCCACAACCCTAGTGGAGGTCCACCTTTACCCATTTACAACCAAATAGATTATATCCTTTGCCGTCACAGTGAAAGGTTTGTGGTGACGGATGCCAGATCATATGCCGGGACAAGCTTAGAAAGCGATCACCGTCTTGTGCTGGCAAACCTCAACCTGACTAAGTTGTACAAGAAGCTCAAGAGGCGGCCAGTAGCCATATCCAGCAACACAAAATTCAATATATCGGAATTTAGTGACCCGACCAAGAAAGCAAAGTACAGAGAGGCTATCAACGAACATCTACAGGACCTCGGCAGAGAGCAGGAAGGTGTCAATGCGGAGCAACATCTGCAGTATATTGTGAGCGCTATGAGTGAGGCAGCAAACACATCGGTGGGCCGCGTCCCTAAAACAAACAAGACGCATAGAAATGGCTTCAGCGGGGAAATTGAAAAGCTAGCAGCAGAGAAACGCAAACTGCGTCTCGACATTACGGTGTGCAGAGATGGAACGAAGGTAAAAGAAATGAAGACGCGACGCAACAGGCTGGCACACCAAATTCGCCGGGAATGCCTCAAGTTAACATCGACTCGACTGGACGAACGTGTAGCTGAAATAGACCAAATGAAAGACGACGCGAAAATGTTCAAAGCAACACGACTACTGCGCCGACAGCAGCAGTCACCAGTTGTGGTTGAAGACTCTGATGGCAAACTCATTGCACAACCTAGTGAATCAGTCGAAGCATTAAGGCAACACTTCCGTGCTATATTCTGTGATCCTGCTCTGGAGTCATCTAGGCTCTTAAGGACAGAGGAAGACCTTAAAAACCCTATAAAGCAGCCAGAGGTACATGTCGCAGCTAAGCGCTTGAATAATGGCCGAGCTTCGGGACCAGATGGGATACCTGCTGAACTTATCAAATATGGAACACCAGCACTGTTCTCGAACATTGCCACTACATTCAACAATTATGCCAAAGACAAATCACTCAAGCTAGGCGATGGGCTACTGATCCCGATACCAAAGCCGGGAAAGAAAAGAGGTCCTCCTGGAAATGTAAGGCCAGTTACCCTGTTGAACACCCTACGTAAACTTCTTTCATTGGTCATCCTGACGCGGATCAAGCCAGCTATCAACGGGTACTTGTCACTGAACCAGAGCGGGTTCCGGTCAGGGAGAAGTACTGGAAACGTGGTATATAGCTATCGGTGGTTATCAGCAAGATGCCAGCGTGTTGCGTCGGAGATCTCAATCTTAGGCATTGATATGCCAAAGGCATTTGACACTATATCAAGGGTCAGGTTGATCGATGTACTGTCAACAGTCATTGATCATGATGAGCTGCACATCATCCAGTGCCTTCTGACAGACACCACAATAAAAGTAAAGCTGAATAACATTCTCAGCCAACCATTAGTCACACATAATGGAACCCCACAAGGTGATTCTCTATCGCCAGTCCTGTTTACTGTCTACCTCGAGGCTGCATTGAGGTTGATTCGAGAGCGACTCTCACCGCGACCAGCATTGGATATTCAGCTTCAATTGCCCAATGAAACAGCGTATGCGGATGACGTAGACTTCATCAGCACCAGCCTACAATATTTGCATGACAATCAACCCGTACTATCATCCTCGTTAGCGGAATACAATTTAAAAATGAATGAAGCCAAAACCGAATATACTACAATTAAAAGAGAAAAGGACAGAGTAGACGAGCGATGGCGGAACACGGTCAAACTAGGATCGATGCTTGGAGTGGAGGAAGATATCAGTCGGAGAAAACGTCTAGCAACATGCGCCTTACATCAGCTGTGGGTGATATGGCTAAGAGGTAACCATGCCCGTGAACCCCTTCGGATTAGGTTATACGGCAGCTTTATTCTCCCAATACTTCTTTATAACTGCGGCACATGGAGCCTGACAGAGACTCAAGAAAAGAAACTTGACTCGTTCCACCGCCAGCAGTTACGGGCAGTCATTGGGGTCAAATATCCCCGTATAATACGCAATGAAGCACTGTACAAGCGCACTGGCTCCAAGCCACTCAGCAACATCATCCAGTCTGCTAGGTGGAGAATGTTTGGCCACATGCTTCGACTAGACACCTCATCCCCGGTCCAGCAGGCTATGTCAGCATACTTTCAGCCAGGAAGCTCAGGGTTCCGAGGCCGCCCGAGAACAACACTCCCGCGAACCATCAACAACGACCTGAAAAATTCCAGATCCACAAACTCCCTCACATCACACGAGGATCTAGTTGCACTGAGGCAGCTCGCCCAGGATCGTCGAAAGTGGAAGGAACTAATGTGTACTGTGTGTAATGGCTGAAGTTATACAATTACACTAGATACCCTTAACAATAATAACGGATACAATTACACTAGATACCCTTAACAATAATAACGGATACAATAACACTAGACACTCTAGATACTAGATACTCGGTACTCTAGATACTAGATACTCTAACAATTTTATCAAACATTATGATAATTACCACATCAAATGCTGCGGAGACCTATCCAGAATCGGCAATATGCTGGCCCTGGCCTGGAGATCTGCAACTATAATCAGCTTCTACTTTGCAACACTAACGGATTAGTCCCCTTTGTCGATTGATGGATCAATCGGTAGATTCGGCTCTGTTTTTCTTTCCTTTCTTTCTTGTTTTGAATTGTATGTTGAACTCATTGGATTTCTTTGTATTCTGTATCTCGTTATCGTTATCGTTAGATTGCCCTCTAGCCCTCTCGCTTAGGATGAGCTTTCTTTTTTATGGCAGCTTAAGCGAAGGCTATATACCTGCTTTATGCAGGTTGATGCCAACGCGAACAAGCAAAATAATAATAATAATAATAATCTAACCAAAGTTCTTTTCAAAGCAGCATGCCAGTTCAAGAACATCTCGTCAGACATACATATTGATACATGTCTGGTGCACTCTCACTAACAAGCAGTGATAGCAGGCTACATTCACACCAGCAATCACAAGAAGTTGTAGTGAGTGAACATTTCTATCAAATTAATAAGTAGAAGGAAAATACATAATGGACAAAATTTATTGAAGGTGAGGAGGATCGCCCAAAACACTGACAAGGACACAGTAAACGGTACACAGTACTCGTATGCATGTACAATTGCAAACATTATAACACACATTATAGCAGCACAACGAGAAAGACCATGTACCATAATATTACATCAATAAATTTCACAGACTTAGAAGTTGCGACTTCGGCGGTAATAGTCATGAAGATGATTGTTCCAACTAGGAACACACGCTTCTTGCCGAACTTGACACATCCCTGGTGATGGTTTGGCCTGGAGAGCAGTATATAAGTGGTGCCTTTCCGGCACAATCTTCCTCAGCCTACTCAAGCTCAACTGATGAGGGGTGAATTCCCCGAAACACCGTGTATTGAGCAGGGAGTGGTGCTTTCTTGCAGGTTTGCCCAGTGGAAGGTGCGACGTGCTCCTCGTGTGCTCCGGATGGCAGTCGTGAGTCAGTCAAGTGTCAAGTTCGGCAAGAAGCGTGTGTTCCTAGTTGGAACAATCATCTTCATGACTATTACCGCCGAAGTCGCAACTTCTAAGTTCGTATTGTTGTCCCTCACGCGGACGTGCGACTAGTTGTTGGAGGTGACAGCGTTGCGAATAGCTATACTGGCTCTCAACGTCTGTTTATCACAACTCCAAGAGCGACTCTGACTCACGCTGCTACCTGGAGCTTCACGAGGTGTTTGTCACGCTGGAAACAAAGCGTCTCTGTAAGTTTGTATCCCTGGTGATGGTTTGGCCTGGAGAGCAGTATATAAGTGGTGCTTTTCAGGCACAATCTTCCTCAGCCTACTCAAGCTCAACTGATGAGGGGTGAATTCCCCGAAACACCGTGTATTGAGCAGGGAGTGGTGCTTTCTTGCAGGTTTGCTGAGTGGAAGGTGCGACCTGCTCCTTGTTTGCTCCGGATGGCAGTTGTGAGTCAGTCAAGTGTCAAGTTCGGCAAGAAGCGTGTGTTCCTAGTTGGAACAATCATCTTCATAAATTTAACAGAGTTACTTTGGGAGTAGGAATGAAGATGTGTTCGAAGCAGTAAACTGCGTAAGCACTACATTGAGCCACAATATTGAAATACAGTTTCCTGCAGTCAAAACAAGACACTCACACTTCTCTGGTCTAGTTCGTCTAGGCCTTAGCCCGGGGACTTAGAACTTTTTCCTCAACTTAGAAAAAAATCAGAACTGAAAGAAGAAAAATCTGAAGCCAAATGTTGGGATTTGAACCCCGTGGAGCCAATCCTCCAGCCCTTGACCGGGGAGAACTTACGCTATCGCACAGCTGTGCGGGATGACCTGTTTTGGCTGGATGTCGCGAGCGGTATTTATGGCGGCCGGTTTGAACGGAGCTACCTGGACGTCCGGGTCTTCGACCCGCACGCTCCATCAAATCGCTCATCATCTGCGGCATCCTGCTACAAGCGGCACGAACGTGAGAAGCGCCGGGCCTACGGAGAAAGTGTTCAGCACGTTGAGCGGGCAGGCTTCATCCCTGTTGTTTTCGCGGCACATGGTGGCATGGGCAATTCAGCTATTTCTCTTTACAAGCGCATTGCCTCCATGTTGTCCGAGAAGACTCGTGAAGCCTACTCCTCCGTCAAGGCCTGGATTCGTGCTCTGCTGAGCTTCGCCCTCCTGCGTGCAAGTGTTGCCTGTCTTCGGGGTGCCCGCTGACCGATCCACTGCCACCGCCTTGTCTCTGCTTCTGCCGCACTGGCGGTTGCCGAGGCTAGTATTGTGGTCTGATCCGGCTCAGGAGCGGTATTGTGTGGGAACTGAACTATTGTTATCGATTTCACTGTACTACTTTTTTTCTCTTTTACGTTTACTTTATACCAGGCGTGGGCCATCCCCTGTACATAGGTGCCATCATTTTTCTTTGTTTCAATAAAATATTCTAATGGCGAAAAAAACGCAGGCAGGCCTGCAAACCGATAAAAAAAATTGAACCCCAACTGTCAGATTCTCAGTCAAAGAACTTGGGGAACATACTACAAGTGACAACTGAAACTTCTGTTTATAGAGAAGTAATGTCCGATGTAAACGGCATATGTGCTTACTATGTACTATTACAATAGTATTCATTTCTTCCTAAAAACACAGATAAAACAGGCTAGGTATGCCATGTCGTGATAAATATATTACTGCCTTCATAATCGGTCATTATACGAAATACAGACCTCGTAAAAAACCTCGGGGGACCTCGGTCTTTTTATATAATTATTTATAGTCATTACAACATCTCAAGACTCGGTGGAAACACCGGCCAATGTTAAGAGAGTGGGTGATTGCCAACCACGGCGATAAATAAAGGTAAGGGGAGGGAAAAAGAAAGAGTAGCAAAATGAACAGCAACAACAACTCCGTAAAGAAAGATAATGTCAAATAAAAACAATGAAAAACACAGAGACGCAAAGGACATGTGGATAACGAGCTATTTATGTCGTAGTAAATAAGGGGCGGCACGGATCTTAAACAGGCGGAGTGAGGTCAGATACTTAAAGGGGAAGTTAAGGCAAAAATTAAAATTTCACCAGTTGTAGTCTTCGGGGTGCTGAGTCGAATGGTCTTGGTCCGAGGAAGCTGAGACGCTCCCTTCCTACTTGAATCCCAATAGAACTCGCGCACTTCCACCGAAACTGGGTGACTGCGCCCTACGAGATGGGGATTTGTATGCAAAATGTCACTAAAAGCGCCATTTCGTTCTTATAAATGCACGGATGACCGCGATTGGCCCATATGTTGTAGTCTTTGGGACGCTGAGTCGACTGGTTTTGGTCCGAAAAGGCTGCGATGCGGCGTTCCTCCTTTATTCCCAATCGAACATGGTTGAAGAAGCGGTCACGTGCTCCTGCGTACACCAGTCACCTGGTCACCGTGCCTGCAGGGTACAACTTACTAGCCTGTTCGACCTTTTTTGGGTGCAGTCCTGTCACTCGAGTTGAACCCGAGTTGAACCTTGGTGTGAAAGTTGTCACCTGCTGGCGTGGTGACCAGGTGATTTGGGCACCCAGGACCACGTGACCGCTTCTTCAACCATGTTCGATTGGGAATAAAGGAGGAACACTGCATCGCAGCCTTTTCGGACCAAAACCAGTCGACTCAGCGTCCCAAAGACTACAACATATGGGCCAATCGCGGTCATCCGTGCTTTTATAAGAACGAAATGGCGCTTTTAGTGACATTTTGCATACAAATCCCCATCTCGTAGGGCGCAGTCACCCAGTTTCGGTGGAAGTGCGCGAGTTCGATTGGGATTCAAGTAGGAAGGGAGCGTCTCAGCTTCCTCGGACCAAGACCATTCGACTCAGCACCTCGAAGACTACAACTGGTGAAATTTTAATTTTTGCCTTAACTTCCCCTTTAACTTCTCTGGGTAGAGTGAGCCAAACAGAATAAGCAATAAAGAGAGGGGAGCGCAAAAGAGTGGATGAGTTACACTTTGGGAGTAAGAGCGAGTTTCTAGTTCTTAGAGAAGAGAACCAATTAAAACACATGAGATGAGGTGGGCACAACTCAAGCTTAATAGAATGGACAAGAGAAGCCAGGTGTGCACGACGTCCATGTGATAACGGGGTTGTGTGAGCGATTTTATAAAGGGCGGATGATGAGAGCATGCGGGGTTGACGGAGGAGAATTTTAAGGATTTTTTGTGGTGTATTTCAAGCTTTGCAGCAGCGGAAGAGGATAACCCACCCAATACGTATCAGCATAATCAAATATTGGGCGAAGGTAGGCTAAATAAAATGAAGCTTGCAAGAAAGTGGGAGGTAAGAGCAGTGGGGGGGGGGGGGGGGGAGAGAATTCCTAAGGATTTACTTGATTTTGTACAGATATATTCGATGTGGGGTACCCAAGAGAGTGAAGAGTCAATCACAATACCAAGGTGTTTGTGAGAAGACACTATGTCAATTGGATTTGGAAAGTTGGCATGGATGAGGGTTGCGAACTCTGGCTGGGGCGGGAAGAGCATAATCTTTGTTTTTGATAGATTTGGGGACAATCTCCAGGACGACATCCAGGAAAGAACTTCCTAAATGTCAGCACGCAAGTTGTTTTTCAGGCCAGTGAGGGAAGCTGATGAGGTGAGAAGGGTCGTGTCGTCAGCAAACAGAGACGTTCCAGGGAAGACTGCAGGTAAATCGTTTACGTAAATTACAAATAGTAGGGGACCAAGAATTGATCCTTGAGGAACGCCTGACAATACTGGCTCTGCAGCCGAGGATGTGCCAATCACAGTTACGTACTGATGACGCCCAGAGAGATAAGATTTCAGCCAGGAGAGTGGTTGTTTACGTACCCTGAATGCATGCTCGAGCTTGGCCAAAAGTCCTCGATGCCAGACGGTATCAGACGCCTTGGCCAAGTCAAAGAAGCAAATACCAGCAAGCGCTCTGTTATCCCTATGCTGGCACACCTGCTGCACGATGCGGGTCAGTTGAAGGGAGGTGGAGTCGCCTTTACGAAACCCAGATTGTGCGGGACTCAGAAACGGTCTGTCTAAGTGATCATAAAAGATGCGTTCACATACTTTGGACATGCAGGGAAGAAGAGAGATAGGGCGGTAGTTTGCAGGTTCGTGGCGGGAACCTTTCTTGTGTACAGGTATGACTTTCGCTGTTTTCCATGCGGAATGGAATATGCCCGTGGTAAATGACATGTTTGAAAATATGGCACAAAGGGAATGCTATGGCGGCATTTACTCGTTCTATATTTCATACATTGACCTCTGTAACAAGGGACCGAGTGTATATCGCGAAATATAGATCAGTATAAAAACCGAGGCGAAGCCGAGGTTTTTATAACTGGTCGATATTTCTCGTTATACCTCACTCCATATACACCCACACTCATATACCGGATCTCCCATGAAGTTTATAAATTTCCATATACACTGTTCAATATACACCACTAAGGAGGTATATACACCACTGAGGAAAACCATCGGAAAACAACTCACTGAGGAGCTTTCTTTCTCTAAAAAGGAGTGTATATAGCTTTCTTTCTCGTGTATATCGAGAAATATCGACCAGTTATAAAAACCTCGGCTTCGCCTCGGTTTTTATACTGGTCTATATTTCTCGATATACACTCGGTCCCTTGTTATAATATGTATCTATTATTGCACGATTAAAGAGGTCAAGCACCCACACGAAAATTCAAGGATATTCAAGCACTTTCAAATCCGGCTTTGACATTCAAGGACTTTCAAGGAATTCAAGGAGTGGTGCGGACCCTGTTTCTATAATGTGAGTTGTAGAGGCGTATCAAATTTCTTCATGTCAAGCTGGGTAGTTCCAAGACAAGATCATGCTAGCATCCCTGCCCAGCAGCAGTACCACGCGGAGCATCAATGGGCATCAAATGACCATCGGTCTAGTCCCCTTTGTCCCAGCATATCTGTTAGGGGCCTTTGCCGACATCTTCACTAAACATTCTTGGTTGCGCTTATCAACGCAATTGGACACAGTGATACTGCTCAGAACTCCCTTTCCGTACAATATTCTGACACTGGCAACAAAGTTATCACTTACAAATTTGTCAATTGTTTGTTGTGTTCAAAAAGATTTGCAGGCAATTGGCTCAGTTTGTTACCAATCAGATACCTGTACATACAAACCGGAGCAACCTGATTATTATTTTTAACTGGTTTGAGGGAAAGAGACAAACGGGAAAAGTCTGAAGAAAAAATTGACTGTCACCACCAGGACTCGAACCAGGGACCCTCGCTTGTAGCCAGCGATGCTCTAACCACTGAGCTATGGTGTAGTCGTCATCCCAGCAGAGGCCGTTCAACATTTTCTTCAGACTTTGTAACTCACACTTCCTGTGAATCCACACAAGCGGGTGGGACGCAGCCCTCACTGTAACCCACACACTTCATGTACAAACTAGCACGCGGGGAGCCCCAAGTCATAAAATATTAACTGGTTTGGAGGAAAGATGCAAACCTGAAAAGTCTGAAGAAAAAATTGACTGTCACCACCAGGACAAAACCAGGGACTCTCGCTTGTAGCCAGCGATGCTCTAACCACTGAGCTATGGTGTAGTCGTCATCCCAGCAGAGGCCGTTCAACATTTTTATGCTGACTTCGTAACTCACACTTCCTGTGAATTCACACAGATGGGTGGGACGCAGCCCTCACTGTAACCCACACACTTTACGTACAAACTAGCACGCGGGGAGCCCCAAGTCATAAAATATTAACTGGTTTGAGGGAAAGAGACAAACGGGAAAAGTCTGAAGAAGAAATTGACTGTCACCACCAGGACTCGAACCAGGGACCCTCGCTTGTAGCCAGCGATGCTCTAACCACTGAGCTATGGTGTAGTCGTCATCCCTGCAGAGGCCGTTCAACATTTTCTTCAGACTTCGTAACTCACACTTCCTGTGAATCCACACAGGCGGGTGGGACGCAGCCCTCACTGTAACCCACACACTTCACGTACAAACTAGCACGCAGGGAGCCCCAAGTCATAAAATAAAACTGGTTTGAGGGAAAGAGACAAACGGGAAGATTATTATAATTTATTAGTATTATTCTAGGATGAAGAAAGGAAAAGGACAAAATGTTACGAGTTCAAATTATTATTTTAATATGGCAATAAGTAGGATGAGCTGAAGTGACATTTGGATTACTTTATTAACACTATAAGCGATGGAAACGATGCAAAAAAAACAATGTAAAGGGTAAGGAAAATACATGTAGGAAGAAAAAAGCGACGGAAAGAAAGATGATTCGAACAAGTTTTCGTACAACACTCTTCAGGAATCACCGTTGTACTAAAGAAAACTTGTTCGAATCATCTTCCTTTCCATCGCTTTTTTCTTCATACATGTATTTTCCTTACCCTTTACATTGTTTTTTGCATCGTTTCCATCGCTTACAGTGTTGATAAAGTAATCCAAATGTCACTTCAGCTCGTCCTACTTAGTGCCATATTAAAATTATTTTCTCCTCGTCGAATATTATTATTATAGGGGTGGCTTTATTGGTTTTGGGTTTGGTTTTGTTTTTGTGTTTGGTTTGGTTTTGGTTATTATTATTATTAGTAGTATTATTAACCCTTAGGTGCCGGTAGGTCGATTTCGACCTATGCTGACAGTGCATACTAAAATCGAGCACAGAGCCAGTCTCATACATCGCAAGTGCCTGATTTTTGTACAAAGACCCTTCAGTAGCTGGCCTGTAGATAGCAATAGAGAAAGTAGGGGGGTTGCATTTGAAAAAGTCGAGTCGTGATCAACGACGATCGCGCAGATCAGCGGAAGTCAATCGAGCGTGGCAGCCTACGCACGCGTCCCGCAACATGAACAAAACGTTGCTGTTTCACTTCTTTTTCAACTAGTACAGTTCATGGCTACTATAGCTGACCTCCATCATGGATGCTGCAGGAGCGCTTGGTTTGTTTGAAGAGCTAGTTTGGGTGGGCCTGTAGGTACCGCGCCACCCGGACACGGGTTCTATCCAGGAGATCCCGAAATGATAGAATTCCTCGACCACCCATTTCACGAGGCAGGTGAACCCTGGCGGCAGAGTCCTTGGGGTGGCGGGCGTGGGCTTTAACCGTAGATCTACCAAAATGTCAACTACCCTAGGGTTACCGGAGGCATCATTATGACTCCACCGGACTTAATCATACCTGCTTGGTATTATTTCTGGCAATATGTGTAGAAACGGAAGTCCTTGGGGTAAAGGGTACCTTTTAAAAGGAAGAACCGATTACGGGTGCACTCTCTTGGAGACCAGCAGCTGGCATTGCGCGCAGCAAAAGGGCGACCTCTCGTGATAAATACATTTACGAGCGAAAGGAGAAAGTGGTGTCGCGCCTCGTAGCATACTGTTAGGCCCACAAGTAATTAGTTCATATTCATTAGTTCATGCATTATTCATTTGGCCTGGGTATCTACTTGCACGCCCATGTTTGCCATAGCTACCCAGGTCCTTTATATTGTGTTGCTTCTCTCTTCAACTCTCTCTCTCTCTTCAAGTCGCGCTCTTCAATAATCCCCATGTAGTCGTTTCGTTCGTCCTGGTCTTAGTCATCCCGTCTCTAATAAATGTCGTTCCACCAACCTACCTGTTCCCGTCGTCAGTCTCTTGTTCGGACCCAATATTGGCGCCCAACGTGGGGCTCGAACCCACGACCCTAAGATTAAGAGTCTCGTGCTCTACTGACTGTGCTAGCCGGGAATGTTGGTTCCGAACAAGAGTGGTTTCTTACTCACTAACACAACTGACAACGGGAACAGGTAGATTGATGGAACGACATTTATTAGAGACGGGATGACTAAGACCAGGACGAATGAAACGACTACATGGTGATTATTGAAGAGAGCGAGTTGAAGAGAGCTTATTGAAGAGAGAGCGTTGAAGAGAGAAGCAACGCAATATAAAGGGCCTGGGTAGCTATGGCAAACATGGGCACGAAGGTAGCCACCCAGGCCCTTTATATTGCGTTGCTTCTCTCTTCAACGCTCTCTCTTCAAAAAGCTCTCTTCAACTCGCTCTCTTCAATAATCACCATGTAGTCGTTTCGTTCGTCCTGGTCTCAGTCATCCCATATCTAATAAATGTCGTTACATCAATCTACCTGTTCCCGTTGTCAGTTGTGTTAGTGAGTAAGAAACCTCTCTTGTTCGGACCCAACATTGACGCCCAACTTTACTCGACGCGGAGTTCTGCCTCCTCAGCTCATGACTCTGAGATGTAATTTACGTGTAGTGTTGCTCCCGTCACTGCTGGACTGTCTTTGTTTATTCGTCACCCCTGTCTGTGTTCGTCGTGGAGCTGTGTCGTCGCGCGGTGTCGTTGTACAATGTCGTCCATGTCGACCATTGCTCGGAACCGATGACCCTCGTTCTCTACCGCCCGGCATTCGTCTCGTCGTCAGTCTCGTCTCGTCGTCAGTCTCGTCTCGTCGTCAGTCTTGTCTCGTCGTCAGTCTCGTCTCGTCGCCAACCTCGTCTCATCTCCAACCTCGTCTCTTCTATGTCAACCTCGTCTCGTCCAAGTCATGCAGGTCAGCCACTTTCTTTAT
>NC_088652.1:11276771-11363771 GCF_964019385.1 Sycon ciliatum
TACTGTATCATATTTTTTCTCTTTCAGCCTTGCACATGCCGCGCTTCCTATCTCTTCTCTTTCTTTTTCTTGTTTGTCGTGCTTCGCTCCTTCCAACCTCACCACTGGCGGGGAGTACTGTAGCGACCTGACTCACTACTGTCATTTCGTCATTTCTACATAAGCATGCGCAGGAAATCAAAACAATCTCTCTGGTTTCAACTTCTTTGTTGTCCGGCTTGCCAAAGTAGCCGTCGACTAAGGCCCGATGTAAAGCCCTAAACTTTCGATTTAAGTACAAACAACCTAAAAATTGAGAAGGTAAAACAATTAGGTGAAACATTTAGGAGAAGATTTAGGTGAAACTTTGCTAAATATACAATTTAAACAAACAGCGAGGAGGCAATAATTTGATAACAGCAATCAGCAAGACAAGCTGAATCGACATTTTAACAATCCATGCGAGAGCAATCATGAATGAGTGTGCTAATAATAAACTTGCAAATGAAAATTGAACAAACAAAAGAAAGTAAAAAGGAAAGACAAAGTAAAAAGGAACAGGACATATGGAAACGAGTTAAGAGTAACTCTCCACCACTGTAACTAGATACTATATACAGTCAGAAAGTGCAACAACTAGGCACAAAACTGACAGAGTACTGAGACATTCGACGTCCTGACACCTAGCTTCAACACATCTCCGTAGCGCTAACCGACAGCCTTAACTTAACTTAAGCCTTACTCTTAACTCGTTTCCATATGTTCTTTTCCTTTTTACTTTTATTATTGGCTCAATACCCGAGTTTCAAATTGCACACCTGATGAGCCGTCACGAACCATACGGCGAAACGTACGTCGTGTGAAACAACTTGTTTTGTAGTCAACTAGTCCATCACAATGTCATGCATGAGGAGTACTGTAGGAGTTTAGATTTCGGCTTGTACAATTCGTTCTCGCAAAGCTTCCCCCTTCTCAACTTATCTTTGATATTTTTGACCCACCCAAGTTGGGTGGTGTGCTGCTTTGCTGCTTCGAATTGTAGTTAGACCGCTTTGTCAAATCGCCTACTGGTCTCGTCATCGTCCAGTGACAATCGACATTCTTTGTTCCGTTGGGACTGTAGCTTGTGCTCGTTTTCGTTGCGCTTGCCTTCCCCTCTTTGGTCTTTCCATAACCTTGAACCTTCCAAGTTGGAAGGCTGTCGGTTAGCGCTACGGAGATGTGTTGAAGCTAGGTGTCAGGACGTCGAATGTCTCAGTACTCTGTCAGTTTTGTGCCTAGTTGTTGCACTTTCTGACTGTATATAGTATCTAGTTACAGTGGTGGAGAGTTACTCTTAACTCGTTTCCATATGTCCTTTTCCTTTTTACTTTTATTATTGGCTCAATACCCGAGTTTCGAAAGACAAAGTGATAACACATAACAGCAGTACATTTCACCTAGAACACTAAGGGCCAAGCTTGGCCACACCAAAGACTTCACATTACTTGAGCAATTTCAACCTAATTATACTATCTTTCTGTACACACAATTTAAGATAGTACAAAGGCATTTATGTTTTTCCATTGATTGGCTACATCATTGTATCGAAGAAACGTTTCAATCAGTTTGAATATGAGTTAGGCAAAAGGAATTGAAGAATTCATTGGGGATTGTTATTTAAAATAACAATCCCCAATGAATTCTGCAATTAACTTATTTTCTCTCACTTCATCCACTTTTGGTTTGCTCCTTCTTTTCCTTTTATCTCCTTATTATCGGATTTTCTGGCCTTTTTGTAGTAACACATTAATCTTTTGATCCAATGAGGTAAAATTATATTCCATACCATACGATATGTATAGGATATGGACCAAGACGAGGTCTATATGGGAAATATTGGCCGAGTAAAAGACCGAGGTCATCCGATATTTTCCATATAGACCGAAGTCGAGGTCAATGTCCTATTTATCACGATTACTTTGTCATAACCCCAAAATTTGAACCTTTAGGAGCTATTTTAACCTTTTTAGTGTAGCATTTGTACTATAGTGTACATAGGATGCTGCCTATTTTGGGTACAAGACTGTAAGAACAACAAGGTTCAACATCTGCAGCACGGTGGCTGGGTGGTAAAAGTGGTTGCTTGAGATTCATACTGTTGTGGGTTCGAATCCTGCTTGTTCTCTTCCTGTGTCTTCTTTCCTCCAAAGTCGAAAGATTACAATGCCTAAGTAGTCGATACAAGCGGTCGATACAAGCGGTCGATACAAGCGGTCGATATTACGGCGATATGGTTAATATAGGACCAGTCAAGGATCACAAGAATTAGTGGAGGTCGATAAGAAGAGTGATAAAAATAATACAATAATGTCCTTGCCTTGATAGTGTGCTTGTGCTTAACTGTTGCTGACGGCCGAATGCATGGTTGCCTGTGGAGCGCATTACAAAACTTTACAGTCTCCTATAATACGCATTCTGTCTGACGGCAAAAGAGGTTGCGGATTTAGTTTTTCTGCCCGTCATCAGCAATGACTACTGGTCTTCAGCAACTTGGGTTCCCTATAATACACATCCTGTCTATGGTTTCGCAATGCCAACATAATAGGGACCTTTCGCACCACGCGTACGGATACGAAACGAATGCTGATTCGTCACCTGGGTTCGAGGATTCGTCAGAGTCCCTGCGGAGAACTCGTTTTCACGAATGGAAGCCTCTTCATTCGTGGCACGCTCCGAATCCGTCAGGTACACATTTATTTGGATAGGTACACATGTTTTTCAAGGTACACATTTTTCCCTTGATTCCATGATCCATGTACGTGTGCGTGTAAAAACCCGTATGCCAAGCTACCGGCGCCCGCGGCCGTATTCGTAGTTGCCATGCGCATTTGCATGACGACTTGCGAAACCTGAAATCTGTTGTCAACGAAACAATTACGAGCCGAATCAAACTTTCGTTTCGCATTCGTTTCGTAGCAAATGCGAAAGGTCCCTTATGCTCGGGATAGCACTCGCTACTGATTATCCACAAGAGTACATAATATTATGTACTCTTGCTATCACTCACAATGACGGCTGTAATGTTCATAGTTCCCAAGCGGTCGCTGGTTTCTCCCACAATTCCATCGTACTGTTGTACGACATGCTATACGATATCATTATATCGTACAACACCGTATTGGTACAGAACAGGACAGGTACGGGAGAGCGCCAGGCATGCCGACGGCACAAAAAAAACACACACACCCTGATGGTACAGTACTTGACGGTACGGGATAGTGCCGGGCATGCCGATGGCACAAACAAATAAACAAACAAACACGGAATTAAAGTTGTGTGGACCCTGGCTAGCGGCTGACGTTACTGAAGTAACGTCTTTTGCATAGCTACGGGAATAAAGTATACACTAATGTTGATTCATCTTGTCTTATTGATTGCGGTTATTAAATTAACAATACTTGATTGTTTCATTCATAGCATTATTTAAAGTGTCTTCGTCTAAGCCCACATGATAGCGAGCTTGAGGCAGCGAGTGTGGTAATTGGCAGACCCGGACGCATCACATGGTGCCTGCCTATAGTTTCTGTATACCGACCCGCGTCGTCAAGAGTAGGATCATGGGAACAGTTTGAAAAGAATTCCTTATTCTCACGATGGCACTGTCGCCAATATGAGATAAGGTTGTGAGAAGGTGAGACGTTTGGGGTTATGCAATTGGAAAGTGATTTACATCACTTTGAATTTTACCAGTGAGGCAGAGGGTGAGCTCTACAGGAGCAAATTGAGTTACTAGATTTCTTGTTTGTATTTGTATTTGTATTTTATTATATTTAAGGATTTCCCAAAGGCTTTTGGGCCTGTCGAGGGGATCTCCTGCAAGAAGAATGAAAATTACAACTTTATGTAGAGGGAGCAGTTAATCGAGGATAGGCTAAGGAAATAGATCGAGGCATACAAAACCTGGTAATTAAGGAGTTGGGATACCGTCAGTGTAATGAATATATCGGAAAAAATGCTGATAGAGAGAATGCTTGAATTCAGGGAGGCTGGTTATAGAGGTAAGATAAGGCGGTAGGCAATTCCATAGCATTGCAGCTTTGTTGGAAAAGAGGGAAGAAAAACGCACACCGTGATAATTGATGTTAAGTTTGTTTGGTCTTCTTGGACTAGAAGACAGTGAAAGGTGAAAATGTTGGAGATGTTCTGGAGATATATGTATAAGTTTAAATAGAGTAACAAGAGCTGATACATGTCTGCGAAAGTGCAAGGACTCTAAGACACAAAGAGTATTTAATTGGGATTTCGTTTCGCACCTATCTACATTGACTTTTTTACGTAGCAAATACTTCCTAGCTACTCTGGCTTGGGTTTGAAAGCAATATCATGAATGCTAGCAGAGAGGGCATTGTAGTATTCTAGGGACTTGTGCAGTGGGGAGTCTTTACAGCTGTCGGTTCTGGTGGGTGGGAGGTACCAAGTGCGTGTGCGTCGAAGGCTGTACTGGGGCATAACTTGAGCGAGAGTGTTGAGCACGTGTATGTGTTGTGGAGCATTTGTTATTTTATGGAATGTGCAAGAAGGGTGAGCTTCACTTTGCGGTGAGAGAACATTGTCGGTCATTTGAGCCGATGTAGCGGTGCTGAATGATTCAGAGGAGTGAAGAGGAGGAGACGGAGGCAAATTCTGGCCGCCTTGCCCTGGATTCGCTCAAGACGGTCAAGGGCTGTTTACTAGCTTCATGGATGACTCGCCAACTCAAGCATGGCTTGCTACATAGTCAAGGAGTTATAGATGTGTACTCTTTATCTGATCTACTTCCTTCCCACTTCAGACAGATATGTGGTCCCCACAATGTTTGTAATATAGTGGCTTAGCCAAACAGATTCCGTTCCACATCTTGTTTCAATGTGATCTGCATTACTAGCGATGTCACTGCTGTCAATGTGAATGTCATCCAGAATCCCATAAATGACCACTTTTCTGTAAAGGCTGGCTTTGAAGAGGAAGCCAATGTGGACAGACCGGGATGTCAGAACTCGAAAGAAGCCTCTCTCAACACTTGACTTTGAAAGGACGTCAGAAAGAATTGGTTCAGCCCTCACGGAGACTGGAAACAGAAACACCGCCGACACTACTGTTGATGACATTGCAGAAAAATGGCCTGGCAGCATTAGCAATTCCTCGACGAGCTGGATCCATACGTAGTGAAAAACATTCAACTCATTGAATGATCACCTAAGCCATAATATATTACTCAAGAAACTAGGTCCCTCCTTGCACGGTGACAGTACCTCAACAGTCAAGTCAGAAAGAAAGGAAACAATTTTGCCGTTTTAGAAGAATGCCGTCGGGTGTGGCGGGAAGGAACACTATTGAACAGACGTCTTCGCACCAGGTATTATCAGAATGAATTTATTTCGGTGACGAAACAGCCCAGGAACAAATGGGTCCTGATGAATGCACTCCTTCACATGAAAAAGAAAGGACAGTGGCGAAAGACCACAAAGGAGTCTCTCAGGTTATGAAACAAATTGTCACTGATCCTGACAGGTCACCATTTATGTGTCCATTCGGTCCACATCGCCAGCCGTCAATGTTATTCATATTGCAGCATGCAGTCACCAACTTAACAGAGCCACTACTGATTCCACGTATTCTACGTAGCAATTTCCTTTTCTGCCTGCAGGATAGTGCAGGGAGTGTTGGACATTTGGAAAAGCTCATAACTCTATAGACTTTGCAAACAAGAAGAGAAGGAAAATACAAAAGGTTTGATAGAAGGAATAATAGACGATCATTTGTGGCGTCAGGGGGGGGGGGGGGGGGGGATGATGGCCGTCGTCTTCTGGGATGTTGTTGTGGTTAGGCGGTGCTTCCTCAGGAACTCTTCTAAGATAAAGCAATGTCGTCATGATGGATTTTTGTTTGCAGCTTCTTTATGTACCCAGTGGCGTGGTTCATGTGTAGACTCATGAATCATGTGATTTTGCCACCATTTCAAGGTTGCCTTCAGAACCTTTTCCAAGGGCTTTGCACAGTCGATCTACACACCGAAGGAAACCTATCTACAAAATTTGAGCGAAATCGAAGAGACTTGCACAAATGGTCAGGTTTTCTCAGACATGCTCACTTAAAAAAATCATATCGAGGTGGTAATACATTTCTCGTTCCATTCCAATGAAAAAGAAATAATGATATTCATGACACACTAAATCAAGGTTGCATAGAGTTGGATGAATGTCACTCCGTAATGCTCATTCCAGAAATAAAACCGAGCCGCCCAAAACCTTGATGAAGTGTGTTATTCAATACGATGATACATTTATTCATTTACTGTATACAGTTTCTGTCTGCACGTCATCTTTTGTTGCACTTCAACTAAAATCTCCTCCACATCCACCATGCCTCTCTACTTTGCTCAGTCGCCCTTGTGGAGGTTTTCCAAATAAGATTTCATACAAGAACCAACGACAAATAATCAAATGAGGAGTGCAGAGGTTAATGCGCACACAGGAGCGCCGAGTACTTTTAAAAAATAATATTATCTTGAAATCAGGGGGAAGCAAAGTAATCATAAAAACACCAATCACAAGCATGTTGCTCTTGTGCCCAGTATCTAAAGTCCCCTTTGTTTTCCGGCTACTCTCATTGGTTATCATTACCATACGGTCTGAAAACTTGTTCTTCTATTGATCAGTTTAAAGATCTACTATCACAACTGAACTAGACGCAATAATTATCATCGAAGAACATTCTCGAATACCTGGGTGATGCACGAATTTTGATAGTGCTCACTTTCGTTAATCGTTTTTCTTTGTAATTTTCCATTCATTTTCTGCTCTAATTCATATTTGCTTTGTTTTCCTAGCTTACTATTGCCGTGGCTGGCTCAACGCCCTTGTCTTAGGGGATTCTGTCCCTGCATTAGCTATGCTTGTCACATGCTATGAGATTGTGTCTAATAATAATAATAATAATAATAATAATAATAATAATTGTTTAAGCATGTGACTAGTACATATCATGGTCTCCTGGTGTTTTATTTTTTATTTCTTTATTGCAGCATCTCATAGCACAGTGAGAACACCGGCCAATACAAAGAGAGAGGGTGTTAGCCAACCACGGCAAGGAAGGGAGAAGGGGAGGAGAAGAAAAAAAAAGAACCGGCATGGATAAGTAGTGATTGCAACAAAATGAGAAACACAAAATCAAAGTCAAGGCGCGACAAGGCTCTTAAAAAGGCGGAGGGAAGAAAGGTCCTTAGCTTCTTGGGGAAGTGCCAGCCACGCAGAGTACGCAGTGAAAAGGGGAGAGTGAAGTAGAAAGGAGGACTTGGGTTTCGGAAGGGAAAGGGAGTTTCTCGTGCTACGGGAAGAAAACCAGTTGAAACAGTGGAGGTGAGGTGGACACAGATTGAGTTTGAGAGAATGGATAAGGGTGACACGATGTGAATTACGTCTCTTAGACAAAGGGGTAGTGTGAGCAAGGGCATAAAGGGTGGAAGATGGGAGCATGCGGGGTTTCCGGAGGAGGATTTTTAGAACTTTTTTGTGCTGAATTTCGAGCTTTTCAGCACGGGTTGTGGAAATTCCAGCCCAAGCAGTATCTGCATAATCAAAAATGGGGCGTATGTAAGCTGAGTAAAAGAGGAGTTTACAAGAGATTGGGAGATGGTAACAGTGAGAAGAGAGGATTCCTAAAGATGAACTTGATCGTTTACATATGTAATCGATGTGGGGTTCCCATGAAAGATTAGAGTCAATGAAAATGCCAAGATGCTTATGGCTGGAGACTATGTCTATAGGCTGGGGGAAAGTGGGATGGAGGAGGGGCGGAACATCAGGCTGAGAAGGAAAGAGCATGATTTTAGTTTTAGACAGATTGGGCGATAACCGCCAAGACGACATCCAGGAAATTACTCTTTGAATCCTGTTAGCTAGGTTACTCATCAGGCCAGTGATGTTAGGAGATGCCCGTAGGAGCGTTGTGTCGTCTGTGAATAGTGATGTGCCCGGGGCAGCTGCGGGCAGATCATTGACGTATAAGATAAAAAGAAGGGGGCCGAGGATGGAACCCTGGGGAACTCCGGATAGTACTGTTGTGTCGGCTGAGGACGTCCCATGTACCGTGACGTACTGCGTTCGCCCAGTTAGGTAAGATGTCAGCCATAGCAGGGGATTGCCATCTACAGTAAACGATCCACGAAGCTTGGCAAAGAGCCCCCGGTGCCAGACGGTATCGAAGGCCTTGGCAAGATCGAAAAAACAGATCCCGACTAGGTCTCCAGCATCCCGATGTCGAAACACTAATTGCACCAGGCGCGTCAGCTGGAGGGTGGTAGAATCGCCTCTGCCAAATCCGGACTGAGCTGAACTCAAACGTGACGAGACATGACAGTACAATTGGTCGTAGAAAACGCGCTCACAGAGTTTGGAAACTCAGGACAGTAGAGATATCGGACGGTAGTTTGATGCTTCGTGGCGGGACCCTTTCTTGTAGATCGGTATAACATTAGCTGTTTTCCATGCAGAGGGAAAACGACCAGTGCGGAATGATAGGTTGAAAATCAGACATAAGGGGTATGCTATTGAGGGCGCAAGGGACTTTAATACCAGATTAGTGATGCCGTCTTGGCCTGGCGCCTTGTCAGACGGGAGCTTTCGAATGTAACGTCGGATGGCAGCAGTCGTAGTAAAGACAGATGTGAGGCGGTCAGCCTCACCCGACTCCTCGGCAATGGGGGGAATGGGTAGAGAAGGGTCATCAGGCACGGCCACTGAGGCGAACTGAGAGTTCAATGCAGTGGCTTTAGCTGAAGAGGTAGTAGCCTGCTGTGTAGAACTAATGGTGAGTGTCGGGATGTCACGACATACTTTATGATTTTTTAATTTGCTCACGAACTGAAACAGTGATAGGCGGTTTTTGTCCTGCAGCGTAGCTTGTACGGACCGAATGTATCCCCGGTATTTCGATCGAGTCAGACTCTTCACCAAGTTCCGTTGAGATCGATATACACCAAGTTCCGTTGAGATCGATATACATGCATGTTAAGCTGGGCTGGGTATTTCTTACACACACTGTAGAAATCGTGCTTTGCCTTAATGGCGGCCCAGAGGGGGGCATCAACCCAAGGTGGCTGACCTAAACGTCGGCATGAGGGGGAGAGTGGACGCCGGGAGAAGTACCCGAGGTGCTTCTCCATGGCCCTGCTAAGAATAGAGTGGAAAGACGAAAGAGCGTCATCCACGTGCGAGCTGCGGAGGTGACATTTCCAGTGGACATCAGCAAGTTCAGCATTCAGGTCATCCCATACGCAACGTGGCACCAACTTGAAATTATAACCTGGGGTGTAGGGGTAGATGTTGGGAGGAAGTGATGTTGTAGGGTTGGATTTTTGGACGTGACAGGGAGACGGACTCGACAGATGAGCTGCACGTGGTCAGAGCTACCCAGTGGAGCGGCTAAATCAACGGAGAGGAACTGCTGGGGTGAATTTGTGACGATGAGGTCCAAGCAAGATGACCGGCCACTTGGGCTCCAGTGCGTAGGGAAGTTGACCAGTTGCTCTAATCCGAAGCACCTGAAGGCGGTTTCAAGCCACTGACCCACCGGCGTTGTCCGATCACCAGCCAACCAGCTCGAGTTATGGGCATTGAAGTCACCGGTGAGGAGTAGTGTGGATACAGGTAGATCAAGCGACAGAAGGCAGTCTTCCAGACCATCAGAATATGCCTGGATATCCGCCAGGGTACCACCAGGAGGTCGGTAGGTGGCGCAGACTACGAGTGGACGTTGGGGTGAGTTGGCTGTGCGAAGCTCAAGCCAGATGGCCTCCAAGCCCGGTTGCTGAAGATTCGCCAGAGGCTTCACCGATGTAAAGGAGCCATCTTTCACCAATATGGCTACCCCACCATAACCTCTGGTAGGATTGGCCGATCGAATATTAGAGGTGGGACGATCCCGTCGATGAACTGTGTAGCCTGCCAATGAGAAGAGGTTGGCAGGGGACAACCATGTTTCACACAAACATATAACCTCCGGAGAGTAGATGTTGCACATAACAGTGAGTTCCGCTACTTTGTTGACCACTGAGCGGCAGTTGAGGGAAAGGATGGTAAGGGCAGTATGGATGGGAGGATAAAAGGGACGGGCCAGTGGATTCAGTGTTCCAGTAGTGTTGGGGAAGACAAGGTTACTATTCATTGTGAGAGATATTGTCCGGTGGGCTGGTCAGAATAGAAACGCCATTCCCTCACGGTATGACCCATTGTGTTTGGCCAGAAGGTGTGCCGGCATACAGTACCGGCATCCTTACCATCGACAGTCACTCTGGCGGAGGCAGTTCGAAAATACTAGGACGGCTACCACTTTAAGTACTCCTAGAACGGCCAAACGGTGTCATTTGACACCTGCATACATATCCATGTCTAAGACCTATGATATAGGTTATTATGGTTTTTGTTTTCAGTGCTGGCTATCACTAGCGGCATTAATGATGTACACAACACTTTAGGATTCGCCCAGACCCTATTGTTGGCTATACGCAACTAAAACTCGATGTACGCGTAACGGCAATTGCGAAGGATGAACTCAATTACTGGCAAAACTTCAATTACTTGCATAGGAATGTCTTATAATCACAGAGTTACAATAACAAGCAATGTGTCAACGTCACTGGGCACATGGGAACTGCTTTTCGGGAATATGTGCTTTGGCATAATCGGATTACTCGACCGTCACGATGAATGACACACAGTAACAAGTACAAACATGGACTGACTGTGAGCATCATTTTTTCACCAAGCTGACACGTATGCTGCTAGACATGGTTTCAAGATTAGGCTAGTAAAGACTGCATTTTAGACTCTTTCAAAGATGTATACCCTTCTCTTCTCCTTGGCTGGCACATAGCAACCAGATGCCATGACTATCTACAAGCTTATTGACCAGTGCAGGAATGACCGTTGTCTTGATGTGCATGAACTAGCAAAGGTCTAGGAGACTGTGAAGGCGTTGATGCCTGTCACATCTATTCATTTATGTAACCGCCTTCCAGGGGGACATCTTCTGGAATAGTCTTTGCTGAGTAGATCCACCATATTCGATCGAAACGGTCAAGGACATATCTCGTCTTTTGCTAGAATTGGATGATGTGAGGCTTCCTACTCACACCATGTAAAACATATGGCCCTAGGTGGTCTATACTAGGCGGACCATTGCTAATTCTTGCTACTTCTACCTTCTACGTCTAGTCTTTGCATCCTACAATGTAATCTTGAAAAACAAAATGCAATCCGCAATTATGGGCAATGAAGTTAGATGGTAGTTCACTTCAATTTACCAAAGTGGTTCATACTGCAACTCTTTCTTCTCCAACAGTTTCTTGACCAGTAATGCACTGATGATGAAGTTATCAGTTATTTCTTAGCAATCACCTTCTCAAGCATCCGGGCCACTAAAGAGAGAGAAGGCATCCCAGCGGCTGCCTACCTGTTTAGCCTGAAGCGGGGATAGAAGAGGTTTGGTTCAAGAGCCTTATTAGCTCGCCAAGTAGTTAGAAAGGATTATCTACACAGCACCATCCTTGCGATAATGCGGTGTACCATCTCCAGGTTACAGAGTTGCGATTCCTCTTCCTCAACACTATCCATTTCGGGGTCTCAACGACTCCTGCAAATGTTTGTGACAATTCCTTGTCTGGACTATCCCGCAATCCTCGTCCGCTCTCTTGAGGCTCGTAAACCTCAATACATTCTGAATCCACAGGTACTCAGGTGTTGTGACCGTGCGATTCGCCCTCATATTACAGAACAGATCCACCACTGCCAATGGTCACTACAATTGAACAGCCATAAAATGAAGATAAAGTGGGCAATTTCGCTTTCATGGTCATCAGATTCATGCATGGTAATAGGCTACATCCGTTCTAGTATTTCCTTGGCCGTCAGACCGCCATGGCTCCTCTGGGGCAATTTACCGGAAAATGAAAGGGATTGAGCAGCATCAAGGACATTAGCTGAAGAGTGTTTGTGTAATCTGTGCACTAATGGTTGTCCACCCCAAATTCGCGATTCTCGCCCGACGGTTGTATGTCGATCATATAATTTGTCCTGTATTCAGCGATTTTCCTGCCCATAAACCTTTCTTATGTCTGGTTGGCAAACGAGCAACTCGATATGGCCGACACCTTTGAAATGTGTCCCATATTGTTTCCATCTAGCTGCAATATTGACTTTTTTTAGTGCAGGTGTCAAATGACACTGGTTGGCCGTTCTAGGTATACGTACTCGCCATTATGGTACCTCATCAATTACAAATCAAAGGTTTATGGCAGACAAAAGAGGAAGCAAAATTAGGAATAGTCATAAGATTTGAGCTTTTTCTGATTAGCCACATTTCGGTAATTCCAAAAGTTTGACTCGCGCGGTGTCAAATGACACCGTTGGCTGTTCTAGGGTTAAGCACTGCACTATTTCAACACCGCGTTCCCTGCACCAGTCTGCTATACTCGCTGCCTCACAACCAAACGGAATCTCCCAAGTAGAAGACCTTTCGTGGACTACGGGGTGCAGCATCCAGAGACGGAACTGAACCAGGGACATTCTGGTTTGGTTTGGCGTAACGTGATGATACCTGGCGACGGATGGGATTTCTTTGTGGTGCTTCTTCCTTTGCCTGTTTGTTTGCAGGGAGTCCAACCTCTTCTATTTCAATAGGGTGAGGTTGGATCCGTGTCATCCTCCTGGCTTGACGGCGCTGATTCCTTGACATGACAGGCTGAAAGGATACGTCGTCCTTATCGGCAGTACTGGCACTACTAGAAGTTTCAGCCATGAGCCCATTTGCTAGAACTTGGGCATATGGTCTAGGAACGTCTGGTGTCTTGGCTAGCTGTCCATTCTCTTTTACTGTTGATGCTTTGTCGCTTTGGAGGGATGACGTATGTGAGCATTGAGCTGCTCCAGCCAGATCCATGGTCTTCTGAGTTCTGCAAGGCTGGACTAACACACCACAGCCAACAACGTTCTCCAACTGGTTCACCTTTTCCCGTGTGGATAGTAAATCATTTCGCAAGCTCGTTAACTCTGCATCTCTGGTTGCTGAAACTGCAGCAAGTTCACGTGTTAGACTGGCGATGCAATCCTGAAGTTTCTCAAGGCAAGGTACCATTGATGGCAGGCACTTCTCACCACAGGCAGGGAATTGGCTGGGCGCTGAACCTGGGGGATAAGTGCCAATACCATTTTCGCGCATAGTAGCAACCAAGTCTGGGCGTGCTAGTTCACACAAATTAGGTATGTCCTTCTGCTCAGCTAGTTTCTAAAGCTGCGAAAACTCCAGGATCGCCAGGTCAATATTGAGATCTAGCGCCATCACGTGACTGACTCTGAACACCACTCCAGCAGGAAGTGTTCGGGCGTTGGCTAGCGCCAGCAACGCCTTCACGCCTGGGACCGACCTCGGTAGCGCAGGAGGAAGAAGACACAGCAAGACGAAGCAAACAATGGCCACCGAAAAGCCAAGCCAGCCTCTTTCACGCTGCAATATCGAGGGAAGGAAATAATCCACAGCAATGGCGTGTCCACAACTGGCCGGGTAGTGGTCCACGAAGCCAATATCCAAAACTTCAAATCAAAATCGGCTCTCAATCTGCAGAGAGACACCTCCAATCCAGAGCGATAAAATCTCTAACCGGTCACTTCGGAAGCAAAGTAATTAATTGTGTTGTGTTTCAAAAAATCATTGCTATAAAGTCTTTATCAGATTTCAACTTAAGTGTGACTGTGAAAAACTTATGGGACCAGATGTGGTTAATGGACTATAGTTTGACTATGTTTGTACTTTGTAATTCTGGATAAGCCAAAATATAGACTAACTGCCGCCAAACTGCCACCAGGTCTGAGTAATCCAACTCATTGTTTCACTTACGAGAGCAACTTGTACCATTGTGATAGTAAGGCATTCTACATTCACATGTTCCTGTCGCGTTACAGAACTCATTTTGACCGCACCTTATCGATAAACAGTCAGCAAATTCTGAAATTAGAAAGAAACAATGTTGAATGTAGATTATTTGAGATATTTTTGACATCACGGTGAAATAGATGTTTGGTGAACACAAATGCTAAAGTGCACCAATCCACTACTGGTAATCTTGGCTTGGCCAGACATGCACTTTTGTTGGCGGTGCCGCCAAAGCGTAACTTGCGCTTTGGCGGAAAGTTTGAATTTCGCTAAGGCCGCGGTCACACATGCACTTTTTGTGGCGGTTCCGCCAAAGCGTAGCTTACGCTTCCCTCGCAACGGCGGAGGAGTAAGTTACGCTTTGGATGAAAGTTTGGATTTCGCTTCCCCAAAAATATGCGAGCGGAACCTCCGCTATCGCGGATCCGTTTGGCGGAACCTGCGTGGTGATGGCTTTGGAGTTTGGTGTGCTACTTCTGCGCTGGTTCTGGTGTTGTTTGGTTGCCGTTTGGTATTCAGTTTTCATATTGTTCTTCTTTGCCTACAGTCCATTCTTAAAAAGATGGGCTCTGGCTCTGGCGAGCTCCCGTATTTGGCGATTTTTCGTGATTTCATCGTACACAGTGCAGTGCTGCGAAATTTGAAATTTGAAAAAGGGTCCAAAAAGGGTACCTGAACTGGGGTTCGAACCGCACAATGCACGTTTGCAGGCGGGGCCAAACGGCCTGGATTTTTATGGTTTTCCCCTATTCAGTGCTGTTGGGGCAAAACCTGGCCGAAATTCTATTCTTGTTATGGCTTGCTTTTTGGACAAAAAAACTTCAGAAACATAATTGGAAGAGGATTCCATAGGGGATTACAGAAAAAAATTCTAAAAAAACTCAAAGTTTGACCCATTTATGGCCAAAAGCTAGAAGTCCATCTTTTTCTGCATGGACTGTATGTACTGTACGTTCTGGAGATCTTGTAAACGATACTGCATCGTTATGAGTGGATAGTTGGTGAGGGATCCGTCTCCCAACTCATTGGCCCCGATCGCGGACGATCTCCAACTCTCTCCTTCTCTCTCCAAGCAATGCGTCCACCAGAGTATGCAACACTACAACTGCAACCAGGGAGTAGTAGAGTACTCTGCCACACCCTCACTGCAACTGCAGGCATCCACGCAGTCGCTGGGGTCGATGATAGATCATGGAGGAGGCAACGACACCCTGCTATAAAACTATTTGAATTTGATATTGATGTAATTTCAAATTTGGACTTCACGGAGAATTTCACAAAGTGTTAGGAAATTAGAGGCCACATGCCACGTACTGCTCTTTTCTCTCCGAAACTCAGCACTTGCAAGCCAGATATGAAAGAAAGAAAAACTCATCAGTCACACCACTGGGACTCGAACCAGGGACCTTGCTATTCGCGAGCAATGCTCTAACCAACTGAGCTACAGTATGACTCCTATCCACAGTGATGCGCTCCCCATGATATCAAGCCCTCTTGAAGTTGGTGTGAGTTGCCAGTATGATGCAAGCCAGATATTGGTTGATCGCAGAAGGATAGATTTACCATCACTGTGGATAAGAGTCATACTGTAACTCAGTTGGTTAGAGCATTGCTCGGGAATAGTAAGGTCCCTGGTTCGAGTCCCAGTGGTGTGACTGATGATTTTATCTTTCTTTCATATCTGGCTTGCAAGTGTTGAGTTTCGGAGAGAAAATAGCAGTACGTGGCATGTGGCCTCTAATTTCCTAACACTTTGATATAGATGTAAACTAAACTAATATTCAAATACACCTGGACTGGGCCGCAGTGAATGTGCCCCAAATGCACGAGTGTACTTGACAAGAGACATTCAGCAGCCTGTCAGCGATCCACAATAGCTCTACTTGTACTAGCGAAGGTCGCTTCAACTCGGACAAGAAGGAGGCAACGACACCCTGCTATACAACTATTTGAATTTGATATTGATGTAAACCAAACTAGTAATATTCAAATACACCTGCACTGGGCCGCAGTGAATGCGCCCCAAATCCACGAGTGAACTTGACAGGAGACATTCAGCAGCCTGTCAGCGATCCACGATAGCTCTACTTGTACAAGCGAAGGCGCTTCAACTCGGGCAAGCACATCTAAAATTTCATAGGTCGTGCTTCATTTGCATTCTCTTCGCCAAAGCGGAGCGTTGAGGAGCACAGTAGTCTACATGTATGTGTGACCGTTGCATCGTGTTGTCCGCCAAAGCGGCTGCGGTAGTTCCGCTTTTCGCCTCCGCAAAAGCGGTGCAAGCTTTTCATGTGTGACCGCGGCCTAAGCCAAAAACATGTGAGCGGAACCTCCGCTTTCGCGCAACCTGCATGGCAATGGCTTCGGTGTGCTACTTCTGACACTGACTTCTGGTGTTGTTTGGTTGCCGTTTGGTATTATTTTTCATGTTCAATTATTGTTCTTCTTTGCCAATGGTACTGAACTTTCTGGAGATCTCGCAAGCGATACTGCATCACCATGAGTGAATAGCTGATGAGGGAATCCGTCTCCTTGGCCCAGATCGCAGACGAGAAGAGACAATGTTTCTCTCTCCAAGCAATGCATCCACCAGAGTGCGCAACACTAGGACTGCAACAAGGGAGTACTAGTAGTAGACTACTCTGCCACATCCTCACTGCAACCACTGACATCCACGTTGGGGTCGATGGTGGATCATTGAGGAGGCCACGACACCCTGCTATTCAACTGTTTGGATTTGAAATCGATGTGCTAAACAAATATTCAAATACACCTATAGTCTGAAATGGGCCGCAGTGAACGTGCTCCAAATCCATGAGTATACCTGACAGGGGACATTAAGCAAGAGCCTGTCAGTGTCAGCGATCCACGATGGCTCAACTTCAACTCGGACAGCTAATAATAATTGTTACTTGAAACACCTAAAATGTCATAGGACTTGTAGACCTACTATACTGCATTTGCATTCCCCCCGCCAAAACGGAGCATTAAGAAGCATAGTGCGGGCACGTGTACGCAAGAGGTACACAAAAGGAAGTATATCTGAGTTACAACAAAACACAGCCCTATGTACTTCCTTTTGTGTATCTCTTGCGTACTACACTCTGCCCATTCCGGGCATTTGAGCACTATTGCAGGTTAAGGCGCACACCCTCTGTGTACGGGTACATGTATGAGTGACCGCTGAATCGTGTGTTCCGCAAAAGCGGCTGCGGTAGCTATGCGTTTTGCCTCCGCAACAGCGGTGCAAACGTTTCATGTTTGACCGCAGCCTAAGGAAGCTCGAAACTTCTGCGCTGCACAACCGATCTGGTGCTCTGTTTTCGCAGGCGGAGTATGGGGCTGTTAAGTGATGACGTCACAGTTCCTTCGATACGCATAGCCACAATTCCAATAGGGACAAACAAAAGTAGCGTCGTCTCCACCGAACCAGTTGTCAGTGGCAACATATAGGAATCCTTACTTGTCTTTGATTCGTCTTTGCTGACACCTGTGCCCGGTATACATGATTTGCGTATACACTACGTCCTAATTTTGAATCTCAACTTGGGCCTCGTTGTGGATGGAAGGAGAAGAAGGGATCTGGAAAAGAGATAGAAAGAGAGAGGAGTAGAGGGAGAGAAGAGCGATTTGTCACAGCGGATGGAGAATGGATTCGGAAGCGAAGAGCCGCATCGCTATCTGTATTTGTTATGTACAATGGTGAAGATACTCATAAAAAGGAGACACTTCAGGTGATGATCCGAATAATTTCCCCAGAGAATCACCTCACTTTGCCGATGGTGACAAATACCAGGCTTTGTCGCCGGAGGAGGCGACACGTTTTCGACTTTGTGCATAAAGATGATACTGAGGATGATCTGCTGGAAATCTTGCCCTTGACAATGTTTGGCAGGAGAAAACGTCAGCAATAGTTTGCCTGTTGATTACAGGGCAGAAAGAAACATCGCGATAGGTTCCATCACCTGCCTCCGACACCAAAAAGCAAGGGGAAAAGACGTACCTTCGTATACTCATTTTTGTATCTTCTTGTCTTCCAGGGCCTCCAGTCACGAAGACACAGTGCCCCCGGCCCCGCCTTCATTCGCAGCAAACTTTTTCAGTTCTGCGAAGATCCAGGCTCGTTTGCTCGTATCCTTTTTCATTCTCGTCTGATATCGCATTCTTCCTTCGTACCACCGCTCGAGCAATCGGCGCTCCAGTCCCACGCTCCAACTATCCATGGCTGACAATGAAAACCTTCAAACACTTCACACAACTACAATCCCGTTACAAGAGAGGAAGAAGGCACCTGATTACAACAAACGTCAACGTTTTCTGCTGGCTGAGCTCCTTGCTCTGTGTTTGGTCCGGAGACACCCCACCCCCTATTATGCTAAATAAATAATAATTATGTTGTGACCTACCGACACAGACCACGTTGTGTAACTCATCACGTGATGCATCCTCGGTTATGCCGCCCTTGCTCAAGATTGACTTTACAAGCCAAGCAGGTGTCACTAGCCAAACCCTTTTGCTAATTTTGCCAGAGCTAACTGCGGATGAAATGCAGAGTGGATTGCTCGGGAGTGACAGTCCTGCCTTTGAACAATGAGTTAGTGCCACGTCCAGGCTCATCTTCAAGTGGAAACTTGTATCTAAAATTAGAAGGCTTTCATTTCCCCCGCATTCGTATTTCTCTGCAGATGAAAAAAGAGGGCAGATAACACGAAAATCATTACTTACATCGCGGTTTACCAACCGAGCAATGTTTTTATAACTTCAGCAGAGACCCATTATTGTTATTGAATCCCGGTTTGAGGAAAAGATGAAGGGTATTGGTGAAAGAAAAACCAGCTCTGATAATTATTAAGAGAGCATGTCTGAGAAAACCAGAACATATGTGCAAGTCGATCTCTCAGATTTCGCTCAAATTTTGCAGGTAGGTTTGATTTGGGGTGTAGATCGACATTCCAAAGCCCGCACGAAATCTTTTGAAGGGAACCATGAAATTGGTATACCCCTCAAAATTGGCCCAATATTGGCACGATTTATGGTTCAACAAACGAGCCACGGCACAGCGTGCAAGAACAAGCTACAAAACTCCATCAAGCCATCATTACCTCACCTTAGAAGAGTTCTTGGGGCAGCACTACTTAGCCACGCCCTCATCCCAGAAGACGAGGGCAATCATCCCTTGACGCCACAAATGATCGTCGTGAAAATAGCCAAATTACAAGCGCTGATAAAACAGCGAGCTACGTCCTCAATTAGCAAACACTATACACCGGCAGATAGTGGAACACCTCTTCTAGCACTGAGGACATGTCCCCCATCATCCTTTTGAGGTTTTCTTGAAATAAACAATTTTGAATTTTTCCACTTGACCATTCTGAAATACGTCCAAACTCATACCTGTGCAGGAAAGCTCGAGCCTCCGCGACGTCTAGTCAGCAATTTCTACTCCAACACCACTCCCAACGCTGCAGAACAAAGTGTATTGTTGACTCTGACAAGGAAAAGCAGCGGTGATCACTTGTCACTCCAAACAACAAGCTTCTCCTTGCGCCACCAACATTTTTCGTTGCAACAGTTGATGCAAAAGTGACTGAATTTTTGCGTGTAGTTTTTGGATTTTACTGCAAGAGGAATGAAGAAATCACTGGTGGTGTTCGTGGACAGTATAGCGTAACTTGTAGTTCCTTGGTCTTTTTCTTTTGTATAAATATTTGAAAAGGGAATTGAAGACTTAGACACCGGTGGATTCAGTTCCTTGGTCTTTTTCTTTAATATACGGGCCTCAACCAGCGAAAACAGCCCTTAGGTTCAACATTTTCAAAATCTCTTTTTGGTTAGAAATTTGTGGAAGCACATCCCCTGAAGGACCTCAACGGAGAAAAAGTTCAATATTCCGATTCAAAACGTGTGTATACACCAATATACAAGATGTACTCGTAATTGGTGCAATTTATGTATACAATGCATGTGTACAATAGCATTCTAAGGTGTTTAAAGAGTCGGCGTGGAGAAAGCAATTTTATTAGTGCAATTAGGAGTATAATCGATGCAGACATGGCCAGACAACAACGAGTTCATGGAATTATTAAGGATTTTTATGTTATTCAAAATCGATTTTCGTGTTCCGCTCATCAGTGAATAGTATCGGAACTGAGGGTACTGTGTACAACAATAGAACATTTTATAACAGCATAATTAATTAAAAGTGTGAACAACAAAGGAAGTGCTACAGCATTACATAATAGGTGTCAAACATAGTGCTAACGTATATAACTGAGTGCAGGCACAAAGCAAGAGGTGATACAGTGCAACATGAGAACCCAGTTAGCTCAGTAGACAAACACGCTGTGCCGACAGCGCCGCCTGTTCCCCTGCCATCACCGGCCCCACCACCTGGGGTGCCGTGGGTGGCTGGGGCTGGGGTTGGTTTTCCATCATTGACCTGGCCACCACTTCTCGACCCACTGCAAACGGCAGCGGAGCCTACTCTAGCACAACATCATCGTCCTGGAATGGAGGAGGGGCCACCGAGAGACACTGAACCTTCACCTCGGCAGTTGCCCTTGCCTCCGCCTGAGCCACCCCCTTTACCTTTGGTGACTACCGAGACGGTGGTCCCCCCGGTGCTGGGATCCACGGTGCCGACTGTGTCTGGACAGAGAGGGAGATCATCGACAAACCAAAATGAAACCAATATCCTCACCCATAGACCCAGAAGAAGCACAGCAAACTATTCACTTGAAATTTATGCACGGAATGGACTTGGCCCACGCAAAATGGACAGTGGAAATGGGTGTGCAGTAGCAGAGAACCCAGCAACGGTGACGCGGAGCAGCGGTCAAACGACTTGTGATGCTGGTGGAGATGATGGAGCGATGTTGGAGGCTGATAAGGAGTGCAGTGAGACTGAGCATCAAACGGATGATGAGGAAGTGACTGATGATGATGATGATGGTGGTGATGAGGACGATGATGATGAAGATGAGACGGAGGACGAGAATAAGGCGGAGGAGGTCGAAGGAAAGGAGGGGGATGAGACGGAAGAGAGCGACGTGAGCAAAAGTCAGCTGTATTTTGTCACTTGTTATCACGTCCAGATTGTCTTGGTGTGTACGATGATTCTCACTTTTCTGTTTTGTGCCGTGCAAGTTATGTTAAGCAGTTGAAGGTTCTGGAAGCTGTATGTATTCGTGTGCATAATCCTGTTCTTTGTAAACAAAAGAAGCATGTAGTCGCACTAAAGTTGTTCTCGTAGCTGGTTATCAGATGTAAATGTTGTGTCATGTTGCACTGTATCACCTCTTGCTTTGTGCCTGCACTCAGTTATATACGTTAGCACTATGTTTGACACCTATTATGTAATGCTGTAGCACTTCCTTTGTTGTTCACACTTTTAATTAATTATGCTGTTATAAAATGTTCTATTGCTGTACACAGTACCCTCAGTTCCGATACTATTCACTGATGAGCGGAACACGAAAATCGATTTTGAATAACATAAAAATCCTTAAAAATTCCATGAACTCGTTGTTGTCTGGCCATGTCTGCATCGATTATACTCCTAATTGCATATTCTAAGGTGGGTGGACTTTTGACTACATTTGAAACAGTGCAGTAGGCAGCTAGAATGACAAAGAATAGCTGAAGACTGCGGAGACATGATCGATATATTCGCAGCTGCATCCTGTGTGGAGTCGTTCCGCTATCTCGTCTTTCATTTCTTCCTCAGCAAATGAAGACATGGCGTCGCTGCCGTCACTAGCCAGGCTCTAACTAGCTGTACATAATGACAGCCGTGTGTGCTCGGCGAACAGCTCTGGTGTACGCAGCCATCGCAACAATATCAAGGAACACTCGAGTCGCAACTCGACACCACTTCAACTTCACTACAACAAACCCACCCAACTTTAACACTTTCTATGGTGCCATACTCACCACAAAAGCAACTCATATCAACGTTACAAATAAATAGGGAATCACAACATGGTGGTATTTGTTAGGTGGCCTGCAAAGCACTCCATAAGCCTTTGAGCTGGTCACTTAACTCCAGGTTACCAGCCCCGCCGCATTCGTCCTACCATCCGGTTGTCAGGGTGTAAGCGTAACCGTGTTAGCAGCCTATCCACATTTGTCCTACCATGTGGAAGCACGGTATAAGCCTAACCTCTTTAGCTGCCCCTTCCACATTTGTCCTACCATGTGGAAGCGCGGTGTAAGCCTGATCATTTCACCCACTGTGAGTCCCAATCTAGCCCAAACCTGGTCTTGAATATCTGTGTGTGCAGTGGGTTGTTAATTCTATTTAATTTTGATTCTTATTTTAACTTGCCATATTTTGCGTGTGCATTTTGGCTTCTTGTTCTTTTTATTCCATGGTTGGTAGCCCTCATTCATTATATTGGTTGACACCATGTCATGCATGAATATTCTTCCTCTTCAACTGCTTGCTAGTTTAAGGATGATTTTTTCTACACACTTACGTGAACAAAGGCCATTTGACCAACTAGAATTTTTGTTGCAACAAACAAAGGACCCGATGGTGTTGTAACATGCATCCTGTTCATTGCAGAAACTACCATTTGATATAGCGCATTCATCTATATCTATAAATCAAAAGAGAGAAATTGTAATACCAATACGCCATTGTTACACAGTTCAGCATAATGTGGTAGCATAAGTGCAGTTTGGCGGCGGAATGTCATATTTTTTTAGTCCCACCAATATTCATTGTTTTCCACTTTGTGGTGGGTCTGATCTACTCACCTCCCACCACTTAGGAGCTGCATCTGCGCCTTTGATCCACGTGAACCGTGAAGTTTTTTTTAGGTTTTCAGCCACATAAGGTTTTTTGTGTCTTTAGTTTCACGTGTGTGAGTGTAGGTGTGATTCGGAGTGTGAGCTTGTGTGAAGGAGAGTGTGAGCATTTTGTCACTTCTGCCCGTACAAGAGGCCGGTTCCAATAAAAAGGAGAAAAAAGGTGTGGATGCGAGTGTGAGTATGAGTGTGTGTCTCGGTGTTTTAGCATGTGCATGGGTATGTGTGTGTGCCTGTGCCGAAAGGATATTTCTCTTACTTAGATTTTCTATATTAGTTCAATTTTCTTTTCAGTGTCCTTTATTACAACGACAATCCATGATGAGTGTTGTACGAAAACTTGTTTGAATCCTTATTTTCTGTACACTATTTGAACTCGGATGGTGAGCCAATATACTTATGATGAAGAAAGGAAAAGGACAAAATGTTACGAGTTATGACAAACTGTCCATCAACGTAACCAGATCTTATAGAGTCATAACTCGTAACATTTTGTCCTTTTCTTTCTTCATCTACACTATTTCTTCATATTTTCGTTTTATTGCACATTGTCTCAACAGTTTTACATTGCATGAATAGAGTTTACACAAATGTCGATTTGGGTTGTCATTTTGATTGCGGTTATCAAATTGTTGTCTCCTCGCGGTTTGTTCAAATATTTAAAATCGAGATACACCCAGCCTCAGAAATATATTCTGAATCTTACGCTGAAAGCACGTTTTCATTACCGTAGTGTCGCCATTAATGTAGTTTTTTTAGACGATATTAAGACAATGGCGTATATTCTAGCGGTGTTTAAAAGCGTGTTCACCTAGCCAAGGCATACCACACGTTTAACATTGAGCGCGTGTTCATGAAGGATGAGATTGCCAGGTCCGGTGACACGGTGTGCAAATCTCGTTCCCAGTTTCGGTCTTTGTATAATCGTGCACGTACATTTTTGTCATCTCATGACTTCCTCCGTTTCTCAGTGCTCCTTTCTCAGAACGACCAGAAACAACGAATCAAACTTATCACCAAACATGACAAGACCTATACCTGGCTCAAAAGTAAACGTTACAGCCATCGATCCTAAAGCAACAACAATAAACTTAACCCCATTGGAATTGACTACCGTACAGAAGGAGCTCCTTTGCTGTGGTACTGATTTTGGCGTTCTTCCATCATCAAGTAAAAAGGAAGTTATCATGACCGAGTTCGAAATGTTCTATCAAAGGTTATTACGTTTTACGCAAACATCAGAGGCGCAACAATCAATATGCGCAGCAGAGATCCGAGCTGAGGCTGAGGAGCATGCAGACAAATTTCCAGACAAGCGGTCATTTTCATTAGGCCAGGAACACATGAAAGCACTGCGTGACTTCCGCAAAAACACGGAAATCATCGTCAAGCGCCCGGACAAAGGGCGGGCTACAGTTATTATGCTCAGAACTGATTACATCGACAAGATGTCTGTCATCTTAAATGACACATCAAAGTTCCAAACCATCGGCCCGGTTGAAAGTTTTGATCAAACAGAGAAAGTAGAAAACGAACTAATAGCTTACCTAAAGAAACTGAAAGACGACGGAGAAATATCCTTAAATGATTTCGATCGCATTTTAAACCAACAGGCACCGTCCGGCCTAGGCTATATGGCTTACCAAAAATACACAAGCCCACATGTCCAGTACGCCCCAACATTTCCTGGACAGCCTCACCCCATCACTCTATTTCCAAGTGGCTGTGTATTTACGTACAACCAGTGCAGGACCACTTCTGCAAGCGCACTGTAAAGGACAGTATTCATTTCGTCGAAAAGCTCCACAACAAACCTGTACCACCCAATGCACACATGTGTTTGTTTGACGTCGTCAGTTTATTTACTAACGTGAAGAACCTGTCGACATCCTTGAATATCTGAAAGTGCGTTTAGACAGTTGTTGCTGGTCACAACTGGGGTTGATTTTTCGTTCAACAATGTCATGTACAGTGCTGGCTACTGAAATCCGCCCTGGGGGTCGGATTTCAGTAGCCAGCACTGTACAAACAAGTTGATGGTGTCGAGATGGGTTCGCCCCTTGGTCCAGTATTGGAAACCTGTTTGTCGGTTACTGTGAGTCGAAAATTGATGATTCATTGTGTCCTGACCTTTATGTACGTTTCGTGGATGACTCATTCACATATTTTGATAATAAAAAGGGTAGTAACAAGTTTCTTGATGTGTTAAATAGTATTCACCCTGCCCTTCGTTTCACACGTGAGCATGAAAAGTCCAACAAATTGTCATTTCTAGATATGCTTGTGGAAAAAACGAGTAGTGACATTCTGATAACCGTTTATCGAAAGCCGACGTTTACTGGTCAGTACAGGGTTTACACGATAAATTTACTTCTTTTTTTACATTGTATATGACTCGTATTGTTTAAAGAGTCGGCGTGCAGAAAGCAATTTTATTAGTGCAATAAAGAGTATAATAGATTCAGGCATGGCCAGACAACAACGAGTTCATGGAATTTTTAAGGATTTTTTATTGTTATTCAAAATCGATTTTCGTGTTCCGCTCATCAGTGAATAGTATCGGAACTGAGGGTACTGTGTACAAAAAGAACATTATATAACAGCATAATTAAAAGTTTTCTTGTTTTGAATTGTATGTTGAACTCATTGGATTTCTTTGTATTCTGTATCTCGTTATCGTTATATTTTCCTTTAGCCCTCTCGCTTAGGATGAGCTTTCTTTTTTTGTGGCAGCTTAAGCGAAGGCTATATACCTGCTTTATGCAGGTTGATGCCAACGCGAACAAGCAAAATAATAATAATAGTCCTGGTGGTTTCAAAGTCCTAGTGGTGACAGTCAATTTTTTCTTCAGACTTTTCCCGTTTGTCTCTTTCCCTCAAACCAGTTAATATGTTATGACTTGGGGCTCCCCACGTGCTAGTTTGTACGTGAAGTGTGTGGGTTACAGTGAGGGCTGTGTCCCACCCGCCTGTGTGCATTCATAGGAAGTGTGAGTTACGAAGTCTGAAGAAAATGTTGAACGGCCTCTGCTAGGATGACGACTACACCATAGCTCAGTGGTTAGAGCATCGCTGGCTACAAGCGAAGGTCCCTGGTTCGAGTCCTGGTGGTGACAGTCAATTTTTTCTTCAGACTTTTCCCGTTTGTCTCTTTCCCTCAAACCAGTTAATAATAATAATAACATAATTAAAAGCTTAACTCGTATCCATAATGTCTTTTTCCTTTCTACATATAATTAAAAGTGTGAACAAAAAAGGAAGTGCTACAGCATTACATAATAGGTGTCAAACATAGTGCTGGAGAAACGCTTTTCGTCCCTCTCAATTGTGTGTAGTGCTAACATATAATTATAACTGAGTGCAGGCACAAAGCATGAGGTGATACAGTGCAACATGACACGACATTTACATCTGATAACCAGCTACGATGACTACTTTACCGGGACTACATGCTTCTTTTGTTTGCAAAGAACAGGATTATGCACATGAATACATACAGCTTCCAGAACCTTCAACTTCTTAACATAACTTGCACGGCACAAAACAGAAAATTGAGAATCATTGTACACACTAAGACAATCTGGACCAATATCCTTACCCATAGACCCAGAAGAAGCACAGCTAACTATTCACCTGACATTTATACACGGAATGGACTTGGCCCACGCAAAATGGACAGTGGAAATGGGTGTGTGGTAGCAGAGAACCCAGCAACGGTGATGCGGAGCAGCGGTCAAACGACTTGTGATGCTGGTGGAGACGATGGACCCATGTTGGAGGCTGATAAGGAGTGCAGTGAGACTGAGCATCAAACGGATGATGAGGAAGTGACTGATGATGATGATGGTGGTGATGAGGACGATGATGATGATGATGAAGATGAGACGGAGGACGAGGATGAAGCGGAGGAGTTTGAAGGAAAGGAGCGGGATGAGACGGAAGAGACCGAAGTGAGCAAAAAGTCAGCTGTATTTTGTCACTTGTTATCACGTCCAGATTGTCTTAGTGTGCACGATGATTCTCATCTTTCTCATCTTTTCTCTCATATTGCATTGTGGGTGATGGTGTGGGTCACCTTGCGTATTAGCAGCTCCCACACCATCACCAACAATGCAATTTACAGCAACCACAACTAATCCACCATCCAAGCCCATTATTGAAAGACCAAGACGATCAACAGCCAACTACAACAGAAACTATGCACTCAACGGACAAGGGCATAAGGAGGGACGTGAGAGCAGGGTGACGGCCGAGTCCCGTTCAATGGACCATGTCAGGCGGGATAACAGAGAGAGAGCGCAGAGGGAGCAGATGATGGGACGGACGGTGAAGGAAGCAATGAGTCGGAGAACGACGATTGTAGTGATCGTGAGAGTGCAGGTGAGAATGTTAGCATTGTGCGTAGGTTTCGTGATAGCAAATCTTCATTGTACAATCATCTGTTGGCTAGTCCTGATTGTTGCAATTCGTATTCCGACTCTTCATTCACTGTATTGTGCCGTGGTCGTCATGGTTATGGACTGCAGTTTAAAAAGGTTTTGGAAGCCATCTGTCAGCGTCTGTATAAGCCTAATTTGTGTGCACAGAAAGATAGTATAATTGGGTTGAAATTGTTCAAGTAAAGTGTCATGTTTGGATGATGAGGAAGTGACTGATGATGATGATGGTGGTGATGAGGACGATGATGATGATGATGAAGATGAGACGGAGGACGAGGATGAAGCGGAGGAGTTTGAAGGAAAGGAGCGGGATGAGACGGAAGAGAGCGAAGTGAGCAAAAAGTCAGCTGTATTTTGTCACTTGTTATCACGTCCAGATTGTCTTAGTGTGCACGATGATTCTCATCTTTCTCATCTTTTCTCTCATATTGCATTGTTGGTGATGGTGTGGGTCACCTTGCGTATTAGCAGCTCCCACACCATCAGCAACAATGCAATCTACAGCAACCACAACTAATCCACCATCCAAGCCCATTATTGAAAGACCAAGACGATCAACAGCCAACTAAAACAGAAACTATGCACTCAACGGACAAGGGCATAAGGAGGGACGTGAGAGCAGGGTGACGGCCGAGTCCCGTTCAATGGACCATGTCAGGCGGGATAACAGAGAGAGCGCAGAGGGAGCAGATGATGGGACGGACGGTGAAGGAAGCAATGAGTCGGAGAACGACGATTGTAGTGATCGTGAGAGTGCCGGTGAGAATGTTAGCGTTGTGCGTAGGTTTCGTGGTAGCAAGTTTTCAGTGTACAATCATCTGTTGGCTAGTCCTGATTGTTGCAATTCGTATTCCGACTCTTCATTCACTGTATTGTGCCGTGGTCGTCATGGTTATGGACTGCAGTTAAAGGTTTTGGAAGCCATCTGTCAGCGTCTGTATAAGCCTAATTTGTGTGTACAGAAAGATAGTATAATTGGGTTGAAATTGTTCAAGCAAAGTGTCATGTTTGGTGCGGCCGAGCTTGGCCGTTAATGTTCTAGGTGTAATGTACTGCTGTTATTTGTTATCACTTTGTCCTTTCTTCTTTCTTTCTCTTCTTTGTTCACTTTTCAGTTGCAAGTTTAGTGTTAGTACACACATTCGTTATTGCTCTCGCTTTCATTAATATATTTCACACTTGTAAATTTCAATGCTGTTGTTCTTAGTGTTATTTCTCTAACTTAGATTTTCTATAATAGTTCAATTTTGTTTTCAGTGTCCTTTAGTACAACAATAAATAAATATTTCTATCGTTATTAAATGTTATCAAATATACCACTCTTTGGTCTAGAAAGAATACTTTTTTGATAATAATAATAATAATAATACAAAAGAGGGCGGACCAAGGAACTCCAAGTTACGCTATACTGTCCACTAACACCACCAGTTACTAAATAATCAGCTCATGCGATAACATTGCACGACACTGACCGACAGTACTGACGTTCTAAAACTAACTGGCTAACAGCTCGAGCACATCTTGGATGCGCACTTAAACAGCGTTCCAACTTGGAAGGTTCTACTTAGAAGTAAGTTATAGAAATAACAAAAGGAGGGGAAGTTGACTCGCACAACCAAGATAAGCACGAGCTGAAAGTCTCAGCTATGAAGGCCGTTGGAGGATGTTCATGCATGTCGATGACGAAACTTGTAAGACGATTGGACAATAAGGTAAAACAACGATTCAAGAACGCAAAGCAAAAGTCCACACAGATTGTGTGGCTCAAAGATGCGAAGATCAATAAAAGGGAAGCTATGCGAATAAGTAAAACCTAACACCTCAGTAAAACAGCGCTGTACTTCGACTATGATAATTTAGATGGACAATAATCAGCAGTGACAAGCAGCAGTTTCACACGACGATCGTTTCGCCGTATAGATAAAGACGGCTCATCAGGTGTGCAGGAATGGACTTGGATGGAGAGCCACGTCCTTCATAGCTGTGACTTTCAGCTTGTGCTTATCTCTTTTGCGTTCACCTTCCCCTCCTTATGTTGTTTCTATAACTTAGAACCATCCAAGTTGGAAGGCTGTTGGAGTGCGCATCCAAGACGTGCTAGAGCTGTTAGCCAGTTAGTTGTAGATCGTCAGTACTGTGTTCAATGTCGTGCAGTGCTATCGAATGGGCGGATTATTTTGTAACTGGTGGTGTTAGTGGACAGTAGAGCGTAACTTGTAAATCCTTGATCCTTTCTCTTTTGAAGTTGATTGTTCCAACTAGGAACACACGCTTCTTGCCGAACTTGACACTTGACTCACTCACGACTGCCATCCGGAGCACACGAGAAGCACGTCGCACCTTCCACTCGGCAAACCTGCAAGAAAGCACCACTCCCTGCTCAATACACGGTGTTTCGGGGAATTCACCCCTCATCAGTTGAGCTTGAGTAGGCTGAGGAAGATTGTGCCTGAAAAGCACCACTTATACTACTCTCCAGGCCAAACCATCACCAGGGATATAAACTTACAGCGACGCTTTGTTTCCAGCGCGACAAATACCCCGTGAAGCTCCAGGAAGCAGCGTGAGTCAGAGTCGCTCATGGAGTTGTGATACACAGACGTTGAGAGCCAGTATAGCTATTCGCAACGCTGTCACCTCCAACAACTAGTCGCACGTTTGCGTGAGGGACAGCAACACGAACTTAGAAGTTGCGACTTCGACGGTAATAGTCATGAAGTTGATTGTTCAAACTATGAACACACACTTCTTGTCGAACTTGACACTTGACTGACTCACGACTGCCTTATATACAAATTTACAGAGACGCTTTGTTCCAGCGCGACAAACACCCCGTGAATGTTTATCACAACTCCATGAGCGACTCGACTCACGTTGCTTCCTGGAGCTTCATGGGGTGTTTGTCGCGCTGGAAACAAAGCGTTTCTGTAAATTTGTATCCCTGGTGATGGTTTGGCCTGGAGAGCAGTATATAAGTGGTGCTTTTCAGGCACAGTCTTCCTCAGCCTACTCAAGCTCAACTGATGAGGGGTGAATTCCCCGAAACACCGTGTATTGAGCAGGGAGTGGTGCTTTCTTGCAGGTTTGCCGAGTGGAAGGTGCGACGTGCTCCTCGTGTGCTCCGAATGGCAGTCGTGAGTGAGTCAAGTGTCAAGTTCGGCAAGAAGCGTGTGTTCCTAGTTGGAACAATCAACTTCATGACTATTACCGCCGAAGTGGCAACTTCTAAGTTCGTATTGTTGTCCCTGACGCGGACGTGCGACTAGTTGTTGGAGGTGACAGCGTTGCGAATAGCTATATTGGCTGTTTATCACAACTCCATGAGCGACTCTGACTCACGCTGCTACCTGGAGCTTCACAGGGTGTCTGTCGGGCTGGAAACAAAGCGTCTCTGTAAGTTTGTATCCCTGGTGGTGGTTTGGCTGGAGAGCAGTATACAGTCAGACCTCGCTTATCCGGTCCCCTTTTATCCGGATACCTCGCCATCCGGAAGAAAATCGCTGGTTACCGATTTACAGCATATGCCATGCATACATACAGTGTGTGTGTTCGATTATCCGGTTCCCTCGCCTATCCGGATATTTTTGTGGAAAACGGATGTGTGCGGTTATGCGAGGTCTGACTGTATAAGTGGTGCTTTTCAGGCACAATCTTCCTCAGCCTACTCAAGCTCAACTGATGAGGGGTGAATTCCCCGAAACACTGTGTATTGAGCAGGGAGTGGTGCTTTTTTTCAAGTTTGCCGAGTGGAAGGTGCGTTGTGCTCCTCGTGTGCTCCGGATGGCAGTCGTGAGTCAGTCAAGTGTCAAGTTCGTCAAGAAGCGTGTGTTCCTAGTTGGAACAATCAACTTCATGACTATTACCGCCGAAGTCGCAACTTCTAAGTTCCTTTCTCTTTTGTATAAATTAATCCTTGGCTCTTTATCCGAGTCCATAATTATTATAGTGTAACCATAAAGATGAACAAGAAACGGGGTGACAGCTTTACGGACACTTCATTGTGTGAGTGCACATTTCCTGGAATTATCTTTAGAAACCTAGACTTTCCTACTTGCTGAATGACACCACATATAAATGCGCTTGGGAAAACATTTTCGAGCATAATACACGACAACAAATATAGAATCACATTGGACTAACCTTCGCAAACGGCAGTAAAGTTCCAAGCTCCAGTTTTCTGGTTGCATTTGGGAGTGTTTGCATCATGGATCGCCGCATAGCCCTGTGAGCAAGTCACGTTTCCGGTGTCCGAAATAGACTCATAGCCTATTGCATTTTTGTCCTTCCAGGAGCAACCTGATGCAGAATTGACATCAAGAATTGACATCAATAGATATGAGGAGGAACAATGATACTGGAGTTATCGCGGCATACCATACCATACGGCTTTATACTACGTTGCTTGTCTTGTTGCTTCTTACTGCCATATACAGGCCAAATCATCAACTTAAGAGACAATGTCTGTAAAACCAAACAAACAACACCCGACATGGGCAAATTTCCAATTTCGCTAAGTGGACCTCGTTTAGCAACAGTGGCAGCGTGGTCCAGAAACCCTCCATTCTTTAGATATTGACCAAAATAATAATAAATCGATAAAAAATCGATTCCAGTTTGTGAGCCGGAAGAGCTACACTGTGAAGAGATGTTAGAAGTTTATGCTGCTCATAGCATTGAACCAAGTACAGGCACTTCCTCGGCACTGCCTCAGCCATGCTCTGTGTTTCCTGTGACCAGGAGAATCAAATAGATTTGTGGAGCTTGAGCAGGAATGCTCCCTCCCTCTCTCTCTGTATCGCTCTCTCTCTCTCTCTCTCTCCCTCTCTCTCTCTCCCTCTCACTCCATCTCTCTCTCTCTCTCTCTCTCTCTCTCTCTCTCTCTCTTTCTTCGTCACTTTTTGGCTCTGCCCGAAGCCGTTGCATGTGCTAATGGCATGTTGAAGGGCATTGTATCTGAGTCACGCACTCTTCTCCTCCTCGTCCTCCCTCATAGGTCCAAGACAGTATGACCAACTGTGAATGCAATTCATGCCCACACGTGACCTTGTGTTATTCTCTTGTAGTAAGCTGTCACGTATGTTTGCGCACTTGTTGTGTACATGTACATGTGCGAGTGTGTGTGTGTGTGTGTGTGTGTGTGTGTGTGTGTGTGTGTGTGTGTGTGTGTGTGTGTGCGTGTGTCCCTGTGAACCGTTTACTGGGGACGGTTGTGCTTTTTTGAGCTCCTTGTTACTGAATTGTTACTACTACTACTAGCTTAATTAACCACCCCTGCATCCAACCCTTGGCATGCTACAACCGACAACCGTTGCAAACTTGGGTGAGAGAATACATACAGTAGATTCAGTATAAAATTGGAAAGAAGATCATCGAAAGAATGAAAAAGGCAGCTGCATCAGCATGCAGCTGCGCATCAAAATCAAATGTAAAGATGGCGACCATGAACGACTGCGACTTGGATAAACTGCAAAACAAACTAGTGCAGCGACACTGACTCGAATGAGTAAAGAAGCGGAGAAGACGAAACGGCAAGGAAAGCGGATCGCTACGATCGCTCAAATGCACTAGCCTAGAGCGTGCATAGCGCATGCAGTCAAACGGTCACGTGATAAGTGCGTACACAAGTCATACGTCATAATAATCATGATAATGCAGTTGACAAAGAAAAGGAAACAAAGCCGAGCGCGAGGCAAACAAATCTGCAGAGCGCGAAAATATAAACACATCGAACGAAGGATTTGTTTGAGAACAAAATGCACAGGCAGACAAAGAAGAAACAGTTCGAAGCTAGAATCAATGTCCGTGTTTCTTAGAATCAATCATGGAGAAAGCTAACTAAGAGTAACTACCTCTGTCACGCAAGACCGGACCTAAACACCTACGAAGTAAGAATTGATGTGTTACGAGAAATACGTGTAGTGAAATACATTGGTATGCATTGCATCGTGACACAACTTGCCAAGCTGCATGTACGTGATTGTAAATGTACAAACAACATGCAACGTCGTAGTAAGCACAATCGTAACTCGTGAATTCCGTGTTGTTGACTCAAGGCAAGCAGTACCTCGTGCACACGTTGACAACGACGAACGAATTGATTAGACTCTGATAATAAATACTAATAATATGAAAGAACAACAAAACGTAAATGTCACCTACGATTACACAACATCCTGCTTACTGCAAGTCCTCGACCTTTGTAAACTTCAGGGAGGCCTGAGGCGGCCCTCAGTGGGCCGCCTCTAGGCCAGGGAAAACGCATGACGGACATACAGCTGAGAGACAGAACGGTAATTTGATGCCGTCACTTTTAGTTGTACCCGACGTCGCCGCTCGCGGAGGTTTGACATGCCCCTGAGCGGATTTCCACAACATCGCGCGATGAAATATGTCAGAGAGAAGAGAGGGAGAGGGAGACGTTGCCTGCTGTGTTTGGGCTCATGGAACGTGAGATCCTGGGTGGAGCGGGACGGCGACATTGACACTGCCTGTGTTTCTAGACGCGTCATGGAAACCCACTGGTTTGGACAAAATATCTACGCTGTCAACGGATTTACTGTTAACTGTTCGGGCCGCCCCACTCCTGGCAAAGAGGATAATCGACGTTGAGGTGAGGGAGTTGCTCTTGTTTGAATCGTGATAAAACTTCGGCGTGGAGAGCTGGCGGCTGCGTATGGAACGCGGTGAGTTCTCGGATTGTGAGCGTACGTATGAAGTACTGTGCAGCTGGTGGACCGGATGTTTGGCTCACTCTGGTCAGCGTTTATGCTCCAACGTTTGCTGCGTCGCGGGCATGCAAGGAACTATTTTATGACGATCTACAACGCACTCTGCATGATGTACCCCAGACTGACCATTTTGTGGAGTAGGATCGAAAGAGAACGCTATCTGCATCCTAAGTGAATTTGCACTTACTCAGTGATCGGCTGGACCACGGTGTCAGGCCGCGCCGCAGCTGTAGGAGCAAAGGTCTTGAAGGCATCCATCTTGTTCCGGGACAGGGCATCAGCGATGGTATTGGAAATTCCTTGCAGGTGCGATGCTCGGATCAGGAAATTGTGCGTCACACAGATTGAGTACAGGGTGCAGATGAGTGCCATGACTGCAGGAGACCGGCTCGTGCCCGTCTTCAGGCACTCCACGACATCTTGGTTGTCGCACTGAAACTCCACACGCAGCCGCAGCCACTCGATCCCCCATGTGGCGCAGGCCGCGACAATGGCGAAGAGCTCCTTGTAGGTAATGCTTAGTTCCAGTTGCTGCGGGGACCAGTCACCTCTGAACCAGCGACCATTGAAGAAGGCTCCAAATGCAATGGTGCCACTTGGGTCGGTTTGCAACTGGCGGTCAGTGCTGGGCATCCACTTCTCCAGCAGGAAAAATGACTTTCCGTTCCATGTTGACAGAGTCTGGTGCTACCAGCTCAGGTCCCCGTTGGCTGATGCTGAGAGGTGCAGCATTCGGTGAGCTGACATCTCAGATGTGGCCTTGTCGAGGTCATACAGGCGGCGTAAGAATGTACGGGCGGCCGAAATTGCTCTGGACGCGAACGAGAGGTGGCCCAGGAGTGAGGCGAGTTCGCGTTTGAGAACGCAACCCTTGCGCGGTCAAATAGGAAGAAACATATTGCATATTACGGATGGCCGACAGGTGATTGGGAGAACTATGAATACCAGATATAGCAGCAGAATGGCCTATCGTGAAACCGTGACACAACCCATGCAACAGAAAGTGAGAGGAGTGATCAGAATGACGGTTAAGGAGCCCGGCAAATCGGCTAACATTGATGGGGGTCTCCACAGAATGTTTACGGAGCAGACGCTGAGGTGGCGGACTGTCCCCTGCCACATTTGACTTCTGGGTGCTTCCCGCGGCATTGAAGGCGCAAGTGGGCACGATAGCAGAATGAGTTGTTGCACTGGTCCCTGTTGAATTTGCAGCAGATAGGCTTCCAAAGATGGGTTGGCGCGTTGGACTGTGGCGGACCTCCACTCCCAGCGCCGTCGGATGGAGGCCCTGGTCTTAAGGGACACCGGGCCTGGGCCACTGGGTGCACCAGAGAACAGCGCGAACATGGCGGGCGACCACGGCTGGTGAATGACGACTGCCACAAATTAGAGTCGATGACAGCCCAGTCGTACGACAGTGGTTGGGAGGCTATGGCGCGCCGGAAACGCCTGTCATAATTTAGACATGCGTCCACGTGATACGACTTATTTGCATCCAGAATAGCGGCCTGATATGCCAGCAAATCATTTGCCCTATCTGGAGCCACCGCGACAATTACTCTCGTGTAGACAGTAAACGCCTCGAGCAATGACACTACATCATGGACATGGCGGCGCTGGGCCTGAGTTGGTTTCTGTACAAGTAGGACAGAGCGGTTGGCGCCCACAGCTAGCTGGCCCACATCGGGCTCCATACCCAGCTGGTCCGGGAGGAGGTCGTCGAAATCAATAAACTTGCCGCGTTCAATTTGCCCGCGGAGTTTATCAGGTACAGAGAGCGACGGACGAGCAGCCGGCGGATGGCCCAATGCATGAACGGAGCTGGAGTTGATAGGTGGCACGATGGCTGCAGCAGATTCCAACTGCTCTACTCGCTCCATCAGGGGCGGAGGACCTGGCCGACGGCCTGAGACACAGCCGATGCAAGTACATCAGGGGCCACACTCAAGGTGGCGGCAGAAGAAACTGACGACGCAACGTCGGAGACAACAGAGGCCATGGAGGAAGATAAAGGTGTCCAGGTTGGTTGACGACGAACAGGAGTTGGCCTCGCGCGCGCATTACTGCCTGCAGCCGAAGTTTGAGTTGCCGCCCCGGGATCAGAGGCCACATTCAAGGCGGCGGCAGAAGAAAAACTGACGTCGCAACGTTGGAGACAACAGAATCCGAGTAGGGAGGTATTGGAGTTCTGGGCGGTTGAAGACAAACAGGATTGCGCCGCACACGCACATTACGTCCTGTATCCGAAGGTTGAGCTGCCACTCTGGCCGATGGCGTCTTTTGCTGGTCGAGAAACGAGCCATCGTGAGAATATAATACTAAAATAATCTCTGGCCGCTGAAGACAAGTAGTCTGACGGGACTGAGCTGAGAGAGAACAAGGAAAGCGAATACTAAGACGGCAAGACAACACCGAATCGGCAAAGCTAGGACTGACACTCTGAAGCAGGACGGAGGCAAACTCAAATTCAGAATTTGAAAGCTGACTGCAGGAAAGGAAACTGGACAGCAAGCTCTGTTGTGCGCACAGAAAATCTGCGCATGCGCAGAGCGTGGGCATGTGATGTCTATGATACACAGCAGTATTAAGAGAGAGCAAGATCGTGCACACACATAAGGAGGGTTATGCAACCTGTTATAAAGGCCAACAGCGAAGCAATGGTACGTGACTGTTAACAACGGTTAACTGCTACGTTAACCGAACATTTAAAAAAGCTGGTCTTACGGTATTAATTATGAGCAAGAAATTGGGTGACAGGTCCATGAACAATTCCTTGAGCGCATATACCAGTGAGAACCAGACTTTCGTATCTGCAGAACAAGACCACTGTCCAGTCATATGTAGCAGACACTTTTTAGCATAAAGCACAATGACGAATACAGAACCGACTTGAACTAACCTTTACAAATGGCAGTGTATTCCCAGCTTTTAGTTACCTGGCTGCAGAAAGTAGTGTTGACATTGGGGACTGCCACATAGCCCAGAGAGCAGGTCACCTTTCCAATGTCTATAATTGACTCATAGCCTGTGGTATTTGCGTGCTGCCACGCGCATTCTGGTGCATTTAGCAGAATTCAGAATTAAGAGCAATAATCATAGGTTAGTGAATGGCAGGAAGGGCCTTGTGGCTTGTTAGTGCCCGATAGGTTACCCGAGGGCCATAGGCCTGAGGGCTAACCTGAGGCACAAACTAGACATAAGACCCTCCCTTCCACCCACTACCTATTTCAAAACGAGGTCATATGTATTATCTCACTTGCATTATTATTATTTTTTTTACAATGACCACAGCTCGTAGGTAAGGCAAAAAAATGCATAGTGGGAGCATAGTGATGGTGAGGTTTTTTTGCCCTCAGCCGACCTGAGGTCTCGACGTCATGGGGACATAAATGCATTAAAAAGAAAGAAGAAGAAACAAATGAAGGAGCGACAGGTTCATGATTCGAAATGTTAGAAAGAAAGACAGTAAATTTGAACGAGAGAAAGATAAAACAGCCAGTGTTAGGAGAAAGAGAGAAAAGATGAACAGACGTTTTTAGGAGGAGTATGTGGAGCGGAATTTGAAAGTCATGGGGTGAGGTAGATATGATGCAGATATTCAGAGATGGCCATGTGCCCACGACCAGTCATTTGTCTTCAAATAACGGTCGGCTGCAACCTTAAAACGTTGCAGGTTCTTTGTGCAGAATGGACCAGAGAAGACTCCGGCGGGCAACTGGTTCCAGACGGGGACAACTGCGTGAGGGTAGGCTCGGCAAAGGTTGTTTCGGGAACGGACTGGAAGTTCATTTGCCAGTTGGTGTGCGTAGGCATTCCATCTCTGAAACGTACTATGAGTGGAGGGGACTGTTCGGTTTTGGGGCTGCTGGGGTGGCAATATCCTCTGTAGAAGGGGATGTGAATCTGGACAATTCATCTTATACAGGAGGCAAAGTGCTGCGACCATCCAACTAAGAGCAAGACTCGGCAGCCAACACTTTGGGGCGATGGCTCAGATGACCCTGGCTTGCACACAGTCGAATATTGCAAGATGGGACGGGGCTGCAACCCATCCAGACTATGGGGCAGCACTACATCCCTGGCCGCACAAAGGCATTGTAGGCTCGGATGCGACCGGGCATATCTAAGAGGTGGAAAGCCTTACACAAAGCCCCAAGTCACTGTGTTGCTCGGAGGGCTACGGTACGAAGGTGGCGCCGGAAGGTGAGCTGGCCATCAAAACTGACGGCCAAGATTTGGAGCTCCTCGTTTTCTCTCACATTAGATCCGTTGAAATTAACCGGTGGCATGTCCCATTGGGTTCGGTGGAAGCTGACAGTCAGTGTCTGGGATTTGGCTGTTTCAAATTATATCTTCCATCCTTGAGCCCAGAGGGAGATGTCATTGACCGCTAGCTGGAGGGCTTGGCTGGTATCTTGTTGGGTGGTGTGGGTGATGTTGGCATACAGCGTAGTGTGGTCTGCGCACGAGGCCAGTTCAGCACCGGCTGGTACATTATGCTTCTGTACCCAAAACTTGGGTAGTTTTGTGGTTTGTGTGCAGAAAGAATTGGTGTGGCACGACGTTTTCCTCTGATAACTCAGCACCAAATTCGGGAGAGACTAACTGTCCACCAACGTAACCAGATATTATACAGTCAGCGATTTCAGACAAATTGGCACAAAACTGACAAGGAGTACTGAGGCATTCGGCGACCTGACAACTAGCTCCAACACTCCTCCCAGGTGCAAACCAACAACCTTCCAACTTGGAAGGCTCAGGTTCGGAAAGGTCCAAGAGGGGGAGGAAAGCGCCACGAATAAGAGCAGGAGCTACGCATCACGGCAACAAAAAATGATAAAAGTTACTGGATAATGACAAAACTAGTAAGACTCTTGGACATACCAGCCTTTCTACAAAACCTGATGAGTCGTCATGACCTATGCGGCGAAACGTATGTCGTGTGGAACTACTTGTTATTGGACATAACTAGTCAATCATACATGATAGTGGAGTTCAGTAGGATGTAGGTGTTTCGGTTTGTCACAATTCGTCTTCACTTGGCTTACCCCTTCTATGTTTATTACATATACTTGAGCCTCCCAAGTTGGGTGGTGTGTTGCTTTGCGTTGTCGAGTTGTAGTAGGGCCGGTCTGTCCAATAGTCTTACTAGTAGTTTCGTCATCATGTGTTGCCGTGATGCTTAGCTTCTGCTCTTCTTCATTGCCCTTTCCTTCCCCTCTTGGACCTTTCTGAACCTGAGCCTTCAAAGTTGGAAGGTTGTTGGTTTGCACCTTGGAGAAGTGTTGGAGCTAGGTGTCAGATCGTCCAATGTCTCAGTACTCCTTGTCAGTTTTGTGCCATTTTGTCGCACTCGCTGACTGTATAAGATCTGGTTACGTTGGTGAACAGTTAGTCATAGCTCGTAACATTTTGTGCTTCTCCTTTTTCTCCTTTTTTACCCTAATTAATTTGACTCACCATCCGAGTTCACCTTTTTTTTCTAGCTGTTTATATAAATCCATTGATCCTGGAGCTGCAGAGAGTGCTCAATGTCAGAGACAGAGCCTAGTACATAGCAGACTCAGCGGAGGACGTTCAGGTTGGTTTTAACTCTGAGTTTCATGCCGTTAGGCAATCATCAGACAACTGATACCCGGTCTACCCAACAGTATTCTTACAAACACATAGGGCCACAAGCATAAACAAATGTAGCGCCAAATCTGGTGTAAGATATGGGGAGAAAGCTGGCGCCCGCCAAGTCGCGACAGTAGAAGTGCCAGGTGGGTGGTGGGCAACAGGCAGGTGTGAGCATGAAAGCGTGGAAAGAGGCGATGGGGAGGCAGTGTACAGCAGATGGGTGGAGGTGCCAGGAGGATGGCGGGCAACGGACCAGTGAGATCGCTACAAGTAGGGAGCCTTTTGGTGACAGGCAGGCGTGAGCAGAGTGGCATAGCCCACAACAGGCCAATGGATTGTGTTATTAATAATAATAATAATAATAATAATCTTCACTAGTTTGAGGGAAAGAGACAAACGGGAAAAGTCCTGGGTACTCCCCTCCAGTAAGACGAGACCGAACACCACAGGGTGGAGACGTGGCTGTGTGGGTGAAATCCCACCTAGCTTTCCAAGAGCTGGAAGCTGTTCCAACCCTTGATCAAGAAGTTGTATGGCTTTCTATCCGCATAAGACCTGGCCGCAAAGTTGTCTTGTGTGCTGCCTACCGCCCAGGGTCTCTTCCTGGCAACGATATCAGTATGGTAGATTACTTGGACCAGACCATTGACGTTGCCCGGGTGGATGCACAGCACCTCATCATTGCTGGCGATTTCAATGCGCACAACACTGCCTGGCTGGGCAGCAGTAGAGCAACTCCAGCTGGGGAGAAACTGGAGGACCTCTGCGCACTACATCACCTCCAGCAGCATGTGACGGAGCCTACTCGTGGAAATGCCCTCCTCGACCTCATCATGAGTGACCTGGGCAGCCCGACGGTCCGGCTTGCCCCCCCCCCCCCAATCGGTAGATCTGACCACGCCACCATCTTGGCAGAATTCAAGACAGAATTATGTCGAGAGCCCAAGACAGCCAGAACAGTCTGGCAATATGGCCGCGCTGACTGGGACAGACTAAACTACCACCTTAGGAGTGTGGACTGGGATGCCCTCATGTCTGAGGATGCAAACAGCAGCTGCACCAATATTACCTCTGCCATCCTAGATGGAATGAACCAGTTTATCCCATCCCAACTTCTCTGTACTCGGCCCTCTGATCCCGCTTGGTGGACGCCAGCTTGCAGCAAGGCCGTGAAGGCGAAACAGAGTGCCTGGAAGTCCCTCAAGAGACGAACATACTCGCCCCAATGTCAAGCTAATTATACTCTCGCTGTCCACCGGTCTTCTGATTGCCTACGTGATGCCCAGAATCACCATCTAGCAAAAGTCCGTGCACGACTCCAGACCGGCAGCCTTCGAGACAAACAGTGGTGGTCAACCATCAAGCAGTCTATCGGAACCTCCCGAAATAGCTCCATCCCGATTCTTGTCGACCCTGCTGGCAAAGAACATGCCACGAACATTGAGAAAGCAAACTGCCCCGGTCACTACTTCGCGGAGAAATGTAGCCTTGGTGCAATGACCTGCCAGACACACCTCTGCCCCCTATTCACCAACGCACAGGCAATAGGCTGAAGACCGTACACTTCCGCCCTGCCACAGTCCAGCTGTAACAGGTTTAATCAAACTTGAAAAGTAAGAGCCTGGTTGAGCGTGCCTCGACCAGTTATATGCAAAATGTGATAGTATACATGTGGCAATGGCGCCAATGAAGGTGCTAATAGACAGGCGTAAGACGCATGAGGTGCGAGGGAGTGTAAAGTTATAGAGAACAGGGGAAAACTGTTACATCATCCCCCTCCTATGGAGAGGAAGGAGCTTATAACCCAAATGCTCAAGTGGAATAGAGTACAATAAGCGCAAACACGTGCGAGACGAAAAAAAGGCTTCGCACTGAAGTAACACAATAAGACGACTGAAACTCCATGCAAATTAAAGTGTAATAAGCTCAACAAATGTGTAAGGTGAAACTAGAAGTTCAACTGCAAAACTCAGCGGGCAGAAGCCAAGGTTTTGTACTTCTGAAGTGGAACAATGTCATTACCAGATTCATCCAACAAATAATGTTCAGGCTCCCAAGTGGCATCAGAGTAGCCTTGCCACTTGACTAGGTACTGAAGCTGATTCTGCCGGCGGCGGTGACTGAGAATGTTCTCCACCACATAGCGGGCATGACCATCAAGGTCCGTGATAGGCGGAGGCGTAGGCTGTCTCCTATTAGGAATAGCGTTCTTCTCGTAGGCACGGAGTGCCGACACATTAAATACCGGGTGACAGCGGCTGGTATGAGGCAACTTGAGCTTGTAGGCATTCGGGCCGACCACATGGGTTATAGGAAAGGGGCCAAACCACTTGGGGCGTAATTTATGGGATGGTCGGTCCCGAGCTTCAGGAGTCAGGAGGAAATCCCGGTAGACCATTACCAAATCTCCCACCTTCAGCTTTCCCTCGACCCTTGTCCGATCTGCATAGAAGGCTTGACGAGCTTGAGCTGCCACTAGCGCATCTTGTGAGATCTTGACCGCGTCTTGTCTTGCTTGCAACCAATCAGCTGAATCTCTGCCTCCCTGAATAGGGTTGAGGAAGTCGGGTGGCGCTCTGGGATTTAGACCGTAATTTAAGAAGAACGGTGTGTTTCCTGTAGATGATTGAGTAGCGCTGTTGATAGAAAACTCACAGAGAGGTAGGAGCATATCCCAGTTATCTTGTTTATGATTTACAAAAGCCCTCAGCACATCCTCTACTATTCTGTTTACTCGTTCAGTTAGGCCATCTGTCTGAGGGTGATTGGCAGTACTAAATGCTAGTTTCGTTCCTAAGCGATCAAACAATTCCTGAAAAAATGCTGCCGTAAATCTTGGACCACGATCACATACAATACTAGAACTCAAACCATGAAGTCGAAATACATGTTGAATATACAGATCAGCACTTCCTTTAGCGTCAATAGTAGAGGAAGTAGGTGCTAAATGTACACACTTTGTCAAGCGGTCTACAAATACATATATAGCATCATGACCTGTATCAGTCCTAGGCAAACCCATGATAAAATCCATCGAGATATCCGCCCACGGCTGACTGGGCACTGGTAAATTCTGCAAGAGACCAGTTTTTAGCTGGCCGCCTTTAACTCGTTAGCAGACGTCACATGACTTGACAAACGCCTTTACATCCAGTCCCATTCTGGGCCAATAGAAATATCTAGAGAGTCTGAAATAGGTGCGATCTCGACCGGGATGCCCCGCAGTCACACAGTCATGGTATTCTTGAAGCAGGGCGAGTCGGAGTTTGCTACTCTTTGGAATGCATAACCTGTTCTGTGGTGAAGATCTGAGATAAATATAACCGGGTGTTTCATTTAGAAGATAACGGTCGTGCAGATTGTCATGGCTTGAATTTTTCAGTCTCCTGATAATGGGAGCAAGATCCTTGTCGCACTTGTAACCGCTGACAATTAACTGCGCTAAGTCTGGATTAATCTCTAGGGTATGCTCTATGGCATTCAACTGAATGTTAGGAGGATAGGATGACCCGCCTATTTCAGAATCACTGAACAGATCTGGACGGCGTGAAAGCGGGTCGGCAATGTTTTTCTTTCCTGGTTTGTGAAAGACCGTAAAGTCATAGTCAGCTAAAAACTCTACCCATCTTGCCTCACGCTTGGTGAGAGTCGGTTTGGTTCGTAAATAGACAACACCCATATTATCAGTCATCAGGTCAAAGTGGCGGAATAGATAGATTCTCCAGCACTTTAATGCAAATACCACAGCCAACGTTTCCCTCTCGGCCGCAGTATAGTTGCGTTCTGCAGCTGACAGTTTCCGACTACAATAGGCTACGGGATGCAAATCCATATCTTCTCCCTGCTGCAGGAGCACACCCGCCACGGCAAAGTCACTTGCGTCAGTTTCTACTATGAAGCTTTTCTCAACATCGGCCAGTTGCAACACTGGCGCCTCGAGTAATGCTGATTTTAGAGACTCGAATGCCTTCTGTCTAGCAGCGCTCCATTCAAAGCGTGAATTTTTTCCGGTGATTTCTTCTAATGGACGAGAGATGGTCGAGTGTCGATCTATGAACCTTCGGAAATAGTTTGCAAAGCCAAGAAACTTCCTCACATCAGTTACTGACGACGGAGTTGGCCATGTTTCCACAGCACTTATCTTCTTGGGATCAGGGGAAATTGATGTGCCGTTGATTTTATGCCCCAAGAAGAGAACTTCTCTCACGCCGAATTCGCATTTAGACTGTTTGCAATACAGCTCACTATTTCTAAGTGTTTCTAGAACTGTTTGAAGATGATGCTGATGATCTTCCCAGGTCTTGCTGAAAACTAGAATGTCATCCAAGAATACTACAACGAATTTTCGGAGATGCGGTTGCAGAATAGAGTTCATGAGTGACTGAAAGGTGGCCGGGGCATTAGTCAGCCCGAATCCCATGACTCTAAATTGGAAGTGGCCGAACGGCGTATTAATGGCCGTCTTAGAAACATCCGAGTCTTGAATTCTGATTTGATTGTAGCCTGACCGCAAGTCCAACTTGGAGAAATATGCACTGCCCTGGATCGTGTCGAATAAGTCATCAATATTAGGAAGACAAGCTTTGTTTTTGATCGTAATTCTATTCAATTCTCGCCAATCGCACACCATTCTCAGAGTACCATCCGACTTTTTCACAAAAAACACAGGTGCACCGTATGGCGACTTACTTGGCTCAATGAATCCCTTCTCAAGTAATTCTGATAGCTGTGATTGGAGCTCGTCCATCTCTGGTTTCGGCAGGCGGTAGGCGGGTCGAGACGGTGGTCTGGCTCCATCTTCTATCTGGATTTCATGGTCGACTGGTCTCTTCGGTGGAAGCTCATTCGGCAGCTCGTCTGGAAATAAATCCTGGTACCTCTTGAGCAGGTTCTGGATGTCTTGTTGCTCTGATTCCTGGAGTTGTGGCCCGGAACGATTCTCCTCGTTTGCAGCAGTGACCCATGCAAGAAACCCCTCGGCTCCACTCCTCAGGGCATGACGAGCTTGTCGGCCACTGATAAACATGCTTTCCACAGATGGCCGGTCGGCTGTCGGCGGGTTAGCTGAAGGCAATTTGGCAACAAAGGGCTCACCGTCCAACTGAACTTCGTTCGTACGGAAGTTGATGCTGGGGTTGTTCCTTGTAAGCCACGGCTTGCCAAGAATAGCGTCGTAGCGAGTCAGGGGATACACAGTAAAGTGCTGTTCCTCACTGAAGCCCCCGACTGTCACCCTTAGCGTGCGTGTGGAAATCTGCGGGACCTCGCTGGTCGAGCCGTCCGCCAATGTTACGCTCAGCACTGCTGATGTAACAGTATAGACTTGATTGATTGGAGAATTCGTCGAATGATGTTCAAACCAGAGGTTATAAAGCAAAAGAAAGGTGAGAACCGCAGGAGTGAGAATAGTAGGAACACAAGGTGTTACCATAAGACAAGCAAGAAGTGTCAAGGTAAAACTATTACACTCTCCCGGCCCCATAGGAAGCCCAAGGTTCTATTAGATAACACAATCCAGTTAGGAGATGCAATTGTGGAAAGGGGAATATTAAATAATCACTCATGCACATGCATAACCACATTGAAGTGTAATCCAACTCAACTTCATCACTCTCACAAGGAGATGACGCAAAACTATATCAGTCTATAACATAATTATTAACTATCTCAGTAAGAGATGCATATGGCTCAGCCCAGTTAGATCAAGGCTGCTGTCGTTGTGAGGCTAGATAGTTCTGCAGCGGTTTAATATTCCGACCAGACTCATCACATAGGTTGCCAGCGGGCTCCCACGTAGCTTCGCTGCTGGGGTAACCCTTCCAATGCACCAGGAAGTGTTGCTCACCACTGCGGTGTCGGTGATTCAAAACGGCTTCGACAACATAGCGTGTGTGTCCATCTAGATCTGTGAAGGGCGGAGGCGGGGGTTGGTGTCTTCCAGGAATCGTGTTCTCTTCGTAGCGTTTAAGAGCAGTGACATTAAACACGGGATGGCAGCGAAGTTCACGGGGTAGTTCCAAGCGAAAAGCATTCGCTCCAATCTTAGCCTGGATACGATACGGACCAAACCACTTGGGTTGCAACTTCCGAGAGGGCTGGCCACGAGCTTCCGGGGTCAGTAGAAAGTCTCTGTAGACAAGAACGCTATCACCAACCTTCAAATCACTGGGCGTTCTCGTCTGGTCTGCGTATAGAGCTTGCCTTGCCTGGGCGTCGAGCATAGCATCTCGAGCTATCCTTAGTGCGGCTTCCTGCTCATGAAGCCAATTGACCGAATCACTCCTTTCCCCTCCCGTAAGAATGAATTCGGGCGGGGACTTAGGGTCAAACCCATAGTTCAGATAGAACGGTGTATTAGCTACAGATGACTGTTGTGAACTATTTATTGCAAACTCGCAGAGTGGTAGAAGCGAATCCCAATTGTCCTGTCTCAAGTTCACAAATGCTCTTAGAACATCTCCCACTTGCCGGTTAACTCTCTCTGTCAAACCATCCGTTTGAGGGTGGTTAGCAGTGCTGAATGCCAATTTAGTTCCTAGCTGAGAGAATACTTCTTTGAAAAAAGCTGCAGTGAATCGTGGATCGCGATCGGAAACAATGGTTGAGCTCAGCCCGTGCAGACGAAACACGTTTTGAATGTACAGTTGAGCGCTGCCCTTAGCATCAATCTTCGAGTTTGTTGGAACAAGATGTACGCATTTCGTAAGTCGGTCCACAAAGGTGTAAATTGCGTCGAAGCCACGAGAAGTAAGGGGCAATCCAACAATAAAATCCATTGAGATATCCTGCCAAGGACTATTAGGTATTGGAAGTGACTGGAGAAGCCCTGTTCGTGGCTGACCTCCCTTCGTTCGCTGGCAGAGATCACAGGTTTTGACAAATCTCTTGATATCGAGACCCATTCGGGGCCAGTAGAAAAAACGTGCTAGGCGGAAGTACGTTCGATCACGACCCGGGTGGCCAGCCGTTGCACACTCATGGTGTTCTTGAATGAGCTTTAACCGGACACCGCACTGTGGTATGCACAACCGGTTATTGGGGGATGCCTTGAGGTACAAGCGATCAGTGGATTCGTCCCAATAATAGCGATCATGCAAATTATCTCGGAGAGAATGCTTCAATCTTTCTATGATGGGAGTTAGCTCTTTGTCTCTCTGGTAGGCATCTGATATTGTATTGGACACGTCATCATTCATTGCTAAAGCATACTCAATAGCATTCAAACGTGGTACTGCATTCTCCACGAGGTTACTCTCATGGAGATCTGGGCGACGCGAAAGGGGATCTGCAGGGTTCTCTCTGCCGGGTCTGTGACGGACTGTGTAGTTATAGTCAGCTAGGAATTCAACCCATCGCGCCTCTCTCTTTGTAATGCTTGGTTTTGTTTTCAGATAAACTACCGCCATGTTGTCTGTAATGACCTCAAAGTGTTGAAAGAGGTAGATGCGCCAGGTCTTTAGCGCAAACACTACGGCCAATGTTTCTCTTTCTGTAGCTGTATAATTCTGTTCCGCAGCAGACAATTTTCGGCTAGCATAAGCCACTGGATGCCAGGCATCTTCCTCTAGTTCTTGGAGAAGAACACATCCCAAGGCGAAATCGCTTGCATCTGTTACCACTCTGAATGGTCGGTTCACATCAGCCAGCCGCAATAGGGGCGCATTCAACAAGGCATGCTTTAGCGATTCAAAGGCATGTTGCCGAGAGCTGTTCCACTCGAATCGTGCATGTTTTCCCGTTATCTCCTCTAAGTTCTTAGAGAGCGATGAGTATTGATCTATGAATCGCCTAAAATAATTCGTAAATCCAAGAAATTGCCTCACCTCTGTGACGGAAGTCGGAGCGGGCCAGACCTTTACTGCGGCAATCTTGTCTGGGTCAGGGGCGATGTGCAGTCCATCGATGCAATGTCCCAGGAACCGCACACTCTCCACGCCAAATTCACATTTTGACCGTTTGCAAAATAACTGGTTGTCCCGGAGCACGCTCAATACCGACCGGACATGCTGCATATGCTCCGACCACGTTTTGCTGAAGATGAGTATGTCATCTAGGAACACGACTACGAACTCCCTCAGATATGGTTGAAGAATCGTATTCATCATGGATTGAAATGTTGCCGGTGCATTGGTGAGACCAAATCCCATGACCCTAAATTGGTAATGCCCAAAGGGAGTGTTAATCGCGGTTTTGGGCACGTCCTCAGCTTGAATGCGAATCTGATTATACCCTGATCGGAGGTCTAGTTTCGTGAAGTACCTAGCGCCCTGTACGGTATCGAATAAATCATCCACATTGGGCAAGCACGCCTTGTTCTTAACAGTTATCTTGTTTAGCTCCCTCCAATCGCAGACCATGCGTAACGAACCATCAGCTTTCTTGACAAAAAACACCGGTGCACCAAAGGGGGACTTACTTGGTTCTACGAAACCCTTTTTCAAGAGTTCTGTGAGCTGTTTCTTCAATTCCTCCATTTCTGGCCTGGGCAGGCGATAGGCAGGTCGCGATGGGGGTGATGAGCCTTCCTCCAGGCGGATTTCGTGGTCTACAGACCTCTCTGGTGGGAGTCTAGCTGGCAGATCATCCGGGAAAAGATCGTCATAGTCACGGAACATGGCCTTGAGATCTGGGTGCTCGTTCTGAGTGGATTTGTCGGGAGGTTCCTTGCCAATGCCGTCTTCTACGCTGACCCACGCCAGAACACCTTCGTCTCCACTCCTAAGGGCATGCCTAGCCTGACGACCAGATATGAACATCGCTTTGGTTATCGCTGAAGTCGCCTACGATAACCTTCAATTCATGGGTCGTCTCCATGGGAAACGAGCTTGATGCTCCATCAGCCAGCGTGACATTCAGGTTTTCCGAGCCAATTTCGGTTGGCAGGTTAACTCTCCTGGCAAACTGTTCGGCAATGAAATCATGGGTCGAGCCCGAATCTATTAACATAAGCGCGCGACGACCGTTGATTTTGCCTTCTACACGCAGGAGCTCATGTTCCGTTTCCACATTGACGCTGGTAACCTGGGCCTCAATAGTTGGTGTAACATCTCGCTTGAAATTGGCTTCGGAGCATTCAGCATCATCGTCAACATCCTCCACAGCGAGGCTACTGAATCGGTTACGGGTAGAGACGGAGCACACACTACACGCAGGTGATGCCTTTTCTTGCTGCGTCAGTAATCGCATCGGCCTTACTGACGTCCACCGTTTGGGTGATCTCGATGCTGCGGGCAATTCTGGGCCATATGGCCTGGTCGACGACATGCGAAGCAGCCCCCCTGGGCTCGTAATGTCTCACGTTCCTCGGGGCTTAGTTTTGTTAGCTTTTTGCTACCTGATGGTGGTGCGAATCCCGGCGCGGTCGCCAGTGGTGGTCTGCGCTGAAATCGGCTGTCTGAGGCGACTGCTAGCGCTGACTGAACGGCGGCTGACAGTGTAGTGGGGTGTTCCTTCACTACCAAGGTCCGCATGTTACCGTGCAGGCCGTTGACAAATAGCAAGGCTCTGGAGAGTTCGTCAAGTTCCGGCACCTGTAAACTTAGCCGAGAAAACTCCGTTACGTACGATTCAATTGACCCACGCTGTTGGATAGAGAACATATCCAACCGCACTCTTTCCCCATCATAGTGCGGGCCATACACTCGCGCTAGGGCGCTTTTCAAAGAATGCCAATCCGAAAATTGCTCACCTGCTTCCAGGGAAGAAATTAGCCAAAGACGCGCATTCCCAGCGAGGTAGCTAGCCGCAAAGTTAACTTGGCTCTCCGGGTCACCTTGAGGTGAGCACTTCAAGGCTAACTCGACCGTAAATACCCATTCTTTGAACTCGGAAGGGTTGCCATGGAAAACATTCGGTTCTCTGGTAACGCGTTTGACGCTCGGGCTTGTCTGGGAGAGAGAACGCGATCGACACGGGGCTAGATCCGGAGGACTTGAGCTTGATGTAGCAGGTAATTGATGTCGTCCAACTGTAGCAGCCACGTTGTCCCGAGCGCGGCGGATCTCACGGAAAGCGGCGTATAGCAGAGCAGTAGCGGCCAGGAGCACAAGGCACGTCAAAGGGCAAACGATGATCTCAACCATCCTCAAGCTACCAGTGTAACAGTATAGACTTGATTGATTGGAGAATTCGTCGAATGATGTTCAAACCAGAGGTTATAAAGCAAAAGAAAGGTGAGAACCGCAGGAGTGAGAATAGTAGGAACACAAGGTGTTACCATAAGACAAGCAAGAAGTGTCAAGGTAAAACTATTACAGCTGAGCTTGCATCCGTGTCAAGATGATGCTTTCGAACAAAACTGTCTGCAATGAAGTCATGCGTCGAACCGGAATCTATCAGCATCACTACACGGCGACCGCCGATCTTTCCCTGTATGCGCAGTAGGTCGTGTTCAGGTTCATTGCCGACGCTGACGTTGCTGACATGACACCTTTCTGCAACGGGACAATTTCCTACAGCTATGGGTGTCTCCGGCTCCGTAGGTTCCTGGAGAGCAACGTCTTCAACCTCCAGAGCTCCGAACCGGTTAGCGACTGGTACCGGCGTGGGCGCTTGGGTCGTCGCCAGTAAGCGCACCCCCTTTCTTACTGGCGACCAGCGTTTGGGTAGCGCTGTCCACCCTCAGTACAGTCTTTAGCGAGGTGGCCTGGCTTCCTGCAAGCAAAGCAGTGTCCCATTGCTCGCAGTTGGACACGCTCTTGGTCCGTCAGCTTGCGGAGGCCCTGACCACGGAAGCTGGGCACGGAACGCGACTCTCTACTGGCTGGTGGCCCCGACGCCGGTGGCCCTGACGACTGCTCCACGGTGTTTGCTGCCATGACAGCTTGCTCCAGGGTACGTGGATGCTCACGCATGACCTGTCGCTGGATGTGCGGCACTAGACCCCTGACGAACAGCAGCGCTCTGGTGTGGTGGTCGATTTCCGGCACTTGCAGGCTGAGGCGAGTGAAAGCAGCAATGTATGCGTCCAGCGACCCGCGCTGCGCTGCGGAAATTAGTCCCATACGCGATGTTTCCTCGTTGTGCCGTGGTCCGTACACATTGCCAAGTGCCGCTTTCAGAGCAGGCCAGTCGGAAAACACTTGGTTAGCTTCCAATGCCGCTATCAACCAAAGACGAGCGTTTCCAGTCAAAAATCCCGCCGCGTAGTCGACCCTCTGTGCCGCATTTGGGAGTGCCAACGACCGTAGGGCCATGTCCATTGCAAACGTCCATTCTTTGAATGTAGCGGAAGCTCCTCCAAACACAGGCGGCTCTTTCGTAAGGCGGGGTGTTGGCTCCCACGGTTCCGAGTTCGGATGTATCGTTCGGTTTCCTTGGCTAACGCGCTGAGCGGTCTTGATATCGTTTATCAGCCGAACGACGAGTACGAGGAGCGTAAGCAGAGCGACCAGAACACCTGCCAAAAGCAGAGTAGGAACCATCCTCTGCTACCAGTGTAACAGGTTTAATCAAACTTGAAAAGTAAGAGCCTGGTTGAGCGTGCCTCGACCAGTAATATGCAAAATGTGATAGTATACATGTGGCAATGGCGCCAATGAAGGTGCTAATAGACAGGCGTAAGACGCATGAGGTGCGAGGGAGTGTAAAGTTATAGAGAACAGGGGAAAACTGTTACACCAGCGAGCTCTCAAGAACCTGGACGCTTCTAAAGCTACTGGTCCTGACGGCATTCCGGGGCAAGTGCTCAGGAAATCAGCGCAGTCACTCGCCAGCCCTCTGGCAAAGCTAGTGCTTCCGGGACGGGGTGCAACCTGCATCCTGGAAGATCGCGAACGTTGTCCCTATTTTCAAGAAAGGCTCCAAGTCTACCCCGAAGAACTACCGTCCGATTTCCCTCCTCTCTACACTCTCTAAGGTGATGGAGGCCATCATCAACCGCAGCATCACTAACTTCCTGGAAAGCAATCAGGTTCTCTCCGGACGGCAATTCGGGTTCCGACGCGGCCTGGGCACGACTGATCTTCTCCTCTCACTTCAGCATGAGTGGAGTCGGACGTCCAATGCTGGGGGTGTGACCCGAGTCCTTGCTGTCGACGTGGCCGGCGCATTTGACAAAGTGTCGCACCGCGGTGTAGTTCACAAGGCCAGATGTCTTGGGCTAACTGGCCACCTGCTCTCATGGTTGAAAAACTACCTAGAGAGCCGCCACATCCGGGCCGTAGTTGGTGTGCCTCAAGGAAGCATCCTGGGGCCCACTCTCTTCTTGATCTACATTAATGACGCTGAGGACCACCTTCCCCAATCGACCAGCCTTGCCACGTACGCAGACGACACAACGCTCTACAAGTGTATTCGGTATCTCGGCAACCTCGCAGCTGACTGTGATGATCTCCAGACCGCCGTCAATGCCCTTGCTGCCTGGGGTGCGACCTGGCGAGTGACATTCGAGCCCGCCAAGTCGTACCTACTCCACGTCAGCCACCACCGTCTGCCCTGGGACTGCCCTCCGGTCACATTCCAAGGTGAAATGGTTCCTGAAACCCAGTGCCTGAAGCTACTTGGGATAGCCTTCGACAGTCAACTGACATTCTGCCAGCAGATTCGACAGTCAGCCCTGCGCGCCACACAGCGACTGGGCTTCCTGAAGAAAGCCTCAGCAGTGCTTGACCCTGGCTGCCGACTCACGGTCTACAACGGCTTTGTTCGCCCAGTCTTAGAGCATGGCATGCTAGTCTGGATGGGTGCTTCTCAGACGGTGCTGGCCCAACTCGATGCTGTACAGCGGAGAGCCCTGCATCTGATCGGCGAAGGCGCATATCTGCCAAGCCTCGAACTCCGGCGCAAAGTGGCTGCTCTCTGCTATCTCTTCAAAATCCACTACCTGACAGGCCCACAGATGCTAACCTGAATGCTGCCCCCCTCCCAAGCAGTACCAGACCACGACCAACATCCTGCCAACACCAGGCAGCAGGCGTGGGTGGCGACCGGCCACCGCTACCAGCTGCAGTCTGATATCCCAGCCAATTCTTGCAACAACGTCCGCCGGTCGTTCCCTGAAGGAGTGCTGGACACCTGGAACCAGTTGCCTTTCCAACACCTCCTGGATCAGCCCGACCAGAAGAGGTTGCAGTCCTTCAAGTGCAGCGTCCACCGATTCCTGCGCTCGAGCCACTGGGACTGGGCGACCGACCGGCTGTAGGGACTCTGCGTGGTGGTTTTCTGGACGTTACTGTGAGAGAGTGAGTCTGTGCACAAATATTATGTATTATTACGCGTCTGCGTGAGTGTGCACGTGTGTGTCTGTGTGTGCGTGTGTGTATGTGTGTGGTGTGTGTGGTGTGTGTATGTGTGTGTGTGTGTGTGTGTGTGTGTGTGTGTGTGTGTGTGTGTGTGTGTGTGTGTGTGTGTGTGTGGTGTGGTGTGTGTGTGTGTGTGTGTGTGTGTGTGTGTGTGTGTGTGTGTGTGTGTGTGTGTGTGTGCGTGTGTGCGTGCATGCGAGCATGTGTGTGTGTGCCCGCGCGCGCGTGTGTGTGTGTGTGTGTGGGTGGGTGGGTGGGTGCACATGGTTGGTATGTGGTGTTTATGTGAGCGTATGATAATAATCTCTTCAATAATATTAATATCTTTATTTCCAGATTACCCAACACCGGCAACGCCTATCAGGTTGATCTCCTATTTGAACATGCGCATATGTGTGTGTATGATGTGCCCTAGCTCACTTAGAATTATTATTATGTTATACACGTAGACCATGTCCATGATGCCTTTCCTCTGCGCAGGTCGACCGCACTATTGTTTTTAATATTCACATAATTATTACTTCTGTATAATGCATTACATACTATGATCATGCTGGCTCCATCCCTTATCTCCTAAGCTACCCCCCCCCCCCCCCCCCGGTGCGTCTGCCCAGTGTTGACTCCGAGACCCACGGTCGGACGAGCTGCCCAGGCCTCACCACCACTGCCGTTTCCGTGCTGCCTTCTCGATACATACGTATGCACACTGTATATCATGTGCACATTCACATGTATGAAGGTTTGTGGTTTTTCAATAAAAAAAATAAAAAAATAAAAAATCTCCCGGGCGGCCACGGCAATGGAGCACTTCAACATCCTGGACATCGGAGGTGTAACAACTGACGTTGTTAAGTCTGCTATCAGAACCACCACCCAAGCTTCTCTGCGGCAGAAGCCCCTGCATGGCCGCTATTGGCAGAGGAGTGGCGGTGTATTGGACATGTCTCTCTCATTCAACTTCTTAAAGTCTCCAACATTGCGTCCATCCATTGAGTCATCCGTATTTGCTGCTCAGGATCAGGTGGTTAATACCAGGAACTACCAGAGATCGGTTATTGGCGACACTTCCGTGGTGGACGTGTGCAGTTTGTGCGGAGGTCCGGGGGAGACTGTTGACCATATTTTGGCATGCTGCCCCATGTTGGCACGGACGACATACATTACTCGCCATAATCGTCTTGCCGCTATAGTCCACCAGGCACTCTGTCATCGCTGCGAACTGGTATCTCCTGCTCCCCCTGGCCACTTGCCACACTACGTCGAGGATAGTGAAGGCCGTAAGTTAATGTGGGAAATGCCAATCCCTACCGATAGGATGGTTGGAGCAAATCGGCCGGATCTTGTGTGGGACGATGGCAAGTCAGTCCAACTTATTGATGTCAGTGTGCCACTGGATCATAGAGTAACACTAAAACATGCTGAAAAGAGAGAGAAGTACTTGCCCCTCGCAGTGGAAATTGGGCAGATTTGGCAGCGAGAGGCAGTGTCCGTAGTGCCCATCATAGTTGGTGCTCTTGGTGGCCTGACGAAGGAAGCGGCTACCTCAATTAAGCAGCTATGTGGAGAAGAGCGGCACCTTCATGAACTGCAGCAGGCTGCTATCCTTGGCTCGATGGCCATTCTAAGATCTGTTTTGGGTGCACCATAGGGCTCTTCGCTGTCCCTGGTGGGCTTTTTATGCTCTGTATGTTATTGTATTCGTTTTAGTTTGTAATTGAAACACTGTGGTATTTCTGTGGGTGTTCGTATTTGATCTTTCTGTGGGTGCGCATTGGAGGTTGTGCCCAGTGATGAGCTTTGCTGGCCTGAATTTTTCGCCAACTTCTGATGCTCCCCTTTCTGCAATACCTGTTGTCATAATACCTCCGAGCTTTAATGCCTGTGATGGTACATGCGCCTTTCTCCCTTCCTCTCTCTCTACCTTACTTTTTTCCATATAATGTTCTGTGCTGCTTACCTTTGGCTATGATAAGTCCGGTAAGTGAACTGCCTGAAAAGAGAAAAAACGCCAGACCCACCAGGACTCGAACCTGGGACCCTGCTTGTCATGAGCAATGCTCTAACCACTGAGCTATGGGACCAGGCTGAACCTAGAAGGCGCTGACAAGTTTTTCACTCCAAAGGCAGCTCACAACACGTGCCACACATACTGATGGCACTTGGGTCTTTTTCCCTCCCCCAGGGAACCAACCACGGTCAGTTTCTGGAAACTACCAGAGGTGAAAGAAAGTGATTAAATTTGGAAAGGATTGGGAGAACTTCAAAGTACTCCCAATTGAAGTTCTCCCAATCCTTTCCAAATTTAATCACTTTCTTTCACCTCTGGTAGTTTCCAGAAACTGACCGTGGTTGGTCCCCTGGGGGAGGGAAAAAGACCCAAGTGCCATCAGTATGTGTGGCACGTGTTGTGAGCTGCCTTTGGAGTGAAAAACTTGTCAGCGCCTTCTAGGTTCAGCCTGGTCCCATAGCTCAGTGGTTAGAGCATTGCTCATGACAAGCAGGGTCCCAGGTTCGAGTCCTGGTGGGTCTGGCGTTTTTTTCTCTTTTCAGGCAGTTCACTTCCCCGACTGATCCTTTGAATTTGAAGCTCTCCCAATCCTTTTCAAATAATAATAATAATAATAATAATAATAATAATAATACGAAGTAGTGGTTGCGACTTCGGCGACGATTTGTAAGAAAGGTTTGCTCCCCACACCGGAGCTCGCGCTATTCCGCCGACTTTATTTGACACTTGACTGACTCACGACTGCCATCCAGAGCACACGAGAAGCCCATCGAACCTTCGACTCGGCAAACCTGCAAGAAAGCACCACTCCCTGCTCAATACACAGTGTTTCGGGGAATTCACCCCTCATCAGTTGAGCTTGAGTAGGCTGAGGAAGATTGTGCCTGAAGAGCACCACTTATATAGTGCTCTCCAGGCACAAACATCACCAGGGATACAAACTTACAAACTCCGCTTCCAGCGCGATAAACACCTCGTGAACACCAGATAGCAGCGTGAGTCAGTGTCGCTCGTGAGTCAGTCAAGTGTCAAGTAAAGTCGGGGGAATAGCGCGAGCTCCGGTGTGGGGAGCAAACCTTTCTTAATAATATTAATAATAATAATAATGTATTATCTACGCATGCATCTACGCAAGAGTCACCACCAGCCAATTAGGACATGTGTCAAAGTATTGAACGTTTTCGATCCCTTCTTGCCAAAATACTACAGGGAATGATGGAAATAAGCTAAAAGACTACAACTATAAGGAAAAGAAGTTCAGAAACATATCACTCCAATTATGTGTAGAAGTGACACGAAAAAATAGATATGAAGAATCAAAAAAACAGCATGCAAATCCAATAAGTGACAAAAACGTAGTGACAAGAAAAAGAGAGAAATATCAAGAGATCTATTTCGCACCTTCACGACGAACAGTGCCAAACAACTGCAAAGACAACACATTCTCCTTCTGAACACAAAGCTCAGGGTCTAACTTACGTATGTACAAAGCTTCCAACACGGCAAGATGTAACAAAGACCTACCATGCGACAAAACAGAGAATACATCATCGGAATACCACTCACGACAACTAGCACTGCCCGACAGGTGACACTTGATTGCCGAGGTACCGTTTCCCTGACCCGACGACTTGGCCGTTGTCACCTCCGATATTGCCGCTTGCGAATCTCTCCCATTACGCCCTGCGTCCCTGCAATTCCGATTGCCTCGGTCGAGATCAGTGTGCTGCTCCACGTCCAGTCTGTCCTGCTTCCGTGGTCTACCTCGTTTCTTCACATTAACCGTTGTTGTCACTTCCAGTATTGATTCTTTTGATTCGTCATCAATTCGTCTCCTCAATTGACTTCTGGTGACTCGTCCGGGGCTCGATTGTCCAGATGTCAGTTTCGGTGGTTTCCGTATCGGTCTCTTCTTCTTGTTGACTGTTGTTTGGGTTGGCTCCAGCCCTCCGCCCGACGAAAAGGAGGAGGCGTCGGCAAGCGTATCCACAGCGGACGTTTTGTGGCGTGGTAGGTCTTTGTTACATCTTGCCGTGTTGGAAGCTTTGTACATACGTAAGTTAGACCCTGAGCTTTGTGTTCAGAAGGAAAATGTGTTGTCTTTGCAGTTGTTTGGCACTGTTCGTCGTGAAGGTGCGAAATAGATCTCTAGATATTTCTCTCTTTTTCTTGTCACTACGTTTTTGTCACTTATTGGATTTGCATGCTGTTTTTTTGATTCTTCACATCTATTTTTTCGTGTCACTTCTACACATAATTGGAGTGATATGTTTCTGAACTTCTTTTCCTTATAGTTGTAGTCGTTTAGCTTATTTCCATCATTCCCTGTAGTATTTTGACAAGAAGGGAACGAAAACGTTCAATACTTTGACACATGTCCTAATTGGCTGGTGGTGACTCTTGCGTAGATGCATGCGTAGATAATACATTTTTTGTAATATTTTCTGCCTCCGTCCTACTTTCAAATAATAATAATAATAATAATAATAATAATAATAATAATGACGACTACACCATAGCTCAGTGGTTAGAGCATCGCTGGCTACAAGCGAGGGTACCTGGTTCGAGTCCTGGTGGTGACAGTCAATTTTTTCTTCAGACTTTTCCCGTTTGTCTCTTTCCTTCAAACCAGTTAATAATATAATAATAATAATAATTTTAAAATTCGACGAGGAGACAATAATTTTAATATGGCAATAAGTAGGACGAGCTGAAGCGACATGTTGACTACTTTATTAACAATGTAAGTGATGGAGACGATGCAAGAAAAAACCTAAAGGGTACGGAAAAATACATGTAAGAAGAAAAAGGGCGATGGAAAAAGGATGATTCGAACAAGTTTTCGTACAACACTCTTCAGGAATCACCGTTGTACTAAAGAACAAAATGAGAACAAAGGAAATAATATAGCAATCAAGGTAGGGTGACACGATACAATGACAGCACTGGAATATCGAGGTGCGATTTCTCACAAAAGTGTGCAGAAAACAAGGGTATACAAGTAAGAACTAAGCGTGACAAGTGTGTATCTGCAACAAAAACAAAAAAGTGAGAACGAATGATAATAATAACAATAATAAACAAGAAGGTGAAAAAACACATTTAGGCACAAGTGGCAACAACGCTGCCACACTACACAACAGAACATTATTTGAACAATTTTAGGGTAATAACACTATCTTTCTGGACACACAAATTCGGCTTATGAATGCGCTGCCAAACAGCTTCCAAAACTTGTAACTGCAAAAGATAACCATGACGAGCACGGCACAAAACAGAAAAACAGGAATCAGAATAAGTACGACAACAGTCAGTACTAGAAACCAAATGATTGTATACTGAAGACTTGTTATTACGAGACGGACCCACACAATCTCGACTCACGCGCACACCATCACACTCACTCTCACCCTCACTCAGCTCACCTTCTCCCTCACTGTCCGAAGCAGAACCTGCTCCGTCATCCACTGCGGTTTGACTCTCCTCCTCACTTGCATCGTCCTGCGTCTCACCTTCACCACCCACGCCAACCGTGAATGCCGTTGCCTTCACGTCAGTCGTCCTTTCCGATTGTTTCCTTTGTATTTTTACCGTGAATTCATAGGTCCGGTTGTAATCTGCTGTAGATCTCCGTGGTCTGTCATTTGCTGCTTTGTTTTGTGGATTAGTTGTTGTTGTTGTTGTTGGATGTGAACCTGGTGTTGTTGTTGGATGTGAAGCTGGTGTTGTTGTTGCAGCCATGGTTGTTGGTCTTTCTGTTGAATCCAGTTCTGGTTCCGGTGGGACAAATCGACCGCCGCGGGTGCTCCCCACCAACACAGACCTCGAAGGAGGAGGGTCAGGGGGAGGGAGAGGTGCTGTTACCACTCGAGGCACAGCCCCATGCAAAAGTCTGTGCTTCTGGGTGCTTTCTTGTCCCTTTGGTTTTTAGCTTTTTATTTTTTCACTTTATTTTTGCTGTCCCGCCTATGGAAATATTTCCCGGTGGGTCTGGCTTATCGCCTTCGAAAGAAGTGAATAAAGGAGACATAATAATATAGATATTTGGGGTGCTCAGGCAAAGTGCAGTACGGTACTTGGTCAGTTCATTTGACAGGCCAGTGTGAAATTTGCGAGGCGGAACATATTCTAATGCCTGCATTTCGAGACCATCTCAGACCGCTTGTTCAGCAGGAGCTTCTTGGGTGTAGTCAGGATGTGCAACTTTTCCGCAATAAATAGATTGCATTTTGTGACTCACATCTGTATGATCGGCTCTTCTCCCGCACATTCCATGTAATGGTCAACGGCTTTCCCTCGCTCTTCAGCTCCCATACGTGTTTTGCGAGCTCAGTGCTGTTTTTGTATTTTTCATGATGCATGGAGGTCAGTTGGTTGGTGTGACGGGCTTTGAAAGGTGTCTCTGATAGGCCGATGTAAATCTTGCTGGTAGATTCTGCAGTGGCCTCATACACTATCTCCTTCGCCTGGCACTCTCCGCACAGAGGGCAGGGCCCCTTGATTCTGCATTTGCATGCCTTGGTTTAAGAGAGCATGTCTGAGAATACCAAAGTATGTGTGCAAGTGGACCTCTCCGATTTCGCTCAAAATTTGCAGGTAGGTTCCCTTTGGGGTGTGGATCGATTATGCAAAGCCCTTGAAAAAGTTTCTGAAGGGAACCTTGAAATTTGCATACCCCTCAAAAATGGCCGAAATATCACATTATTTATGGGTCTAGAAACGAGTCACGCCACAGCGTATACGAACAAGCTATGAACAAAACTCCATCAAGCCAACATTGCCTCACCTTAGAAGAGTTCCTGGAGCAGTACCGCTTAGCCACGCCAGCATCCCAGAAGACGAGGTCCATCACCCCCTGACGCCACAAAGGATCGTCTTGAAAATAGCCAATTTACAAGCGCTGGGAAAACAGCCAGCTACGTCTTCAATTGGCCAGAACTATACACCGGCAGATAGTAGAACACCTCTTCTAGCGCTGAGGACCCCATTTTCCTTTTGGGGTTTTCTTGTAATAAACTTTTTTGAATTTTTCCAATCGACCATGCTGAAATACGGCCAAAGTCATACCTGCGCAGGAAAGCTCGCTACTCCGCGACGTCTCCTAAGCAATTTCTACTCCAACACTACTCCCAAGGCCGCAGAACAAAGTGTCGTGTTGACTCTGACAAGGAAAAGCAGCGGTCACTCCAAACGACAAGCTTCTCCTTGCGCCACCAATAATGTTTTGTGCGACTGTTGATGCAAAAGTGACTGAAGGCCTGAGCGCAGTTTTTGAATTTTATTGCAAGGTGCACGGTGAGATCGCGTGCTCTGTGACGTAGGATGACGCTTCCTGCATCACGTTACGCGGCGCGCGGCCATCGATCGCGAATGTGCCTGGAACGCTACACGGAACAGACCAGGATGGCAGAGGTAAGATGAGCTTCATTTCCAGCTTAAACTGCTGAGAACCCCCACAAACTGTCCTAGGAGTGTTGCAATGGCAGCAAGCCGTTGAAATATGCCCCGTACAGCATGGAGAGTTATTCGTCTTTCACACTTACCTCCTGCAATCCCGAACATAGTCCAACAGTAAAAGTCCCTTGTTTTCATGTCGATGCTCGACAAAAGCGACTAGCTCGGTCCCTTTGTGTTGACTGGCACGCGAGCAGCACTGGCTGCACGCACTTGTCGCGTGAACTGCATGAGAGATTTCTTACGTCATAAAGAATGTGATTTCATCATCATTTCACTGGTCTTCGACCTACATGGTCAGGGAAAGTCCCGGTTCGTAGGCCTACAACACGGTCAGCGTGTTCTTGAGCGCCGTAACAACACAAGTGTGATCACTTCCAGACCAACGGGCGTTCAAGGCGAGTAACAAGCGCACTTGACAAAGGTGACTCTGAAATCTCGTGAGCCGTGGGCCAAGCGACTTGGCATTCTTGCGTCACAAGGCACGTGATTTCATCGTGCATCTTGCAATAAAATTCAAAAACTGCGCTCAGGCCTTCAGTCACTTTTGCAGCAACAGTCGCACAAAAAATTATTGGTGGCGCAAGGAGAAACTTGTCGTTTGGAGTGACAAGTGATCACCGCTGCTTTTCCTTGTCAGAGTCTACACTACACTTTGTTCTGCGGCCTTGGGAGTAGTGTTGGAGTAGAAATTGCTGAGAAGATGTCGCGGAGTGGCGAGCTTTCATGCGCAGGTATGACTTTGGCCGTATTTCAGCATGGTCGAGTGGAAAAATTCAAAAAGGTTTATTTCAAGAAAACCCCAAAAGGAAGATGGGGGACATGTCCTCAGCGCTAGAAGAGGTGTTCTACTATCTGCCGGTGTATAGTTCTGGCCAATTGAAGACATAGCTGGCTGTTTTCCCAGCGCTTGTAAATTGGCTATTTTCAAGACGATCATTTGTGGCGTCAGGGAGTGATGGACCTCGTCTTCTGGGATGCTGGCGTGGCTAAGCGGTACTGCTCCATGAACTCTTCTAAGGTGAGGCAATGTTGGCTTGATGGAGTTTTGTTCATAGCTTGTTCGTATACGCTGTGGCGTGACTCGTTTCTAGACCCATAAATAATGTGATATTTCGGCCATTTTTGAGGGGTATGCAAATTTCAAGGTTCCCTTCAGAAACTTTTTCAAGGGCTTTGCATAATCGATCCACACCCCAAAGGGAACCTACCTGCAAATTTTGAGCGAAATCGGAGAGATCCACTTGCACACATACTTTGGTATTCTCAGACATGCTCTCTTAATTGTTCTGGCTCTCGCAGGTTGCTCTTGTTGTGGCTGCTGATGACCGCTCCCATGTTCGGCATGCAGCTGTAGCTCACTTTCAGGGTGTTACGGTTGAAAATCTTCCTGAGCTTACATGAAAAAGAAAAAAATGCAATCTATGTACCGCGGAAAAATTCCACATCCTAACTACACCCAAGAAGCTCCTGTCGCGCCTACTGTCCCGCCTTGGCCCGCGCCAGCTTTCTTCCCATATCTTACAACAGATTTAGCGAAAATTTGTTCATGCTTGTGACCCTATAATTATGTTAATAAGCATACTGCTGGGGAGACACGAGTATCAGTTGTCTGATGATTGCCCAACGGCATGAAACTCAGAATTACTATCAAACTGAACGTCCTCTGCTGAGTCTGCTATGTAGCTGTATCTATATTTTTTAAATTCGCTTCTTTTTTTTTGCTGTCCCACCCATGGAATTATCTTCCCGGTGGGCATGGATAAAGAATAAGTATTCCGTATTCACGAGCATATAAGGGCATGGACCTATATCCGGATATAAGCGCAGTCCTCATATATAAGCGCATGGGCTTGTAACTGAACAGAATTCACATCTCCGGTATCATTGTACCGGTATTGACAAAATTCATTGCGGAATTACGACGTATTGGAAGGTGTTATCGCAGGGACAGCATCAAAGAAATGCTCTGATTCGGATATAAGCGCACCGGTCGAATATAAGCACATGGGGCTTACAAGCGATTTTTTCCATATTTCAAGCAGCGAAAACTGAAGTCGCAACTTCTAAGTTCGTATTGCTGTTCCTCACGCGGACGTGCGACTAGTCATTGGAGTTGACAGTGTTGTGAATAGCTACTGGCTCTCAACGTCTGTTTGGCACAACTCCATGAGCGACTCTGACTCACGCTGCTACCTGGGGCTTCACGAGGTGTTTGTCGCGCTGGAAACAAAGTGTTTCTGTAAGTGTGTATCCCTGGTGATGGTTTGGCCTGGAGAGCAGTATATAAGTGGTGCTTTTCAGGCACAATCTTCCTCAGCCTGGTCAAGCTCAACTGATGAGGGGTGAATTCCCCGAAACACTGTGTAATGAGCAGGGAGTGGTGCTTTCTTGCAGGTTTGACGAGTGGAAGGTGCGAAGTTCTCCTCGTGTGCTCCGGATGGCAGTCGTGAGTCAGTCAATTGTCAAGTTCGCGAAGAAGTGTGTTCCTATTTGGAACAACCAACTTCATGAAAACTGCAATGTTTCACTGATAGTAATACTGAACACTGATAGTAATTATGGATAATAATACTGCTTCCTGCCAAGGCAACATGCTTGTTGTTCTCCTGCTAAAACTGCTCTGCAAAGAACTCTGGTCATATATGCCCCCTACTCAAGCCACTGGGTGTGCCAAGCTTGCCACAGCTCCTCTATCAGAAGCTTGCATGCAAATGTCATTGTCTGAAGAAAAGTCCATTTTTGAAGGTTCTAGTGACATTGATCAGTGACGTTGCCACCCCTCAGCAGAGGGCCACACACGATCAAGTGTCAAGCCTGTTAGAGAAGTAGTGGTAAACACCGGTCAAATCAGCTCAGTGTCAGGTGCAAATCACTTACTTCTACAATGAGGAACCATTCTGAATTCTCCTCCTGGTTGAGGACAGTTGCTCGAAGTTGTGGACGGTGCTGCGTGATATCCCATCCGACAGATAAGGTCAAATACATAAGCCATTGATCCATTTTCTTTGCCATATTTAGGAACTAAACTCAAACTGTTATTGATGGTTGGCATCACACATACAGCTGAATTTCAAAGAGGAGCAGAGTCATATCCAAACAGAGAGTTGCCTAGAAATATCACACTCTAATAGATGACTTGCACAAAGATTGTCTGGGTTCGAGACGGGGCAAGTGGACCTTCCTCTCTCAGTGACTTCCCGACCTTTTGAGGCTTTCGCTTTTCGCCTCAGGTTGACGGACACTGAGCTAGCATTTTGGCTAGAGTTGAAACGGAACGCAAAAAATCGATGCATGCCACATAGCAAGATGAGCAAGAATGAGGGTATTTTTTAGTATCATTGGAAATAGTGTAGTCATGGGCTACAGCAAGCAAGTCGTGTCCAGGAGTTTGAGTACATGTACGTTCCCGCAGTGGAAGCGGAGTCAAGCACACCGAAAGTTGGTCGACGTCTGAGAAAGAACTCGATTCCGATTTATTACAATAATAACTCATCTCGGATGCGCACTTCAACAGCCGTGCTAGAGCTGATTGCCAGTTCGGTGTAGAACATCAGTACCGTTGATCAGTTTCGTGCAATGTTATCGCATGAGGTGATTGTGAAGTAACTGGTGGTGTTAGTGGATATTATAGCAAAACTTGTTGCTCTTTGGTCCTCTTTTCTTCTTGAATATAATAATAGGTGGTCTTATAAAGACCAGAATAAAAACCGAGGCAAAGTCGTCGTCATTACATCAGGTGATAAAGACCGAGAAACAAAAGCTACCTGTGTGCTGTTGCTATGACTACCCACTAACCCGACGCAATGAGAATATCCAAATTGTGTTGTTCTCGTTCCCTGGGTGCATAAAAGGTGGTGTTGTCCAGTAGCCATTTGCTTGATTGGTGTACCCTGCAGTAAAATTGGTTATTGCGCGTTTGCTGCTGGCATTAGCCCTTGGGCCTATCACCCTTGGGAGCCTAGGGTAAGTGTAAAGTGCTTTATTAACTGTCTTTAAATATAATTGTCTTTGTTACCTGTCCATACTACTTCTGCTGTACCTTATCAGACACAGTTGCATGTAGGCGACTACAAATGACCGGTCTTGTGCTACGGATGGACACGGCCACACCACCGCAAGTAGCCATGAGCGGCTATTTTGACAAGGGCCATAAAGCACCTCGTAGGCCGCCAAAGTATACACTGGCCACAAGTCATGTCGGTCAGCTGAATAAGCTGGGTGTGCCCATGAAGACCATGGAAGACCTTTCCAGGTGCAGACAACAAGCAGCTGACAAGACAGACTGGAAGAAACTGTGCAGCTCGACACCTGAGCAGAAGTAAGTACCAGCAGCTACACCTTGCTGATGATGTTCACAAGACAGAAGCTGAAAACACTGAACTTATTTATTGTTTAGCGTTCTAATTAACTTGGATACTGAGCCAGTACATAGAATTAATATACTTGGTCCGTTTCATCGCAATTGTCGCTTATCTATCGCAACTAAGAACAGGAGTTTTTTTACCGCTCTGTGAAATTTCCAATACGCATAGTGAAAAAGCATGATACAGGATTCCTGTCCGCCACAAGAAATAAATTCAGCGATGGAATCTGATGAAGCAAGTCGAAGAAAGGAAGCAAGGTTACAAAAAATGTGCAAAAGAAAACAGCGACGGAGCGCCTTCTTGCACTCAGGCTTTAGTTTATCCGACTCTGGCTCTGTATCACTCGAGCTGATGCCACTTGAGCTCACATTCACTGGTGTGTATAGCTGCTAGCGTAGAGTACCGTATCTCTTGCTTTCTCCGCTTGGCGTATAGCAGCGACGGGAAAGGAACAGTCGCGGTTGTCACTTTGGCACTTGGAGGAACGTGGGCAGCGTGACCCGTCTGTCACTACAGTACTGTGTGTTCAACAATGTTTTTGAATCAGGCACACATCCCTCTCCAGACAGCTGTCTTACGCTCTGCTGGATACGCTGACCACGACTCTTGTGCTGCCGCTGCCAGGTCGGACAATGTCTTCTTTGCCACCATCTCGCCATCAGTTTGCAGGCTTGCAAAGAATACCAGGTCATTGCAGTTCAAACATTGCAGTTCAAACAACTGAGCTGGCTGGCCTGGCCGTGACTGTCACGCTCTCCAGGTCAGGATGTCGATTTCCCCTGCTACAGTTCCGGTCTTTGAGCTGCGCTTGGCTTTTCGCTGCAGTGAATGTGTGCATTCACTGCAGTGCATTCACTGCAGCGAAAAGTTTCCCACTTTTCCATCAAAATTGTATGAATCGCGATGCCACTGGCGCTAGTCGCGATGGTTATTTTCTTTCTGGCTCCTCTGATCTTGCCATCACAACCTCCCAAACGAATGTGAGTTAGATATCGAGATAGGACTGGGTTTTACCTGTCAAAAGGTGCGTGGGAGATAAGCGACAATTGCGATGAAACGGACCAAGTAGAAGAAATCCCATTGAAACGAGTTATGAAGCAAGTATCTACGGCTGTAACAAGATATAATGTAGTCAGAAAGTGCGATCAAAGGGCACAAAACTGACAGGACACTGAGACATTCAACGACCTGAGGCGTAGTTCTAACACATCTCCAGTGCGCAAAGAAACAGCCTTCCAGCTTGGAAGGTCCAAGCTAAGTCCCACGGTAACAAAAAATGTCAGTTTTGTGCCTGTTATCGCACTTTCTGGCTACTTATCATCTTGTAACAGTCGTGGATAGTTGCTTCATAATTCGTTTCCACGTGATTTCTTCCAGTTTGGTGTTCAACTACGCGAAACATGTTATTATTATTATTGTTAACCTTGAACCTTCCAAGTTGGAAGGCTGTCGGTTAGCGCTACGGAGATGTGTTGAAGCTAGATGTCAGGACGTCGAATGTCTCAGTACTCTGTCAGTTTTGTGCCTAGTTGTTGCACTTTCTGATTGTATATAGTATCTAGTTACAGTGGTGGAGAATTACTCTTAACCCGTTTCCCTATATTCCTTTCTACTTTTATTATTGGCTCAATACCCGAGTTTCAAATTGTTATTATTATCTTCTTTATTCACTCCTTTCGAAGGCGATATGCAAGTCCAACCGTGAAAATAAATCCATGGGCGGGACAGCAAAATGCGGAAAATGCATAATTATAATCTTATTGTCTGCTTGTTTATGTAGACAGCATGGACTGCAGCTGCATTAATGGGTACGAAAATCATGCAAACGAGCCAAATATGTTCGCATAAGCCACTTCGAATAGATACGAAAGTCCAGAACAGTTACAAAGAAATGAAGAAAATAGAGAAAGGAAGTCAAAACCTAGGGTGCCCAAACCACGCTGGCACAGATACCCATGCAACCGCTTCGGTCAGCAGCAAGGGCACGGAATGCCTCTCGATCGACTTTGCTTGACAAGGAAAGTCCAATCCGCTTGGCAGTCACCTCGTGGTAGCGTTGGCAGCGTATGTATTGGTTGTCCCCTCCAGCCCGCTGGATGAGGCTCTGCAAAGTATGCTCCCATGGCCAGTGATGGCGAGCAGTCAGCCGGGAGACGGAGGTCATGCCGAAAGAGCTCACACCTAGCTCTCAAGATGATCATACTGTTAGGCCCACAAGTAATTAGTTCACATTCATTAGTTCATGCATTATTCATTTGGCCTGGGTATCTACTTGCGCGCCCATGTTGGCCATAGCTACCCAGGCCCTCTATATTGCGTTGCTTCTCTCTTCAACTCTTCAATAAGCTCTCTTCAATAAGCTCTCTTCAATAATCTCCCTCTTCAATAATCACCATGTAGTTGTTTCGTTCGTCCTGGTCTTAGTTATCCCGTCTCTACTTGGTCCGCGTCAGCAATATTGTCGCTTATCTTTCGACAATTTGAACTTTGACTTTGGACATGAACGCCTGCACTTGAAGTGATAAAACTTGGTACGATGGACGGTAAGGTATAGAATGACAACCAGCTGTGAGGAATTTATTGTCCAAGGAAGGGTTCCTACTTTTTTCGGTCCTCCTTGTCGCTGCTCTCGGCACTGGTGACAAATATTTTTGCTCGGGATCGACTCTCTTGCTTTTGCAAGCTCATCTCTCTTCCTCTCCGCTGCCTGGCTATTTTCTAGTCCATGGACCTTTTATTTTACTTCTTTAGGTGGGAGCCTCCTTAAGAGTCTCATGCTCTGCCGACTTTTTTTGGAGTGTTTTTTTTCTCCCTCAGTCATCTTTTATATTTTTCTCTCTTTTTTCTTTCTTTTTTCTCCGCGAGGAGGCGGGATTCTTTTTCACGGAGGGGTGGTATGTTAGGCCCACAAGTAATTAGTTCATATTCATTAGTTCATGCATTATTCATTTGGCCTGGGTAGCTAGTTTGCGCACCCATGCTTGCCATAGCTATCCAGGCCCTTTATATTGCGTTGCTTCTCTCTCCAACTCTCTCTCTTCAATAAGCTCTCTTCAATAATCTCCCTCTTCAATAATCACCATATAGTCGTTTCCTTCGTCCTGGTCTTAGTCATCCCGTCTCTAATAAATGTCGTTCCACCAACCTACCTGTTCCCGTTGTCAGTTGTGTTAGTGAGCAAGAAACCTCTCTTATTCGGACCCAACATTGGCGCCCAACTTGGGGCTCGAACCCACGACCCTGAGATTAAGAGTCTCATGCTCTGCCGACTTTTTTTGGAGTGTTCTTTTTCTCCCTCAATCATCTTTTATCTTTTTCTCTCTTTATTCTTTCTTTTTTTCTCCACGAGGAGGCGGGATTCTTTTTTCACGGAGGGGTGGTGTGTTAATCCCACAAGTATTATTAGTTCATATTCATTAGCCTATGCATTATTTATTTGGCCTGGGTAGCTACTTGCGCGCCCATGCTTGCCATAGCTATCCAGGCCCTTTATATTGCGTTGCATCTCTCTCCAACTCTCTCTCTCTTCAATACGCTCTCTTCAATAATCTCCCTCTTCAATAATCACCATATAGTCGTTTCGTTCGTCCTGGTCTTAGTCATCCCGTCTCTAATAAATGTCGTTCCACCAACTTACCTGTTCCCGTTGTCAGTTGTGTTAGTGAGCAAAAAACCTCTCTTCTTCGGACCCAACAATACAGAGAGGAACCGCGCGGGTACGCTCATAGAGCCTCTCGTTCCCGATCCAATTCGTTAACACAATGCCGATTAGCGCCCCTAGCTGTTTTCGGTGGAAGGCCTCGATACGGTTTAGCTGCTGTTTCGATGGTGCCCATGTTGCACAATTGTAGCGGAGCACAAAGGCATTATAAAGCCGGACGCGGAGATCCTCCAAAACTAGCGACCTACGGATTCATAGCGTCCAGAGTTTACCAAAGGCAACAGTTGCCAGTTCCTGTCTTCATAGCATATCAGCAACATCACCTACCAGGGACTCAAGTTTCTTGGTGTTTCACAACTCATCCTCGATGCGATCAGTGTGGCACCTGTTGTGCATGTGCTCCATTTTTGTCTCGTTCACTATCAAATCCCATTCGAGGAGCTTGTCGGATATGGCTAAAGGAGGCTCCTCAGCCTCTCACCATCAGTAGTCACGAAATCCACATCATCGGCGTAGGCAGTTTCATTTTTAGTTCAAGGGAAAAAGCGGAAGGAGGACGTGGTAGAAGAGGAGGCCGAACATAACGCAGCGCACCCTCAAGGTACACAATTAAAAAAAACAGGAGACAGTGAGTCACCTGTGGTTGTGCCGCGAAGAGTTGAGAATGCCTAGCCCTTAGCGGATGGGAGTGCAACCCGCAGTAGGAGATAACGGATCATTCAGATCTCATCCAGCTGCAAAAAAGATCTGAGCACCAAGATGAACCGTGGCGTACTTATGCAGTCAAACGCTTTTGACATATCAATGCCTAGGATATCCAGTGCACGGCGATAGCTTTGGCATCAAGCCGCCAACCATGGATACTCCCAAACGACGCCTGTGGTACTTCAGCTGGGGCGGAATCCACTCTGTGTGTGTGTGCAACAAAGTTGTTGACATCCTTGTTGATCCTCCACAGCACAATCAAGCATCTTCCTGAGTGTTGTCAGTAAAACCACAGGCCGTACATGAGCGACTGGTCACCTGGATTTGCAAGGCTTCTGTAACAGAATAAACGACCCAATGGTGTTCAAAATTAGGCCTGTCTCGATGGCAGAGTAGAGGACCTGGGCGATATTGCAATGGACGAGGGGAGATAAGTACTTAACCCTTTGTCCTTTCGCCCATACTTGAAACGTACACCTGTGTACGGTTCAACCCACGCATGTTCAAAGCGACCTGGAAGCTACGCGGATCACCCGATCCACATGAAAATTCACGTGCACACAGCCTATGCTATGTAGAGGATGATACACGGGTCGCTGGGGTTAGTTGCCATTTGAAAAATTTCAGAAAATCAAAGTCGAAGTTTGCTTGCGCCGTAACTTCCGACATGGCAGCACGGAGGTCGCTTGATGCAGATGAAGCGCTTGTTTGAGGATAGCTGGAGTGACCCAAGCGACAATCCTATGTCCTCTGATGAAGAGAACGAACTGGACGAAGCCTTATTAGAAAGTGTCGATTCTGATTTTGATGAAGACGCGGATTATGATGTCGTAACCGTCGACCGAACTGTCGGACATGTCGACCGCTCCGATTTGAGCGCAGGATCGGCAGAACAGCACTCGCGTGGTGAAGAGAGTGTACCACCGCCGTGTCTTACCCGTCGTGGAGCAGCAGGGTCAGCTAGAATGCCGCAGCATGTGGAGCGGGAGCGTAGTCCGATCCCAGAGAGGTCCAGATCTCCGTCACCTGCGCGCCGTGAAACTCATGGTCGACGTAGAGAGAGTAGCCGCACGGGGCCGCAATGTCGAGCATGTTGCTACTGGCACTCCTCTGGCTAATGCTCCGTGTTTGCCCAACATGCCAGGGGTGCTACTCCAGGTCATACTTGTACAAATTGCACATTATTATACATAGGAAAGAAGTTGAACTTAGAATTTTGCCGATTTTTGACACTCTTGTTTAGCCAAGCCTATCTGAGGAATTCAACCCAAACTGCATTTTTAGTTCACAATTATCATAAGCTTTCAGGAAAACATAAAGTGTAAATACAAAATATCAGCTGCTTGGGAATGGTGAGTGGATTTGTTGAAGCCTCACATACATTTTGGGCAAAAGGACAAAGGGTTAAGAAGCTCCTGTGGCATGGCATCTGGGTCACTTGACCTTCCAATGCTTCCATTATTCAAATTTCCAGCTGCCTGTATCACCTCTGCTTCAGAGATGGGCCGCTCAATCCGACGATACTGAATAGCGCAATCCCAGTCAGCAGGGCCCGGCCGTCGCAGTTTCAGTGCACCAGGCTCTGGTGAAAAGTGGTAGGTGATTTGGATGGCTACCGAGTCTGACTGTATTACTTGCCTACCTGTTTCATCATGCACAGGGATAGGCTATTGTTTTTTTGTTGCTGAAGTAGATGTACTGCATGCAACATTGATGCTGTGTCCTTCATTGGTTCTAGTTCCCTCGTCCGAACGTCCTGTTCATTTAATGGTAGTTCCTTTGCCCTCAACCGGTTTCGGTGTGGGAGGGTGTTCCGCCAATGCTTCAGATCAGCCACTTGTTGTGGAACCCTACTTGTGGTTATCAGCAGTCGCAACCGCTTATTCTCTTCCAACCAGGAATGTAGCTGATCATCCATGAAATGTTGTTGCTTCTTTGGGTCAGCACCAGTCCAAAAGTATACCGTTTGCTGGATGAAAGATGGGATCGATGTCCAGTGTGCTTCCGGTGCGCATGTGTCTACTGCACCGTTGGCGATCCGATGGGTGAGTTGGAACTGGACGTTTTGCGGGTAATCACGCTCAATCTATGTAACTGAAACTTCACAGTTCTTTTTTTGTTGTTGTTATGTGCCCACAGGCCATAGATCCTGTTCAGAGGGGCACGTGCAACAACCAGCCGATAGTCTGATTTTACCAGTGTCCCAGCATAGGATCGGGCATCTGTGAAAAGTTGTTGCTGTTTGCTGCTGCTCAAGATGAAGTCTACTTGATTGTAGGAATAGAGCGACCGCAGTTTGGGTTGTGCCTCCAACCTGTACAGGTTGTCAGATGCCTAGCTGGATGTTGAAAGGCAATGTTACATGCAAAGAGACCAAATGACTCCCAGAAATCCTCTAGCATAGCTTCGCTGTAGTTACGTCGTCCATGACCATGACATCCGGTGCATGAGCCACTTGAGTAATCTCCCTGGCCGAGTTTGGCATTGAAGCTGCCAGCCACGAGAACAAGCGAACTAGACCTTACTGAACTCAGGCAATATCCGAGCGCTGAGTGCAAATCGTCGAGATGGACATCATCTGTCGCCACAATTTGATGAGGGATAAAGTACTTCTCTGTACACATTGATTTGTATCTCGGCTGCTCGGTCTGGTACTAATGATATCCGATGGAAACGATCAAACAGGCTGTTGTGAATAGCGTCACCACCGTCCACTTATCACTCACTACTATACACTTCTGCATGTTAACTGCTAGCACATCAATCACATAATTTTGAACCTCGACTTTGTACGAAGGCAGGGATTACTCCCAAGATGTCTTAGTACTGGTAGCTTAGCGAAACCACATGTGCAGGGATTCTGTGTGTGCCTTCCGCCCGATAGGTTGTATTCGGCTAGTGCATGGCCTGGAGAGTTCCAAATTTGACTATTAAAATTCATCCATGTGGACAACATCATTCAATTCCACCTTTTGGCGTTTGGAAACAACGACTAGTATGGTGGTTGTTAACCCCAAGCCTTAGGACTTCACTGGTACTGGCCTTTGCAGGTGACCTACGTAACGGCCGCCTTTCTACAGGCTGCAGTGATCGATTCAGGGATTCAGAAAGTCAAAAGTTGCCAGTGTGACTGCCAAAAATTACAGGGTAACTTGGATCGGTGTACAACCATAGTTGGTTTGGCTGTGATGTGTTGTTGTGAGCGCCAGTGACCTTTCGTTCTGGCACCTTGTTTGTTATAGGCTTTTCATACTACTTTGCATAACACGTCACGTTTTGGAATACTACGTACTGGCAGACGTCGTTTTATGCAGTTGCATTCACACAGGCACGTATACGCTTTTCGTACAGCTGTGCACACAGCTTCTTTTGGACACAATCTGCTGAGAACGACAGAACAAAACTCGGTACAGGGGTCTGGATACGTCGTCTACGTTTTCGTATCAGGGGTACGACTTTCACCCATGTTCCATGTTGTCATGGCGATCTGGACGAACACGTCACGTACGCCACGTTTTGGGTGTAGTGTGAATGGCCAATTAAAGGTGTTCTGGACAAAACTGTCATATTGGATGAGATTCACATGAAAGTGTTTGGCTCTGATATCCCAATGTTTACAGATTCTAAAACGTAAGTTTAGTATCTAGTTTGCAATGCAGTGTTTCTACTTACGTTCGCACGTATAGTTAAACGTCAAACCAACACATGTGTGATTATCAGGGCACAATGTTATCGATCCAAGTGAGACTTCACAGCCACTTAGACAAAGTGATTCGCTCAGATCTGCAAAAAAAGAATCAGACATACAAGTAGCCTTATTATACCAGTGGGTACACACAGGTTTGCTCAACCTCGCCAAACAAGGCATCGTTGTACGTTTGAAGCCAGCGAGAAAAGATGACTACGTCCGCAAAATCAATGTCTGTGCCTGCAAATATGTTGTGCGAGTGACTTTATGTGTCAGTTTTGACATCAAATCAAGTGGTTCTGTGCCCATTATGTTGCTCAGAACTTCAAATTCTGTTTGAATTCATTATTCTCACGATGGCACCATTGCCAATAAGAGTGTTGGTTGAACGATCGCGTGACAACCTGACATTTTCACATTTTCCTTTTCAAAGTTTTCTATTCAGTCCAAAAAATGTCATTCTGTTGTATTCGACTTTCTTCACCTTCTCCCAGCCCCGTGCCATCTCCACACTCAGACAATGTACGACGAGACAACTACACTCAAAGACTATATTTGTTATAAGACGACGGGAACACAACTACAGTCCATTCATCGGAAACTGTCCCGCTGGCTTTCGAAAGTCCGATTTGGGCTGAATTGAGGATCAAAAACTCACTTTAAGTCTCAAAAATCTGGGTTTGGGTTCTGCTTCTCCATACATTTTGCCATGGCATACCTGTCCTAATTTTGTAAAACCTGGCTGAATTTCTATTTCCCTGTTCTTGGACTTTTCTGCCATCAAATGTGGCAAGGGGTGATTGCACGGGTCACACAATGCAGGATGTACTGTTATCTACAACTTTGTGAGGGAGCCACCAAAAAGATAGGGCGCCAGTCAGGCACAATCTTCCTCAGCCTTCTCAGGGGGTGATTTCCCCGAAACACTGTGTATAGAGCAGGGAGTGGTGCCTTCTTGCAGGTTTGCCAAGTCGAAGATGCGATGGACTTCTCGTATGCTCTGGATGGCAGTCATGAGTCAGACAAGTGTCAAGTAAAGTCATCGGAATGGCACGAGCTCCAGTGTGGGAGCAAACTCATTCCTAAAAAATCATCGCCGAAGTCGCAATCACTATTTCGTAATAATAATAATAATTTGAAACTAGGACGGAGTCAGAAAATTTTACAAAAAATGTATAGTCTACGCCTGCATCTACGCAAGAATCACCACCAGCCAATTAGGATATGTGTCAAAAGTATTGAATCTCTAAGTTCCTCCACAAACTCAAACGTGTCTTTAGCACAATGTGTCCTGTACAAGGCAAGAACCGGTTGCAGCGAATTGCATAACCATTTCGAAACCTTGTACTGCGGAGATCCAGACATGCTTAAGATCGGTCGTAATGGAATATGATTTGTTATGCATTTTTGCGAGCCCATACATTCTAGGCCTTGTCGATCCTGTGGGAGCTAGATGATCATATTCATATTTGGTGATCTGATGCGTTCTAGAAAGAAAACGCAGGTACGTACTCAGCTTGGTATCAATGTTTTCGGTATGGTCATACACATCGCAAGGCCCAAGTCTACTGAGTTTACTTATGTCATTGAGAATGACCAACATTTTCTCCCGGTAATTATCCGCAGACAAGATGACCGTTGCACGGCCTTTGTCCGGTCGAGAGATAACGATTTCTGGATTCTTTCGAAGCTCATTGATCACTTTCATGTGTTCTCGTGAGTGATTTAGTGTCCTGAGGCGTTTGTGCGAACCGAAAGGCACATAGGATATGTTTCCCTCATCTGCTGGACGAGGGACTAGAACGACTCTTTACGATAATGACAAAAAATGGCTATCCAAAGACATTTTTTAATGAAACTCATCAACCAGAAACCGACCATGGAAGAAACGATCACTTTTGGACCGGAGAGATGTCCTGTGGTACTACGTTTGCCATGGGTTGGTGCCGATTCTTCGCGCGTCGAAAATGAGGTGCAGAATATTGTTTTAGAATTGCGATCAACAGAACGAGCTGAACCGACATTTCACAAAGGCTTTATTGTATTCAAAAAACGAGTGGATACGAAGGCAGTGAAGAACATGGAAGAAAGAAAAAATGTGATATGGAAAAAATGATTAACAAAAAATTGTACTTCGAACTAGTTTTCACACAACACTCCTCAGGAAGCTACGTTGTACTAATGAAAAACAATCCAAAAAGATACTAATAAAGAGAAATGGAGTGAGAAGAAACAACACCTATGGAAATGATAATCCTAGCACTAAGGTAATAACAGGAGAAACTGCGAAAGCACTTAACGAACTTCTGAGGACTACTAGTATACTGTGACACAATATATGACACCATCGCGGGAAACAGAACCTCGGCAATCAAGTGTCACCTGTCGGGCAGTGCAGTCAAGTGTCAAGTAAAGTCGGCGGAATAGCGCGAGCTCCGGTGTGGGGAGCAAACCTTTCTTACAAATAATAATAATAATAATAATAATAATTTTACAAGAAGTCGGAGGCGGATAATACTTTAATAACGAAGGTACGTGTTAGGTCGTAAGTATCCACGCAAACACACATCCAGTCAAAATAAGGCACTTGTCAAAGTATCCGAACGTTTTCGGTCCCTTCTCATCAAGGATTATACAGGGAATGGCTCAAGTTGGAAAGACTAAAACTTATATAGCGTAAAGATATGAGATAACAACACTCGTGACAAGGTGAAAAAAAGTATCAAGTTCAGCACGACACAAAACTCGAAGGACATAATAATAGCGACAAGAACATAGTGAGCAAATTAAGTTACATTGTTAACACCTCGACGAGGAGTAACACCAAACAATTGTAGCGACAACACATTTTCTTTTTGCACGCAAAGTTCAGGATCTAACTTACGGATATACAAAGCTTCTAACACAGCCAGATGCAACGCACATCTACCACGTGACAATATTGAGAACACATTATCACTGTACAACTCACGACAATTGGTACGGGCTGACAGATGTTGCTTGATGGACGAAGTGCGATTCTTAGCTCCGTTGGGTGTAGTCTCCTCCAATGTCCCGTCATCTCGCCTCTTCGCGGCATCACCACTATCCGTCTCTTTGCTTTTCCGCGGCCTTCCACGTTTTCTGACACTAGCCGTTGTGTGCGCGATGCCCAGTGTCCTTTCAGCTACGTCTCCTCCATTGCGGATTTCTATTGATCTTCTTACTCCAACTTGTCCGGTGTTCGATATTGAGGTTCGTTTTCGCGGTCTACCACGTTTTCGAATATTGACTGTTGTTGTCACTTCCGTTGTCGTTGTACGTGCGTCCTCACCAGTCCGTATTTTTACTTGGCTTCGCGTAACCCTTCCCGACGCAGACAGATCCTTTGTCAATTTCGGTGGTTTACGTGTCGGTCTTTCACCATCTTTCACGCTGTTCTCAGCTGGACCCTGCGCTATACACGCGGAGGAGGACGGGCATGCAGTGATATCTTCACAGGAAGAGGAAGATCCACCGATGGACTGGACAGCACATTTTGGAGGACGACCACGGCGAGGACGACACTCACGCGCATCAAGCGGAACAAAACTTAACGGCACATGTTGACGAATGCGCGCGCCCAGGTGCTGAAGGGTTCTACCTACATACCGATCTTCACATTGTCGGCATTGAAAGAAATAGATAAGGTTACTTTTACTAAGGGTAGGTAGAACATCCTTCTTCACACTGAACGCACGCACTGTCCCAAATATGACGTACAGCTTGACGCACGGATAAGATGGACATACGATACCACGAACATCCTTCTCCACGCGCGCAGAACCGGCGCCAACCCAGGGTAAACGGAGCACCACTGGGCAAAGGTCAGGTCCAAATTGGATCGGCTTGTCTGTCGCCGGTTTTTCGTTGATAAGCTTGGCCAGAAATTCCTTTGGATAGCCGTTGTTCGTAAATATTGATGTCAGTCTGTCTAATTCGTCCTGCAATAGATGAGGGGAACATATTCTATGCGCACGATAAACTAGCGCTTTCACAAGATGTTTCTTCGATTTCGTTGGAGTATAGCTCCCCCACGGAATGTAGAGGCCGGTGAAAGTTGGCTTCCTATAGATAGTGGTGTCCAAACTCTTAGTGTTAATGTTGCGTGAAATTTGTACATCCAAGAAGGATAATCTGCCGTTTTGTTCCGCTTCCGACGTGAATCTCAACGCCGGATGGAGGCTATTCAGAGTTAGTAGAAAAGTCCCACAGACAGAAAATGTGTTGTCGCTACAATTGTTTGGTGTTACTCCTCGTCGAGGTGTTAACAATGTAACTTAATTTGCTCACTATGTTCTTGTCGCTATTATTATGTCCTTCGAGTTTTGTGTCGTGCTGAACTTGATACTTTTTTTCACCTTGTCACGAGTGTTGTTATCTCATATCTTTACGCTATATAAGTTTTAGTCTTTCCAACTTGAGCCATTCCCTGTATAATCCTTGATGAGAAGGGACCGAAAACGTTCGGATACTTTGACAAGTGCCTTATTTTGACTGGATGTGTGTTTGCGTGGATACTTACGACCTAACACGTACCTTCGTTATTAAAATAATAATAATAATAATAATAATACACAAAGGCACACAATGAAAACCTTGGCAAATTTATTCCGTTGTGACTCCGAGTTTCATGGCTGAACCAATCATCAGACAACGCCGCTCTGCCTGAATCAGGCATTGAGCACTCTTGCAGAACCAAAGCATATTGCCTCTGTAATAATAATAATAATATTAACTGGTTTGAGGGAAAGAGACAAACGGGAAAAGTCTGAAGAAAAAATTGACTGTCACCACCAGGACTCGAACCAGGGACCCTCGCTTGTAGCCAGCGATGCTCTAACCACTGAGCTATGGTGTAGTCGTCATCCCAGCAGAGGCCGTTCAACATTTTCTTCAGACTTCGTAACTCACACTTCCTGTGAATCCACACAGGCGGGTGGGACGCAGCCCTCACTGTAACCCACACACTTCACGTACAAACTAGCACGCGGGGAGCCCCAAGTCATAACATATTTAAAACTGGTTTGAGGGAAAGAGACAAACGGGAAAAGTCTGATGAAAAAATTGACAGTCACCACCAGGACTCGAACCAGGGACCCTCGCTTGTAGCCAGCGATGCTCTAACCACTGAGCTATGGTGTAGTCGTCATCCCAGCAGAGGCCGTTCAACATTTTCTTCAGACTTCGTAACTCATAATAATAATAATAATAACATTGAACGTTTTGTTCATTGTAATACTTATTTCAATAATGGATGGAAATGGGGGCCAGGGGGCCCGGAGAAAGCGCTGGTCGGAGGAGGAAGTGAGAGTGTTGGCTGAGTGCTACGCAATTGCGACGCCTGGAGGTGTCCAGTCTCGTGGGTACATGCGACGGATGCACGATGCTTGGTGTGGCAGGGGCCTGGAGAGACAGGTAAGCGAGGTAAATTTGGCCAACCAGTTGCGAGAAATTCGGAAGAGCGGACGACTCTCCTCCGCCGATGTCGAGGCCATTCGTCAGCAGTGCACGGCAGAAGAACCAGCAAGGACGGAGACCAGTCCAGAGTCGTCTCGGGATGCGCTATGTGAGGAAGCCATGGTGACTGGAGCGCTAGGCGACCGTGGCCTGGCGGGGTACTGCGGTGGTGCTGGTGCTTCTGCTACTACTAGTACTACTAGTGCTACTACAGCTAGTACAGTTGCTGCTGCTGCTGGTGCGACTACTGCTGCTGACATGACACCGCATGGCCAGGCTGTGTGCGCTTGTGCATGTGAAAGCAGTTCACCCCACGGTACGTGTACATGTGAGTTGCCTAGTGCATGTACTAGTGATGACAGTGATGATGTGGCGTGTGGTGTTGAACCCAATCTACCGACTGTAGAAAACGCCACCAACACTGATGCTGAGCAGTACAACCTGGAAGATGAGCTGCTGCCTGAGGAGATTAGTGATGTAACGGAGGAGTTGGAGAAGAGGTATCGTGCAGAGGTCGTGGCCGACATGGCACAGCGACAATGCCTCCCTAATCCAACAAAAAAGCATGTACAAAATAAATTATTATACAGTGTTACCGCCATGGTCAACTCTCAGCTCAAGCTTGTGTGTCGCCGGCTATTTCCTGATGGTGAGGCGTCGCTCCATGAGATCAATTGCCTCGTGTATGCTGGTGCTTGCGTTTGCACATCGACTATCCAAGGCAGTCAGAATCATCCGACTGGCAATGCCAAGCAAAACGGAAGTGACAAGGACCATCCGCCGCAGTGGCAGATCCGATTGACAAAGGAAATCGATCAACTCCGCTCGGATGTTTCCCGACTCACCAGCATGCTACGATATCCATCGGAGAAACATCATGCATTCTGGAGGAGATATGAAGTTGAAGTCGGAAACACAGACGAGTTGGAAATGAAGCCACAGGGAAAGAAAGATCGACTTCTTGCGCTAGCAGCCAGGATGCGTCGATACCGAGAAAATGAAAAGGCCAAAAAAGCCAACAAAATGTTCCAAATGAATGAGCGTGCTTTCTACCGGACGCTTCGGGAGCCTGCACACTCTGTTAGTGGTGCTTCAAATCGATTGGAGACGCCGCAATTTCCAGAGGCGGGTGAAGCCATCGAATTCTGGAGTGATCTTCTGTCTACACCTGCGCCGTTCACCGCTGGTGAGTGGTATGTAAGGCAAGCAGAATATTATGAAGGACACGTCCCTGTGCAGAGTAGCGCAGTTATCACCCAGGACATCCTGGCTGACTGCCTGCGCAAACTAGCCTTGTGGAGGGCTCCGGGCCATGACAAGTTGCATGGGTACTGGTGGAATAGGCTGATAAGCCTGCACTCTTACCTTCGGAGAGCCTTCCAGAGGGTGATAGATGGCCACAGTGACATTACGGGATGGTTGACGTCTGGCGCTACTACTCTCCTTCCTAAGACTTCTCCACCTTCGGCAATGCCCAAAGATTATAGACCAATTACGTGTCTTCCGATACAGTACAAGCTCTTTACCGCCGCCATATCGAAGATTATGTGGCAGCACAGCAATCAACATGAAATACTTGCAACGGAGCAGCGCGGTTGTGCAGCAGCTGGTCTTGGTTGCAAGGAGCACCTGATGGTGGATAAGATGATTCTGGAGGATGCCCGTACGAAAGGGCAAAATCTGGTCATGGCATACCTGGACTTCAAAAAGGCGTTTGATAGTGTGTCGCATGAATGGATTCTACATGCTTTGACGATGTATCGATTCCACCCGTCTTTGGTCACAACTATTGCTCGTAGCATGCAGAACTGGAGAACAACAATGCACATATGCGACCAGGGAAGATGCAGGGTCACTACCGGCAACATTTCAATAAGAAGAGGCATATTTCAAGGTGACACATTATCCCCGGGACTGTTTTGCCTGGCGCTAAACCCAATCAGTTTTGAGCTCAACCGATTGCCTTTGGGATACAGAGTCAGCTGCAGAGACGCCGAGTTGTCTATCAATCACTCTTGGTACATGGACGACATTAAACTCTACGGGAAAACTACAAAGGATGTGACTACCCTCGTGTCTACCGTGTGTGGCGTTGGTGATGACATCGGCATGAATCTCAACCCGGCCAAGTGTGCCGTGCTGCACGTCAGGAGAGGAAAACCAGATGAAGGATGCTCTATCCAGGTTGGCGATGAGACCATTGCACAGTCGCTACGACTCAATGAAACATACAAGTACCTTGGAGTAGTGCAAGCAGCCATGATACCTCACCCGCTTTTTCACCCGTAGTCCCTCTCTCCGAACACGAGGAGGGAACAGCAAGTTACTCATCATTCCTGTCTCCCCCACTGCATCCTCAGCTAAGCGCATTAGCCATGCTGGAGCTATCCTGTGGAACCAGCTCCCAGACACAGCACGCCTCGAAAGAAAGCGCTCCACTTTCAAATCGCTAAGCCTGGCCTTTCTGTTAGGCAGTACCGTCAACTAGGATGAACTCATCTGCTTCACTACCTCTCTCTCTCTCTCTCTCTCTCTCTCTCTCTCTCTCTCTCTCTCTCTCTCTCTCTCTCTCTCTCTCTCTCTCTCTCTCTCTCTCTCTCTCTCTCTCTCTCTCTCTCTCTCTCTCTCTCTCTCTCTCTCTCTCTCTCTCTCTCTCTCTCTCTCACTCACTCACTCCTTTCTTCCCGGTTGCCGTGCTTGTGACTTTTTTTCCCCTGCTGCCGTGCTCATATTAGTTATCTAACTACAGCTGTATCTTCTTCTTGGTTCTGTTTGTCCGCTTATTATTATAATTTCTTTTCTCTTATTATCAGTGGGACCATTGTCATTAGGTTTAGGCCTGTTTTGGAACTCCACTTTAAATAAAGCCAAACAACAACAACAACAACCCGCAGCTCAAGACGCAACTCACTGCAGAATACAAAAAGAGATTGTATTTGCTTCTTAACAGTGGATTGAATGCCCGAAACATGATCAAGGCCATCAATACGTATGCTCTGCCGGTTATGACATATAGTTATGGAATCGTAAATTGGACCGAGGCTGAAATCAAGACCACAGATCGAGCGACAAGATCAGCCTTGACTGCGTCTGGATTTCACCACCCCAAAGCCTCAGTCAACAGGCTCTACATGAAGAGGGGAGATGGAGGCCGGGGCTTGGTCTCTTGTGAGGATATGCACGGCCGGAGCATGTGTGGCCTGGCCCGCTACATGAGTACCAGCCCAATAGACAGAATAAGCCTGCTTTATCAGTATCATCAACAAAAACCTACAACAAAAAGCCACTCAATAACTGCAAAGGCCGCTAAGTTCCTGTCGAGTTTGGATCTGCCAGCAGCTGGACCAGCTTTACCCAATAAGCATACCATTAAACAAGCGGCGCTGAGCGAAAATCCAAAACACTTTCCACTATGCCGCTGCATGGGAGATATTGGAGCCGATTGGAGGAGAATCGCCTAGATAAGGAGCTTACCTTCATGTGGTTGAAATCAAGGACACTGAAACCTTCAACTGAAGGCATGATTATGGCAGCACAAGACCAATCCCTCAAAACGGAAAATTACCAATACGCCATAATGAAGTCAATTGCTCGAACTGATGCCAATTGCAGGCTTTGCAAGGGCAGCTTAGAAACAATTGACCACATTGTCAGTGCCTGCTCAGTTCTTGCTCGGACCAGTTACATTGAACGACATAACCGGATAGTAAAGTATGTGCACTTCGAAATGTGTAAAGCACGAGATCTACCTACTGGTGCTTCACGATTCGACCACCAGCTCAAGGCATTGGTCAAGAGTGATCAGTATCGCCTCTATTGGGAGTATTCGGTCCCAACTGACCTGAAACTATCAGCAAACAGGCCCGATCTGCTCCTTGTTGATGACAAGGAGCGCATCGCCTACATTATAGACATCAGCGTTCCTGGTGAGAACAACATCAATAAGAAATGGCTGAAAAGCGCTCGAAATATTATGATTTGAAGCGTGAGATTTCGAGGATTTGGTCCCTCACCCAGGTTGACGTGGTCCCTGTGGTTGTCGGTGCCCTGGGAGGCTTGGTGGGGGAGACTCCTCAATGCCTTCGGACTGTGCAGGGAGGAGACCTGGCTATTGTGCAACAGGAGGCTATACAAGGTTCGATTAAAATACTAAGAACTGTCCTTAACATGTAGATGCACCTCTGCTGCGTTTGCATGTTCAGTAGCTAAGAGACTTGAATACCGACTGATAAAGACTGATATTTCCTTTGTTACTACTCCCTTCATTGGTTGATGTATTTTGCCTGTCGCTGCAAATTCCATATTATTGTTTTGATGTTGGAGTTCGGATTGAGTTTCTTTCCTTTCTTCCTCTTCCTTCAACTAGTTCTTGTCCCTTTGGTTTTTAGGTTTTATTTATTTATTTATTTATTTTTAATATTTTATGACTTGGGGCTCCCCGCGTGCTAGTTTGTACGTGAAGTGTGTGGGTTACAGTGAGGGCTGCGTCCCACCCGCCTGTGTGGATTCACAGGAAGTGTGAGTTACGAAGTCTGAAGAAAATGTTGAACGGCCTCTGCTGGGATGACGACTACACCATAGCTCAGTGGTTAGAGCATCGCTGGCTACAAGCGAGGGTCCCTGGTTCGAGTCCTGGTGGTGACAGTCAATTTTTTCTTCAGACTTTTCCCGTTTGTCTCTTTCCCTCAAACCAGTTAATATTTTATGACTTGGGGCTCCCCGCGTGCTAGTTTGTACATGAAGTGTGTGGGTTACAGTGAGGGCTGCGTCCCACCCGCCTGTGTGGATTCACAGGAAGTGTGAGTTACGAAGTCTGAAGAAAATGTTGAACGGCCTCTGCTGGAATGACGACTACACCATAGCTCAGTGGTTAGAGCATCGCTGGCTACAAGCGAGGGTCCCTGGTTCGAGTCCTGGTGGTGACAGTCAATTTTTTCTTCAGACTTTTCCCGTTTGTCTCTTTCCCTCAAACCAGTTAATATTTTATGACTTGGGGCTCCCCGCGTGCTAGTTTGTACGTGAAATGTGTGTGGGTTACAGTGAGGGCTGCGTCCCACCCGCCTGTGTGGATTCACAGGAAGTGTGAGTTACGAAGTCTGAAGAAAATGTTGAACGGCCTCTGCTGGGATGACGACTACACCATAGCTCAGTGGTTAGAGCATCGCTGGCTACAAGCGAGGGTCCCTGGTTCGAGTCCTGGTGGTGACAGTCAATTTTTTCTTCAGACTTTTCCCGTTTGTCTCTTTCCCTCAAACCAGTTAATTATTTATTTTGTCTTTGTTTTTTCACTTTCTTTTTTGCTGTCCCACCCATGGAAATATTTCCCGGTGGGTCTGGCTTATCGCCTTCGAAAGAAGTGAATAAAGGAGAGATAATAATAATAATAATATGCTTTCCATATATTATTCCGTGCTGCTTACCTTTGGCTATGATAAGTCCGGTGAGTTAGTGTAATACCTCCAATTTTTATTCTTATTTTCAATTTGGAGTTGTTATGAACCCTCTAAGATTCTCTAAATTGTCAGGATCGTACGACCACACGGCACGAGGACAACTGTTTTCCTTTACACAGTATATTTCACTTCGTCTGATAATTAACAATGAACACTAATAACACCAGCTATTTATAGCATGCAGAAACAGCGTACATGCAAAACATAAGCATATAAAACTGGACATAACAGCGTATACAGCAAAACGCACACAACGCATATAGTGTATGCCATGCAGCAACATCAGCGGTACGGCGGAGTCGAAATACAACATTTCAACGAATACAATGCCATAAGCGCGAAGGCCTTTCCCAATTGAGAACTGGTGGTTTACAACATTCTCCCCACCAAAGGGCTTCTCACCGCCGTACAACAATGCACACAAGTCAAAAACGATCCGGGGCTCTGACTACGCGCCCAGAACGCGTCATCTCCTGCTGCCGTGGTGGTGGTAACGGTGCTGGCGGTTCATACGCTGGCTGCTGAGGGACGATAGCAGGTTGAGCGGTATCGGCAAGCCCAGGAGCCACGTCCTGTGACGATACTTCTAATGGCACTAACCTTTGGATCGGCCTCAACAGGGTACTGGTACTCAACTTAACCTTGGCAACACGACGCTTGCCATCTCGACCAGGGAATAACTCGATGATCCGTCCCAAACGCCAGAACTGTTTGCGCTTGGTATCATCGAGAACAAAGACAACATCACCCACAGCTAAAGGGCGCGACATGGTCTGTTGGTGCTTGTTCAGCTGACTTAGGTACTCCACCTCCCAACGATTCTTGACATGCTTCAGTGTCTGACTGAGGTAACGCAATCTCGCTGACATATGCGTAGCGTCCGGGGTACCTGCTGGCTTCGCTGACGACATCCAAATGTTACCCATCATCATTGCAGGGGTTACTGGTGGCTCATCCAGGCTATCAGACACATAAGTTAACGGACGACTATTCACCACTGCTTCAACCTCATACAAGATGGTCTCAAGCTCCTGAACCTTCAGAAACGCTGTTCCCATTACCTTTTTCAAGGCACTCTTCACTGTACCAACCATTCGCTCATAGAAGCCTCCATGCCATGGTGCAGCTGGAGGATTGAACATCCATGGCACACTCAGTTTGTCAGATGCTGCCTTGAACGTTGTAGCGTTGTCAGACCTGATCCGAGACGGCAAACTACGTCTCGCGACAAACTTCCGAAATGCCATCAAGAATGACTCGGTACTTAAACTATCGACCACCTCCAAGTGAACTGCTCTGGTGGTGGCACACACAAACAATGCTATCCATACCTTCGGAGATGACTCACCACGGCGCACGTACAACGGACCAGCATAGTCGATGCCGGTAGTTGCGAACGGCCTCTCGTGAACAACTCGGTCTTCTGGCAGCGGCGGGCAGACTTCTGAGGCAGCCTTAGCCTTGTAGCGGCGGCATGTAACACATCGCTGAGTAATGTTGCGTAGCGCTCGTCGACCACCGATAATCCAGAATTTCTGACGGATAAACGACAAGACTCCTTCTACACCTTGGTGCATCCTTTCAACATGCATTTTCTCCAACAGCAAATCGGTCAGATGATGTTTGCCTAACAGGACTGGGTGCTTGGCTCCATACGCCAACTCGCTGTGCTGAAGTCGTCCCCCGGCTCTGAGCACTCCATGCTCATCCAGAAACGGTGCAAGCTGATACACCTTCGACCCGGGCTTCACTGGTTGACCTTGCTTGATCAGCTCAAGATCCTCAGCGAAACATGCGGCTTGAACGATGCGGTACAATACGTTGTCTGCTGCAAAATAGAGTTCAGCACGAGGCTCAGTGTGCTTCCACTGCAACATCCGAGTCACCATGCCCTGTGCCCTCGACCATTTACTGAATCGGAGCCACCATTCCTTATCAGATTCTCGACTACAGGTGGTGGCTGACACTCGTACCTCTACACTGGACTCATCTGTAGCTGCGGTTGAGGATGCGGTGGGCCAGTCATTGGGCTCCGTGATCCAGGTTGGTCCGCCCCTCCAGAACGGACTACGGATCTGCTGTGCACTACTCCCACGCGACGGTAAATCTGCTGGGTTGTGAAGGCCCGGGCAATGGTTCCACACAATGCCGACCTTCTTCGATATCTCTTGGACTTGACTGACGCGGTTAGCCACAAATGTTTTCCATTTGTACGATGGATTACTGATCCAATGAACTGTAGTGAGACTGTCAGTCCAGCCATAGACTTGCGTGACGGTCACACGCAGCTCCTTCACCACAAACTCAGCGTAGCGAGCCGCTAGACATACTGCTTGTAACTCAAGGCGGGCTAACGTGGGCGGAGACACAGGTACCACTTTGGCCTTGGCAAATACCAAGTGCTACTGTCCATTGACGACTGCATACAAACAACATCCAAACGCTTTCTCACTGGCATCGGCGAAGGCATGAAGCGCAATCGGCGTGTCAAGATTGCAGCAAATCCAACGTGGTATGTCAATGCTCACCACTTCGGCCAACTCTCCCCACCATTGCGCGCATGCGGCTGCGATGCCATCAGGCAACTTATCATCCCAGTCGCCTCCGACTTTCCAGGCTTGCTGTAGCAGTATCTTTCCGGGCACAACTGCCGGTGCTGCTAGACCTAGCGGATCAAACACTGACGCAACACACTTGAGGAGGGATCGCCGGGTCCAAACAGACGGCCTATCGGACTCGCCTAGCGCTGCTATGCTGAGCAAGTCATCACTGGTTTTCCATTTCAGACCGAGAACTTTATCTCCGGCCTCTGGATCGCACGGGATTTCGTTGCCTCGCCACTTGCGTAACTCCATGCCAGCATCCGTAAGCACACGCACGCTGAACTCTTGCATCTCCTTAGCTTCTAAACAACAAAACACCTCCAGTACAAACTACAAATTGGGCATGGAGCGATGCATGCATTGCCTCCCAGAGTGCAGCCCTGGCTACATGCAATCTGCAATACTACTCGAACCCCGCTGACCGGTTCAGCCAGTGACCTCATTATGGAATTTCTGGAACAGTCTATGTTTCAAATCTTTATAGCACCTTCCGCTTGGCAAACCCGAACGAAAGCACCACTCCCTGCTCAATACACAGTGTTTTTGGGGAATCATCATGAAAAGTGCCATCAGATTATGCCTGACGACAGTTTGGAGGAAGAGCGGTGAAAAACAAAAACAGTCCACAAAATGATTTTTTAGGCCTGTCCTTTTTTTTAAGGAGGGGGGGGGGTGGTGCTGACTCGAAAGCAGCCTGTTTTGGGTTTGGCCTTAGGTTCAAGTACATTGACTATGCTAATATCATTAAAACTGTGAACAGTACCATTCGGCTGTTTCCTTTTTAAGAAGTACATAAAACTGTCCTCTTCCATGCTCTAT
>NC_088652.1:11363971-11483971 GCF_964019385.1 Sycon ciliatum
TTTTCTCTTTCTTTTTCATCCGTCCTTCTTCGTCAAATTTATTTTCGGTTTATTTATTTCGTGAATTTTTTTGTAGTGTGTGTGCGCGCGTGTGTTCATAAAATATTAGTAAATTAGAGGTCCGATCATGGTGAGCCAAGCTCTAATTTTTGATGTTTAGCAGAAGTGCAACTACGCTATTTTTAGCCATGCAAGCAGTATCAGTAGGTTCCTCGTCACGTCTAGTTTCTTATCTTTAGACTTAGAGAAGTACAGGAACAAAACCTGTAATGCATGATACTAGTAAACACTTTTGTGAGATCCGTGCGCGCGTGCAGTGTGTGGGTGTGTGTGTGTGTGTGTTTTTCTCCCTCAGTCATTTTTTATCTTTTTATCTTTTTTCTTTCTTTTTTTCTCCGCGAGGACGCGGGATTCTTTTTCATGGAGGGGTGGTATGTTAGGCCCACAAGTAATTAGTTCGTATTCATTAGTTCATGCATTATTCATTTGGCCTGGGTAGCTACTTGCGCGCCCATGTTTGCCATAGCTACCGAGGCCCTTTATATTGCGTTGCTTCTCTCTTCAACTCTCTCTCTTCAACTCGCTCTCTTCAATATCTACCATGTAGTCGTTTCGTTCGTCCTGGTCTTAGTCATCCCGTCTCTAATTAATGTTGTTCCACCAACCTACCTGTTCCCGTCGTCAGTCTCTTGTTCGGACCCAACAATACAAATAATTTCCGTTCTCCGTCGTGTCCGGAGACCATCCTTGTGACCAAACCTCAAGTAGCAGAGTAGTTCCTGGAAACTTTTTTGAGGGATTTTACTTGATTATAAGGCGTCCATTCCTATCCAGACGAAGGGCCGTCAGCAGATTATTGCGGGTACAGAATTTGCGAAACCAATGCCATGGTATTGCCTTTACTCCAAGTAGAGTCCTCTCCAATTTTCTGTTTTCCTTCTTGCCTTGTGCATTTGATCATGACGCGGATCATATTCTGGTCAATATCTGCGAATAATGCATCTGCCCCATCTTCAAAATTGTGAATATCCCGAAAAGCTCACGAACTTCCGAAGCAAGAACCGGTTTCGTGCTTTCGAGTTTGCTTGGAGCAACACATTTTCCACTGTCTACCAACTTTGCCAGAGAGCAGAGTTTCATGAAGGAAGTCCTGCCCGAGTTTAGGAGGTTGATGTTCTGTTTTGGGAATGGCTCTATAGCTTTAGCACCACCGTTATCCACTTGCTTCCTAAGGCTGATCCTGTATCAAACTCATCGAGAAACCGTGGCAATAAGTATTCACTCATCTTCATCTGGAGCATATAAATGTGTGTCTCTGTGTTCGGTCATGTTTAATTCTTCACCCACAATGATCCAGTCACTCTCCTCGCATTCATCCCCAAACTCCTGCCCAGAATTGTTTAAAAATCAAATGAAATGCTTTCGGCAGCGAAACTACGCCTGCGAAACATGGCTTCCGCCAGACCGACCTAAACTCAAAGGAAGTTCTAAGTATAATTAGTATACCTACGCTGGCACTTCATATCATTCAATTCTGCAGATGACGTAGTGGATCTCTTTTCACCACTTCAGGCGAACAAAGTTGTCTGTGTCAACAGGATTCAGGATTACGATATTGACCATAACTACACGTGAAATATGCATATTAGCTTTCGTACAAATTACCACCTTCATGGTCCCCCATCTACTTGCTCCTCAACGTATTCCTCTTTACGCTATTCACGTGTGTTTCTGAGCTAAATTCGCCGTCTTATTAATGCCTGTAGTATGTGGAGTCATATGATGCCGCGCGGTAATTCTAGGTAGCACCCCCTGGCATTTCGGAACAGTTATCAAATTTTGGAGATACAGCCCACTGCCACTAACACAATACGAAATAAGAAAGTCCCAAAATTTGGGGAGATTCTAATCACCCATATTACAGCAATCCAATTTTGAAATTCACAAATGCATCATATCTGGTAGTTCTAGGGTTAAACAGTGCTAGAGGACTCTGTCAGTCGAATTCCTCAATCTCTGCCTTTGTCCACTCAACGATGCACAGAGAGTAGAGGATGACTGGAATGGCAAAGGTGTTGATGGCTTTGGCCAAGTTCCTGGCGTTCAATTAGACGAGCATATCAATTGAAGACGGCGGCTGAACTCAGACTTTGCTGTGGTCTTCAGGTCAGTGGCGTGAAAATGGGCTGATACCGGCACCAAGGTACCTGTAGGACTCCTCCGCCTGCAGCTTAGCAATGGCGTGCCCCTGGAGTGTCATGAGAGCAGACTGCTGATCGCTCTGGGCTCTCCCCCGTTTCATAGTGAGCCAGCTAGACTTAGACGAGTTCAAAACGCATACCAATGCAGCCGCCCATTGACTGCACAACATTGGTCATGGACAGCAGATTAGTGTCGTTTTGGGCGAAGACCTTCATGTCGTCCATGTACCACAGGTGTGATACAGGGCATGCCTGGGCCGCTGGGCCACAGCGGTAGCCAAGACCCATCCTGGTCAATTCACCACTGATCGGAGTTAGAGACAGGCAAAATAGCAGTGGAGAAAGAAAATCGCTCTGGAAAATGCCACGGTGGATAGATGTTGGGCGACTGAATGCACGGGGTGATTGACCAGGCAGTATCATTTGTGTTCTCCAGTGATCCATAATGCTTGAGATGCATGAGACAAGATTGTTTGTAAAGTGGTAGATCAAAAGGCGTCTCCGGATCCACTGGTGAGATCGAAGGCTTTGCGGAAAACCACCCAGCACGTCGAACGATTCCGACTACGGGATGCCGCATCCTTTAGAACCGTCTTGTGGATCATTAGGTGGTCAAGGCATCTACCACGCCCTGGAGCACAGCCAACTTGCTCGTCTGCGAAGATATCCTCTGAAGATAAATGGCGCCACATGGCTGCAGCGAGTAAGGTGGTGAATATCTTGCTAATCGTTGGCAGGCATAATATTGGGCGATAAGGACAAAGGAGCTAATCAAAATAAACACCAAGTCCTGAGTGAAACTCTCGTGCAAAGGACTTTCAGGAAACTAGCCGAAAAGCATGGTGCAAGGCGTTAGGACTTAGGTGCAGTACAGGTGCTACATCAAGTGGAAGCTATCACTGGGCTACATGTACAAGCACCAGCGCCGGCTTGCGTGGGTGCTGATCAGCAAGTACGACAAGGACAAGAGAGGATTGAAAAAAGGACACTGATATGGCGTTGCCTTTTTGTCTCAAACAAAGCCGCATTACTGCGACGAATGGGGATAACAATTAAAGCCAACACACGGGCAGTCTCACTCAGCTTCTGAGCGGCAAGGTGACAGTCACGCACTGGCTGTGAGCATGATTCGAGCCGAGGAGAAATGGAACAATCTATTGTGCAGCAGCAGTCCGGATCTAACGTTTTGAGCTCTTCCTCCAGGGACGATAGTGGCGAGGAGGATGTGAAACTTGCTTGAATTTTCGGCTGAGTTGCTTACTGACATGTAAATAATCATGTGCATAGTGCTTTGTGACCGTGGCATGCTTCAAATATAATATATTTCCTTCATGAGACAAGTGTGAAGATAAGCGCCAATTGTAACTGGGCGGACCAAGTACTTTTTTTAGTTGTTGGGCGATCTAGCAGTGTTGGTGAATTTTTGTTGCGTTCCCAAGTGCCACAGTCGAAGTACCCGAGACAAAGTGTCCTTTCACAGGGTTTTTTTAACCCAGAGCAACAGGCGGGCTTGTATAAAAGTTGGGTTCAAGCAATAAAGGGTGAGAAATTTACGGCGCCGAGTCACACCAGAATATGTGTGACTCTGGAAAGCATTTCCGACGGGAATATTTTGCTTTCAAGGGGCTCACTTGAAAACATCGTCTGGTTCTGACTGCAGTACCGTCCCTGTTTCCGGATTGGCCAACGCATCTTCAACCCCCGGCTAGTGTTCAGTCGTCTCGCCATGTCCTGAAGCATAAAAGAGCTGACTGTTACTTGGATGAAATGGACGTTGACAACATGTGTGATCTCTCTAACCACGACGACGGCAGTGGCGATGGCGGCGTGAACGATAGTGCAGGAGAAGCGATGCCAGAGCCACCAGAGCCCAACAAATCTGCCTGCGGAGCTCAGAATGATTATGGGGGCTATGCCAAGGTTCTGGTAGTAGTATGTTTTGTTGCATTTTGTTGCAATCACTACTTATCCATGCCGGTTCCTTTTTTCTTCTCCTCCCCTTCTCCCTTCCTTGCCGTAGTTGGCTAACACCCTCTCTCTTTGTATTGGCCGGTGTTCTCACTGTGCTATGAGATGCTGCAATAAATAAATAAATAAATAAATGTATAAAGCCGGTTTGACGACCGGGCCATCCCCAGCCCAAATGGGGTACTATTGATAGTACCCCATTTTTGGGGTAAAAACGGGCGCCCAGTTTTTACGTAAACAATGTTTTTTCGGGTGTTGTAGGTGGGGAAGGGGTATGACATCATGATTGTACCCCAATGGTTGTACCTGATCATTGCCCCGGATGGGAGTGGGTATAAAAGTAGATACTTCAATTACTTGGTCCGACTTATTAAAATGTGTGCTTCGGCCAATTCGGTTCAAACGTCAAGCAAACAAATAATTTAATACAAGTAATCTCAGGATGGAATAAACTTTCCAGCTACATAACACTGTCCTTCAGTTGTCGATTTGTGATGTTGAAGAGGAAATAGCTCTACCACTTCAATGGAGGCAGCGCCTCAAAATCCTAGTCGACTCGCGCATTTCTCGTCCAAAGTTTGTCGTCAGAGAACTCTGTTGCTTCTTGCGCAACACAGAGAAGGCCTGATGCTGAAATCAACACCCCAATGCGATGGAGAATTGTCACTGAGTACCAGAAACTCCTGGGCGATCGTTCTCGAGTGTCTCCTGGCGGATTGAAATCACTGCAGTCGCTGTTTCCTTCGCAGAATTTCAGTAAACTCAACATCCAGAAACTCGTGCAGAAAGCACCAGCATAGCGCCATCCAGTTTGCTGATCTCTCTCCCAGTCGTTCACGATGTTGCGGTTCACAGAATAGATCGCCGAGGAGTAGTTGATCGAAATAAATGGTTAGACATGTGTCGACATGATATGTCGACACAGATCTGATTTAGTACTCGCGCGACACACGGTGATGAGAAGTGATTTGTTAGGCGTGGTGGTGTCGCCTCATTTGAATTGAAGGTGTCTTGGGAGCGTCAGGCGAAAAACACCAACAGCCACCATTCTGGCAGTGAATGTAGCATAGGTTTCGAAACCTATGAAGTGCCGAGTGTCATCATCGCTTCTCCTCAGCATATCCAGACTCAGACATTTCCTCCGCAGAATCTCGTTTTCTTGCTCAAGCTCACGAATGTACGCCTCTCTGGAATCTGGAGCACTGCTCACCAGAAGTAGTATGTATAAAGCCGGTTTGACGACCGGGCCATCCCCCAGCCCAAATGGGTACTATTGATAGTACCCCATTTTTTGGGTAAAAAGCCGGGCGCCCAGTTTTTACGTAAACAAATGATTTTTCGGGTGTTGTAGGTGGGGAAGGGGGTATGACATCATGACTGTACCCCAATGGTTGTACCTGATCATTGCCCCGGATGGGAGTGGGTATAAAAAGTAGATACTTCAATTACTTGGTCCGACTTATTAAAATGTGTGCTTCGGCCAATTCGGTTTAAACGTCAAGCAAACAAATAATATATATTTTAATTCAAAATAATAATCTCAGGACGGGATAAACTTTCCAGCTACATAACACTGTCCTTCAGTTGTCGATTTGTGATGTTGAAGAGGAAATAGCTCTAGCTCCAAAGGAGGCAGCGCCTCAAAATCCTAGTCGACTCGCGCATTTCGCGTCCAAGGTTTGTCGTCAGAGAACTCCTGTTGCTTCTTGCGCAACACAGAGAAGGCCTGATGCTGAAATCAACACCCCGATGTGATGGAGAATTGTCACGGAGTACCAACAACTCCTGGGCGATCGTTTTCGAGTGCCTCCTGGCGGATTGAAATCACTGCAGTCGCTGTTTCCTTCGCAGATTTTCAGTAAACTCGTCATGCAGAAACTCGTGCAGAAAGCACCAGCATCGCGCCGTCCAGTTTGCTGATCTCTCTCGCAGTCATTCACGATGTGGCGGTTCACGAATCAAGATTACAGAATAGATCGCCGGGAAGTAGTTGATCGAAATAAATAACTGTAGGAGTTGCACATATCTAATTTGGTGTGTGTTGTGTTGATGTATTCACTTGAAATCGGGGACGATTTATTTTCGTAGGGGGGAGTAGTGTAGGAGTTGCATTTTAATAGAAAGTATATTTTTCGCAGTAAAAGAGTATTTATTTGTAGAGCTTGTTTTGATACAGATTCCTAGGTTCAAACCCCAAGATGGGCAGTTAGTTACACTTTTTCTCTCCTTGCGTATTTTGTATCTGCATGTTATTACCCTTACCATGAGTCGCTCGTGAGTAATGTATGAGTCGTGTATGGCTAAACCCGTATTTACCCGTATGACTGCTGCTAGTGTTATTGTTCTAGAACATTGGCATAATTAACCAATCACAGTTCACAGCTCTGGAACATTCTAGAATTTCGTCGGCAACCGGTTTATATAAATTACTGATTGGTCGATGACCTAAAAACATGGCTGCCGTTCGCCGTGTGTTTTGTCTTCTTGCATTGTTCTTTTCTTGTGCTCTTTTCACTTCTTATCTTTACTTGCCGAGTGTGTAACTAATAATTCTGTCCTAACGAGTATTCGTGAAACCACAAAGTGAGTGCTTTGTTTGAGTGTGTGAAATTGTCTCCGAGGGCCAGCTACTACATAACCACCCCTAAGGTCGCCTTTCAGGCGACAACCTGACTGGAAAACTGAAGCGCAGAAAGGGTGAATTTTTCTGCGGATACTGTGCGTGGATGGTGCGGAGTTCTCGGAGCCACGATCGCGATGCGTCATCGCTACATCAAGCTTATGCTAAAGCTCCATCACAAGATCTCCCGTCTCCGGCTCCGGGGCCAGTGGATTCGTAAAAGTAATAATAATTATTAGATACTAAACAGGAAAGAGCACGCATGGTTAGACATCTGTTGACATAATGTCGATAAAGATCTGATTCAGTACGCGCCATCCCTAATGATAGCTTGCATAGACCTCGGTTCTACCGGTAGGACCTACCGGTAGGACCATCATACACAGACATGCTGCATGGCCTCTATTCTAACATTGACCTAAAACTTGACCCTAAACTGTTGCTAAGGGGCTGATGAAGGAGTCCATAAATTTTAGACGTGATCGCCTAAGGCATACTACGAAATTCCATGGTAACAACCCATGGTAACCATGGCAACAGAGTATGGTATTATGCATTCCACGGCCTTGGCAAGCTAATAAAAACATTAGGACGTCACCACAATTGATGTGCCATGGTCAAAATTCACTTTGGACAGAGTTGCTAGCGCACCGACAGGATTATGTGCGGCCATTTTGACAATTGATAAAATTGCGCATACGCAATGCACTGGACATAGCCTTGCATTTTGCGCCATTACTTTGCCTGACAAAGACCTCATCTCAACAATTGTTTCAAAAAAATTCTCAACCAAAAGCACTTTTGCAGCTCGATTTCTTGGGTCCTACCGGTAGAACCCGTGGTCCTACCGGTAGGACGGTATGCAATCTATCACTGAGGTCGCCTTTCAGGCGAAAACCTTGCTGGAAAACTGAAGCGCAGAAAGGGTGAACTGTTCTGCGGATACGGTGCGTGAATGGTGCGGAGTTCTCGGAGCCGCCATCGCGATGCGTCATCGCTACATCAAGCTTATGCTAAAGCTCCGTCACAAGATCTCCCGGCTCCGGCTCCGAGGCCAGTGGATTCGTAAAAGTTACTAAACAGGGAAGAGAACGCATGGTTAGACATGTGTCGACATGTCATGTTGACACAGATCTGACTCAGTAAGCGCGCGGCACACGGTGATGAGAAGTGATTTTTTATGCATGGTGGTGTCGCCTCATTTGAATTGAAGGTGTCGTGGGAGCGTCAGGCGAAAACACCTACAGCAACCATTCTGGCAGTCGTACTGCTCGAGGAGGAGGCGAAGCCGATCGTCCAAATCGTGCCTATGGAGTGTAAAAATCAAGAAAGCACAGCATAGCTTGGAGGAGATGAAAAAAATGTCGACGTTTTGCAGGGGGACACTTGCAGATGCGCCCTGGGACACCAGCAGCGATGAAAACTAGAAGGTCAGACCACACAGTAGTTACCTATCTACCGTCTCTTGGTTGATTTTTGGTACAGGTGCTTCTTTGTACATATGCTTGAGTTTTGAAGTGAAGCGCACATTTTAATAAGTCGGACCAAGTAGAATACTGGATATGGGGATCATAAACATACTTGGTCCGTTTCATCGCAATTGTCGCTTATCTATCGCAACTAAGAACAGGAGTTTTTTTACCGCTCTGTAAAATTTCCAATACGCATAGTGAAGAAGCATGATACAGGATTCCTGTCCGCCACAAGAAATAAATTCAGCGATGGAATCTGATGAAGCAAGTCGAAGAAAGGAAGCAAGGTTACAAAAAATGTACAAAAGAAAACAAAAAAAGAAAACAGCGACGGAGCGCCTTCTTGCACTCACGCTTTAGTTTATCCGACTCTGGCTCTGTATCACTCGAGCTGATGCCATTTGAGCTGACATTCACTGGTGTGTATAGCTGCTGCCGTAGAGTATCTCTTGCTTTCTCCGCTTGGCGTATAGCAGCGATGGGAAAGGAACAATCGCGGCTGTCACTTTGGCACTTGGAGGAACGTGGGCAGCGTGACCCGTCTGTCACTACAGTACTGTGTGTTCAACAATGTTTTTGAATCAGGCACACATCCCTCTCCAGACAGCTGTCATACGCTCTGCTGGATACGCTGACCACGACTTTTGTACTGCCGCTGCCAGGTCGGACAATGTCTTCTTTGCCACCATCTCGCAATCAGTTTGCAGGCTTGCAAAGAATACCAGGTCATTGCAGTTCAAACAACTGAGCTGGATGGCCTGGTCGTGACTGTCACGCTCTCCAGGTCAGGATGTCGATTTCCCCTGCTACAGTTCCGGTCTTTGAGCTGCGCTTCGCTTTTCGCTGCAGTGAATGTGTGCATTCACGCAGTGTGCATTCACTGCAGTGCATTCACTGCAGCGAAAAGTTTCCCACTTTCCCATCAAAATTGTATGAATCGCGATGCCACTGGCGCTAGTCGCGATGGTTTTTCTTTCTTTCTGGTCTCCTTTGATCTTGCCATCACAACCTCCCAAACGAATGTGAGTTAGATATCGAGATCGGACTGGGTTTTACCTGTCAAAAGGTGCGTGGGAAATAAGCGACAATTGCGATGAAACGGACCAAATAATAATGAAGATGTTGGTGTTTTTTCCGTGACCCACCCCACCCCATGCTCACAAACGTCACAAAGGTCAATTCTTGATAGATACGATACATATTACAAATAATAATCATAATGGAACGAACACTGAAGATCGCAATGGAGAGGAGGAGGAAGGTAGTATTTTACTTATAAAATGAATGGAGGGGAGTTCTTCGTGACACCCTGTGACTGACTGTTGGCTCTGCGAGATATGTAGACTTAGCGATTCGGAAAAGGTGAGTAACTTTGTTGCGTTGGGTGGTGTATGTTGTCCAGTTGCCGGGCGTCCGGGTGTGCAAGTAGGTAAGGTAGAGTCGGTGTTTTCTCTGATGGCGTTAGTGAGCTCTGGGTTCAGCCATGGCTTTGCTGGGTAGCTAGTATGCCTCGGGGAGTGATATACTGCACATTGTTGACAGGCGCAAATGAGCACTTTGTCCTTCCATGAGTGCCACAGGTTGTCTATGTTGGTACTGTTCAGGGTGTCACCTTCCAGGAGCAGTTGTGCGCGTTCAATTTCGGCTTTCAGCCTTCTGATGCTTTGATTAGACCATTTCCAATCGGTGGTTTTATGGGTAGGAGGCGGTGCGGCTCAAGGAGGTGCAGCGACTGGCTCAAATATACCCCTGATGGATAGGTAGTCCGAGCTGCTAATCTGCGGGAGGCTAGATATAAAGGCATAGTTGCTGTCTACATCCGTGACAGCGAGATCTAGGCAGGATATACGGGGCCCATTCTGCACAAGGGTGGGGAATGTGACATGTGTGTGGTCCAATACAGCGGGAAGTGAATAGGCGGCTGAGAAGTGAGCTGGATAAACCATGCAGGCAGCGAAAGACAAAGACAGATTGCTTGGTATTTAAGCGTTGCTCTCGCGTGTAGATATTGGTGTAATTGTACAGTGTCTCGGTGACAGTTCTGCGGTCAAGGGAAATATTCCTTTCAAGACAAGTACGACTGCTGGCTGTTATCAGCTGGTGGTATGAACAGTGAGAAAGACGGTTAATGTAGGCAGAGTGAGCATCCTGAAGGGTGAATCAAATAATGGAAAGATTGAAAAGACGACGCGCACTGTAGTTCAGGCACCTGCAGCTAGAAGCTAGATAGTGAATCTAGCAAACCATCAACCGGATGAATTGGATTATGTATCCGGCTTTGATAGTAAAAAAAAACAACATCTGAGTTCGCCGATCTAACATCACTTGGTGTTTATACATGCTACATTGGAAATACTCAGTTGCAGGTTTCAAGTCTCCTTCACGTCATATACAGTCCATTTCAAAAATATAGACGCATGGTATTTTTGGAATATTTCAAATTTGGCTGGATCTGTTGGAGAACTTTTTTCGGAATATTGCTCCGGTCCTTCCTGCAATTAATCTTATATAGATTTTTAAGCGATCGGATAGCAAACACCCAATTTCCAAATTTAGGGTTCACGGATTGGCATGCTAGCGTCGCCAGCTACATCATGCACGTGACAGGCGCGTGCATATACTGTCCCACCCAATCGGTCAGTGCTCAAATCGCATTTTCCCATCAATATCACTCACTTTCAACTCTACGGGATTCATTACGGTTGGCTCAAACTGCCTGAATTTTTGAATCCACACGCACGAAAGACGTTCCAAGACTTCCACCGTTCGTATTTTTTTCAAACGAGTTCCGGGTTTTTCAGTAACTTTGGCCAAAGTTCGGCTAAAAAAACAGGGGGAGCCGTTGCGTTTCCGTAAAATATTGAACGGTAGAAGGATAGCCAAGGTCGAGAGCAAAACAACAAGCCATTATTTGTCAAAATCGAACAAGAAACGGCTCAGCGCATCTATTTTCCGTGCACGCGCGCGCGTACTTTGGCCGACAAGGTGTGGAGAATTTCTGAAGAAGAAGAATAACAAGAGCAGCAGCGCTCGGAACAGCCGTGCTGGATACTTCCAATCCCGACGATGGAGCGTGTTGGCTGTCGTGAGCTGCTGAAACGACCATGACATTTCTTTTTCTTTGTATACCCTACATATCTTGACGTGCCCTAGCTCAGTTTCGGCCTCTTTGCAGGAAGAATATTTTCTTCCATGGCATCAGCGGCCAAACAGCAAGAAGAGCAACAGATCGAGATTTGCACGGCAAACAAAGGATGCGTGCAGCTACATCTAGTCAGGTTCGATGCAGCTGCGCTTTGCCAGAACCTCAGCAGATAAGAAAAGACGACAGAGTGTCTCAGATGGAACTGGATCTTTCGCCAAGACCGCCACCGCCGCCATCATCAAGTCCAGGTCAGTCAGAAAAATGCAAAGCCCGAGTGAAGTGAAGCCACTGAAGCCAAGGAAAAATTCAAATAGTACGCTCTCCGCCTAGACTTCAAATCGATATTTTTTTACTTCGATAGGCGCTGTCGCGGCCTGTAGCGCGCGTCCATAATCCAAAATGGAGGCGGACGTGACGGGTGCTTTTAGTGGCAAGCCGTGAACCCTAAAATTTGTATGCACAAAGTGATCACAGATCTTATGTGGCATAGATGCTGGCCTAACGGTTTTTTGAAATCACACGATCAGTTGGGAACGCAGTAAAAGTCATCATGGAATGACGGTGAAGGGAAACATGGCCAGATCTCAGTCAAACTAACACAAACTTCTGACATCACTTACATGTAGGTTGTGATGGTTGCCAGGGCAAAAGCATTACTCGTTAGATCAGTCACACCTTCACTCCATAGATTTCTGCAAAAAAAAGATTAGGAGGAAAATTTAGCACAAATGTGGACCCTGCTTGAAATGATATACTCACCTGGATAGTTATTATCACCCGATAGTACAGTGCATGCATACTCCCTGGAGAGTTTGTGCAACCCTGGTACAAACTCGGGAGAGTATGTACAACCTGGTACAAACCAGGGAGAGTATTTACAACCCTGTACAAACCCAGTAGAGTATGTACAACCCTGATACAAACCAGGGTATGAACAACCCGGGAGACGGTGTACAACCCCGGTGCAAACATCAGTCAACCAGCTGGAGAGCGGAAGCAGTTTTTGGAGCTCCGTAGTTTTTTTAGCATAATAGTCCGCTCCCAGCCCGTATGGCTGTGGATGCACAGGTAGCAAACTAGATCACTTAGAGTGCTGATTCACTACAACCGCCAGGCATCATGGCCGGAAACGGAGCTGATACGGAGCCCTGGTGACAGCTCTCGTCTTCGACACTGAAGAAGAACACTGTTGTATTCCCCTCGCAAGCCCAGGTAAGCGTGGGGGCCTACATAAAGCTCCTAGAAGAGCAAGGTATCACCGGCATCATTTCGATGCAGACAACAAGCAGGGGTCAATGTAGACTTACCATTGAGTCATATGAAAAAGCCAAATTGTTGGTGCTCAATGGCTTCGATTGCAAGGGCGAACGGGTTTCACCACGCTTCGTTTCCGCACCAACAACGCAGTTACACATCCATGATGCTCCAATCTGGATCTCAGACAGTGTAATAAAAGCTGCGCTCTCACCGTACGGAAAGCTTATCGGTGAGATACGACACGGCAAAATCAAACTTTCAAACGGCACCCAAACAGCAACTGGTGTGCGATTCGCCACTTTCGAACTCAAACCAGGCAGTTCGATCCCGTCGTACATGCAAACGACAGAAGGCTCCCACGAGCTCCGCATCATCTACGACGGCCAGGTAGGCACGTGCAGGCTATGTGGCCAGCTAGGTCACATCGCGCGTACCTGCCAAAACCGTCGCAGTGCACACACATCCACACATGCCGGCAGAGAAGGCAGCAGCACTGGCAGCACAGAGCGGAACATGAACAGCGGAGCTGAAGCGGAGTCTCACCGTACCGATTCGGCACCAAAAGCGCCCCCGAGTTTGACCCACGCCAGCGCCGTACCCCAAACGGCCTCCGAAGGTGCCAACACCACGCCGAAAGCAGACCTGCTCCCGAGCTCGCACCCAAACGACCCAGTCAACAACCAGTACGAGTCGCACGAACACTACATCGCATCGCCCATGTCGGCAACCAGCACGACCGTGCACCCCGGAACGCCGCCAGGCAGCACAAATACAAGTATGACAACATCCAACTCACCGCACACCGACACAACTACTCCGACAACAAAGTGTAATCACCCAGATTCGGCGCGTGCTGAAGACCTCCTCTCCTCACTGGTGACTAACACAGACATGTCTAAACAGCCAGCAAACCACTGGATTACCTCCGAACGACGCAGGAGACCCAGTCCCAATGCGGAATCCTCACCTGATTTCAAAAATTCCAAAAAACAAAAAGAGAGCAACAACATCGACCCTGGCCAAAGCCAACCCCTTGCCCCAGCACAGGGCTCACGCTTCAGCCAACTGGTGTCACAGGATACTCAATCCTAGCGCTGTCCTCCACACAATATCAGTGAGAACAATACTTTCAATTGCGGAAATACCAAAAAAACGAAACAAATTACAAAAATAAATAAAAAATAATGGAAGTCGCGAATTTCATCAGCTCGAACGTCAGGTGTCTGTTCAACAAGATGGACGAGCTTAGCCACGTGGCAGAGTTGCCACCTGGGAAACCTGGGCGGATCCATCGGACAGCGACCTTTGGTGGAGGAGTCGCCACATACATACCACACAGCTGCCAACACGAGACAATTACCATTCCCATGACTCAAGCGGAATGTATTTGGATTAGAATAACAATCGGCCAAGCCTCCCTTGTGGTAGGGAACATCTACCGTCCCCCGCGGTCCGACCCGGCAGAGTTCGTGATGGAACTGGAGAGAGCCATAAAGCTAGTTGAAAGACCCCAGGATGAGATACTTCTCCTTGGCGACTTCAACGCCAAGAACTGCTTGTGGCACCCCAGCGACACTACTGATGCCTTAGGTGAGGACCTGCATTGGCTGTGCGAGACTCGTGGCCTCACACAACGCGTCTCCTTTGCCACCCACCTACGCCAACACACACCTACATCGTGCGTGGACCTGGCCATCTCTAGCCTCAGCCGCCATAACATCACCATCACAAGCCTGCCCCCTATGGGTGCCTCTGATCATGTTGTCATACAAGGCAACCTACGACCCCAGCAGCACACCACCCACAGAAACAATAATACCAATAATAATAAAAATGAGAGCAGTACTACACAGCAGAGCACCTCCAGCACATACTGGTTGTGGAGCGAGGAACGCATTGCGTCCCTGCGTGAAGCTCTTGCTACCTGCAACCTGCAGTACGATCCACATCCCACTGACCCTCAGCCAGTAACCTCATTCTGCAACTCCTGGAGAGACCAGATACTGAAACTAGCCATGCACCACTGCCAAGTGACCAGAAACAAGTCCCGCAAAATTACTACGCCCACTTGTCCCTGGATGACGAAGGATCTCCTCAGCCAGATCAAAACAAAGCATAAACAGTTCCGCACCTACAAGGCGACCCAACTAGACTCAGATTGGAAACTGTACATAGCCCAGCGTAACCGAGTAACCGCTCTTTTGCGACAGGCTAAGTCCAATTTTGTCCATCAAACAACGTCAACGGGTACAAACCTCCACCGTCTACTGAAGCACCTGAAGAAACCGTCTAAGCAAACAATTCCCACACTATCGACAGCCAACTCTACTGCAGCCACGGCTATGGAGAAGGCAACAGCTCTCAACAAGTTCTTTATCTCCCAAAGCCAACAGTCTATCGACAAGACCACCTGTACTACACCAGACATCAACACTACCCCTGACATCAGTCATACTCTAAATACAATCGCAGCAACAGTGGAAGAGGTCGAGAAGCTTCTAAGCAGTCTAGACACTGGCAAGAGCCCAGGCTTTGACAACATCCCAACTCGGCTCCTGAAAGAAACTGCAAAGGAAATCTCCCCATCTCTCACTAGTCTCTACAATCTGTCCTTCAGAACCGGAGAAATACCACAGGATTGGAAAGACGCAACTATTACACCCATCCCCAAGTCGGGCAACCCCTACCATCCTACCAACTACCGACCCATCTCCCTGCTCAATATAATATCAAAAACACAAGAAAAATAGTCCACTCTCGTCTGTACAATCACATAGCACCGCATTTACCCTCCAACCAATCCGGCTTCAGGAAACAAGACCGGACCGAACTGCAACTCGCACGGATCGTCCACCAGATATCCACAGCTAGGGATGAGGGGAAGCATGTTGTTACGTGTTTCTTCGATCTCAGTAAAGCCTTTGATCGTGTATGGCATCAAGGCTTGCTGAAAAAGCTGAGCCACTACGGTGTCGACGGCAAGGCTCACAATTTGCTCGAAGCCTACTTGACAGGACGCAGACAGCGGGTGTAGGTTGAAGGCACAACATCCGCCTTCATACCAATACCAGCGGGAGTGCCCCAGGGCTCGGTCCTGGGACCACTTCTGTTCCTGGAGTACACCATTGACCTGCCAACTGCGAGTGAAAATGCTACAACCTCGTGTAGCCAGTTCGCGGACGACACCGCACCAATTGCCATTGCAGGCAGCTACATTGAGTGTGAGGCTGCGCTACAAAGAAGCATCGATGCCGCAGCAGAATGGCTAGAGTGCTGGCACCTGCTAGTCAATAAAACGAAAACCGTCATCCTCCCGTTCTACCATGCTAACCGACCCCCACCACGACTACCCGAAATAAAACTTGGGCAAACCCTACTAGAAACAGTAACACATCGTCACCTCGGCATCATCTTTCAGCGCGACCTAAGATGGTCAGCCCATCTTGACTTTGTGCTGAAGAAAGCCGTAAAATCTCTTAATATTCTCTTTAGGCTCAAATCAACTCTACACACTACATCACTCTCTCTCATTTACAAAACATATATCCTGCCTATAATTGAATATGCATGCATTGTTGTCACCCCGCTCTCCATCGCAGCCCTTGACCGTCTTGAGCGAATCCAGCGCAAGGCGGCCAGAATCTGCCTCCGTCTCCCCTCTACACTCCTCTGAATCATTCAACACTGCTCCATCGTCTCAAATGGCCGACAATGTTCTCTCGCCGCAAAGTGAAGCTCACCCTTCTTGCTCACTCCATAAAATACCAATATGCCCCACAACACATACACTTGCTCAACACCCCCGCTCACGTTACGGCCCAGTACAGCCTTCGACACGCACACACTTGGCACCTCCCACCATCCAGAACTGATCGCTGTAAAGACTCCCCACTGTACAAGTCCCTAGAATACTACAATGCCTTCCCTGCTAGCATTCGTGACATCTCCTCCCGACCTGCTTTCAAACAAGAAATCTGCTCACTGCTGATTAACTCAATCTTTTCCTGCAGCGCTCACCCTCTCCCATCCTTGTAAAGTTCAAAGTGATGTAAATCACTTTCCAAATGTTTAACCCACAATCTCACCTTCTCATCAATGTATCTCTTATTGGCGATGGTGCCATCGTGAGAATAAAGAATTCAAACACACAGCATCTCACCTTCTCATAGATTTATCTCTTATTGGCAATGGTGCCATCGTAAGAATAAAGAATTCAAACTCCTTCATACGTGTACAGCCACAGTAAAATCCCGAAGACACTGCCCAGCCCTGGTATAACCCTGGAGAGTATGTACAACATCAGCTATTACCCGTTGCAAATCTAGGAGACCACGTACAATCTCCCACCATCGTCATGACTGGCCATTTACCCATCGTCTTTGATTGAACTCCAGTTGAGAATCAGCCCTCTATCAAAGTACTCGGCGTCACGTTCGACCAACAGCTGAAATTCAGCCAGCATATCAGGACTGTTGCAGTCTGAGCAACCCAGAGCCTTCGAGCCTTACGCAAGGCATTTCACTTGCTGACTATTCCTGACGGACTTCGAGCCTACAAAGCCTTTCTCCGGCTGGTTATGGAGTTTTACACAAGTCGCCTGGTCACCGTGCCCGCAGGCTACAATTTTCACATCAAAGTTCAACTCAAAGGTTCAAAGCAGGGAGTCGTAAGCGACTTCCTGGTTCAAAGGTTCAAATCGAGTGACATAAACGGGCCCAAACAGGCTATAATTGCATAGCCAGCAATCGCATGTCATCACGTACATTGAAAATCAACATAATTTTGGGAATCGACCTTTTTTCAGGATCACTTTTCAACGAGGACGAAGCAAAGTTGGCCGAACGAAGCCTAGAGGAAGAAAATCACCCTCTCCACTTCACCATCACGATACTGACATAGATACGAGATGAAACAACTAAAAAATCCACAAGAAAACTGTACGGCCATCATCGCGCTGACTTTGGTCTGACATTGGTCTGAGAGTTTCTATAACGATCAAGGAGCACTCAAAAATAAGCCACAGACGTACCTTTATCGCTCTCTACTCCCTTTTCAAGGCACAAAAGTCGACTCTCCACTTTCAAACCAGGAACAAGACATACCAGTGGTCCTTTTCAGCTGCTCCACGAGCGCAGGAAATGTTCACCAAGGGGCGCAGAGCAGCATCCATTCCAGAAAAAGAGCTAAAATACGAGTGAGACTGCATGCCTGAGTACATGAGTACATGTATGAGTACATGCAGAAAATCGTCAATTTCAGCGTTTCTGCTCCAAACAGCAACTGACTAGCTTCGACTAGAAACAAAGATTACACCAAAGGATCAAACAACAACCATTTTCTGCAGTTTTTTTTGCAGATGGCTTCCTTGTGCTTGGCCCAGCACGCCAAAAATAACACCTCGGAGGAGTACAAAAATTACAACTCTCAGATGTCCTCGATTGCTGGCCATGTCGGAGCACGTGACCGCTTACTCAACCGTGTTCGATTGGGAATAAGGGACGAACGTTGCATCGCAGCCTTTTCGGACCAAAACCAGTCGACTCAGAGGCCAAAAGACTACAACATATGGACCAATCGCGGTCATCTGCGCTTTATAAGAACGAAACGGCATTTTTAGCGACTTTTTCCAAACAAATCTCTATCTAGTAGGGCGCAGTCACCCAGTTTTGGTGGAAGTGCCTGAGTTCGATTGGGAAAGCGTCTCAGTTTCCTCGGGCCAAGACCATTCGATTCAGCACCCCGAAGACTACAACTGGTGAAAATTTGATTTTAGGGTATACTTCCCCTTTAACCCTTGGCTCTCCATCCGAGTCCATTTTTTTTGCATTCTGCAAATTTCATTTTCCTCAGTGTTTGTTCAACTTAAGTGCCTTTCCCGATTCTTCTCTTCACTAGACCTTAGCGAACATTCTGCAAAGGTACCAACAATGTCTGTTACTCCATGTACAATCATGTTCAAAGCTTAAATATACCATGCATAGCCATGTAAGGCCACACGTTTTTATTTCTATGTTTCTCGTCACCCGCTCACATACGATTCAGGAGTCTGGAAGAAAAACTGAAAAAAACTGTGCTGCACTGACTGTACATGTGGGGACCAGCACACTCATTTACATGTACAAAATGTGGCCTGGCCTGCGCGACACATGATGCGAGGTCGGCATTTGGACATGCACAGATTGTGACAGAAGCTCCAACCACATACTGCGTGTAATTGCTAACTATGGATCCTATTTTACATCGTGTATTGGGGGATTTTAGTGTGAAAAAAGGTCTAATAAACCTTTTTTATTTTTCGGTCATTATTTTTTTTCCACCTCTCGCATATGTTTTTAGATTTTCAGGTGACGAGAAACATAGAAATAAAAACGTGTGGCCTAAGAAGGACCTACCCAGTATGTGCAATCTGTTCTAGCACAAGCACAGTCAACGCATCGACACATGCATTGAATGAACGTTGAATGCGGTAACTTTGCGATACTTTTTTTCCTGTTTTTGGCACGTTCCGGACATGGTACGGCAAAGTGTAGCTGCTTCGTGTGCGAATTTGTAATACGGTGCTAAGCGCCAGGCACTGGCATTGTACGCATGCATGCACACCATTGGCATTCTGCTGACATTATGTTACGGAGCTTTCCGGACCACTGGGTTAGTTGTGGTTTGGAATAGTGATAGCAAGATAGAAACATTACAGCCGGTAAATGGATAGGCACAGATGTGCTTATCATGTGCCTATCCAAAGATTCTAGACAGCTAGACCCTCGAATTAAGAAAATGAAAATACCGGTAATAAAAATCATCATCATCATAGTAAGAAAGCGAAACCGGGTTTCCTACTGCTGTGTACGTGATGTGATAAGGCGCGCATGCGCGCCTGGGCTCGTGGCTGGTTTTGCATGCTTGCTGTGCTGGACTAGGTCCGAGAATGTGAGCTCTCTTTTCCTTGTCTTTCTGTTCCTTGATTATTACAATAACTGTACGAACCTGAGTAATGCTGTGTGTGGGCCCTTAGGGCCAGACATAACACCTACACTGCACTACGTATAAATCTAGCAACTGGCTGATGAAACAATACTCACATGGTAGGGATGTTAGGACAGGTTGTAATGATGATCTGCGTGTCGTTTTTCTCACAGTTACACTGTCCACACATCGTGGTGCTCGCTTCACACAAGGTACTCAGCAATGCCAGCATGAGTATGATCGGGAGGGCTGAAGCCTGCAACAAAGTCACAAGTTAGAAGACATGCTCGAAGTGTGGATGTTTTAGGATGTTACTTCGGCTTTGTTGTCAAAATGTTCATCTTCATCTTGTGTGTGTGTGTGCGTGTGTGTATGTGTGTGCGTGTGTCTTGTAAAAATGTAAAAATAAAAATAAATAAACCAAAAAGTAGCGATTCACTAGCCAGAAAAAGCCACTTCATAGCTGTGTGGTGTAGACCAGGCTGAATAGTGACGGTCAATTCTTCAGCCTTGCAAGCTGTTGAATGGTGCAATCCCAGCACACGTTGCTATGGCTTCTGCCGTAGCATTGCTAACATCGCCTCCGGCGATGGGCGCCAAAGGTCAATGGTGTGTGTGTGTGTGTGTGTGTGTGTGTGTGTGTGTGTGTGTATGTGTGTGTGTGTGTGTGCGTGTGCGTGTGCGTGTGTGTGTGTGTGTGTGTGACGATGAGCTACTTTATCTGCCCACTCTGAAAATAACTATTTCAACCAAGCGTGATCGATCACTGTTTGTAGTTGTGAATTTTCAAGCGCTTCCAGCTCAGCGCTTGTCTACGCAGCCTAGCACAACTGATTCTAATGTACAGCTTGAGAAAACACAACCTTGAGTCACTTAATCTTTGACTAACTGGATGACAGAAATTGTTGACAAAGAAGCTGCTTCGCTGACACGAGGCAAGGCAAAGTGCGAGCGACCACGCAAGATTATAATTTTTTTCCATCCACCATTTTCGGAAAAAATATTTTTATTCATGTGCCGCTTGACGAACCCGTGACAAACACGTGCATGGCATACGTGGGCTTACTACAGTCCATTCGGAAAAAGATGATATCCTAGCTTTTGGCCATAAACGGGTCAAATTTTGAGTTTTCGTCACAATTTTTTTGGCAATCCCCCATGGATAGCTCTTCCAATTATGTTTTGAAATCTATTTCTCCAAAAAGCAAGCCATAACAAGAATAGGATTTCGGCCAGGTGTTGCCCCGTAAGCTCTGAATTGGGGAAACACCATCAAAATCCAGGCCGTTCACTCCACTTGCAGAACAGTACACTTGTGTTTCGAAACCCAGTTGAGGTATCCTTTATGGACCCTTTTTCATGTTTCGAATCTTGCGTCACTGCTCAGTGTACCACAAAATCCCCAAATACGGGAGCTCTCCGGAGCCAGCGCTCATCTTTTTTTCTGAATGGACTGTAACTTTGCTTTGATTTGCTGCTCAGAGTCAAAGCCGTCATTTTGTGGCATCTCAATAAAACCTTTGTAACATGACGCTTCAGCTGATTCTGTTTATTGGCATCCACAAACTTGCTTCGGCTGATCTTTGGGTGATCTCGAGTGTGGACAATGCCGGCCTTTCGTTTGGGATTTCAGAGCCGCTTGTTCAAATATTATCGATAATAACCCATTTTTTCGGGGTGCCCGGTTTTTTTTACAAAAGAAGTTTTTAGGGGTTGGCTGTGATCGGGGGGGGGGGGGGGGGGGGGAGGAAACCCCGTGATTGTACGCTATGAATGTGCCTGAAAACTTCACGGGGTGGGAAGTAAGTTTGCACAGTAAACTTCGCTAATAATGACTGCGGATAGAACGACAATTCGCGAATAACGACAGACTTTTCATGCCCAGAGCAAAGTCTATTCTACCTGTATATGCAAAGTGCCGTTATCCTGGAAATCTCATTATAATATTATTATAATGAGATTTCGGGTATAAAGACACTTCTCGAATAACGACACTTTTCTGATGCCCAGCCGAGTGTCGTTATACGGAAAGTTGACTGTGCATGATTCTGTTTTCTAACAAAAATTGCTGCGTGAAGCACCACGCAATGGCCACGAGGAACGTTGATCAAAGCCCACGGGACCATGCATGGGACGAGGGCCCGAGGGCTTTGATCAGTCATCAAGCCCGACTGTACCTCGCTTGAATATGCTTCAGACGATCCCTAATATTTTGTTTGATTTTGAAGCTCTTTATTCTTTGAGTGATCTGGAGTGTGGACAATGCCGGCCTTTCGTTTGGGATTTCCGAGCAGCCTGAAGTCTAAAGTCTGTCACTCCACGCGATTCCGCGGCCGCGGTAAAATCCGCGGAATTCATGTTTTGTTTAATTAATATCCCGCGGAATTCACAGTTTTCACCGCAGAATCGTGAAAAATCACGGTTTGGGGGCAATGCGAGCATGCGCTTCATATTCATGCACATGCACAGTGCAGTGTCCTGTCGCTATTTTGTTGAATTCGAAGTCGAGGGAGTTTTGGAATTTTACACAGAAAACTGTACCAGTTTTCTTCGTTACTGTATTGAGCCTATCGTGTCTTTTCGACCACTAAATTTTTTATTGATACTTGTACATAGCATATAGCCATGTCTTTTCGCCGGTGCAGCGCCGCAGAAATACCGCAGTATTGCCGCAGAATTCACGCTATCCGCCGCATAATGTAGCGATTTGTGCCGCAGAATTTCAACTTTCTGTCCGCGGATTCCTGGAGGGACAGTAAAGTGCATCATGCAGCATGTCATTTTCGTCCCGTTCGTAAGTTTCACACAGAGATTTCAGGAAAGGGAAAGTCACGTGAGTGGACGATAAGCCTGTTTCATGAGAAATTTCTCAAGACTACAATGTGACAAGAGCCAGACGTGGCTGAAGTATTTTTACTTCGACCATACACACCTTGCTCTTGCTGCATACTGCTGAGAGTTCTGTGGTGCTGGAGCTAGATATCAAACTTCACAAGTGGAGAGCCACCGCATCCCCGACCACCACCCCTATCGGTTTCTTGTTCTTATAGCCAGGTCACCTTGAAAAGACTGAGACTGGGCATGATCAGGGCTTTGGCGGTTTTGTCGTACAATTACCAATGGCAACGGGATTTGATGGTTTTCTAGTACAGGCTGCCACTGACAGCGGGCTTTGATGGCAAATCAAAGCACGTTCTCCGAGGCTGCTAATTGGTCGTAACCTATCAAAGGGCACGTGGATCGTAAGAAGAAGATGTTTGGGTGGAGTGAAGATGGATTCTACTCGTTACAGCGTTTCTTTGGCCGTTTCAGCTTCTACGCTGGAAATAATCACTGGCTATGGATATTTCAAAACAAAGGCAGTTCCTCCACTGCTTGATTTTTTTGTTCTAAAACCTTTGCCGAAGCGGTACGCAGTGGCCACGAATAAAACACTGCTTTGGATGAGAAAAGCAGGGGGGGGAAGTAGCTGAAGACCTTGATACTGAACGTAGTGATACAGTAGCATGGACTACCTGTGGAGCGTGAAGGTGAAGTGGCTGCCCACTCGTTGGTACTGTGGACCTACTTGCAGCTCCAGTCTCAGCAGTGCCGTTTGAAACATTCTGTGGATCTTTGTCTATCCTGAGCTCAGTGTGTACGACGTATTTCAGAGCTGATGGGCTACAATTCTGGCTACTGCCTTAACCACAGTACTGATTATGTAAAGAAGGCACTGTTCAGAAGTTTACGTTCTGAACAAGTGATGAATTTCTACTTTGATAAATATGGGAATGCTACAGGTATGCATTGTAATTATGGGTGATTTGAATCCTTCTCTGTGTGCAAGTATGTATGTTCGCGCGTGTGCGCTTATCCACATATGTGGTTTCGCATGTAAGGTTTGTCTGGATTATGCACATGTTTGTGGAGCCGAAAAGATTGTGCAAATACCTATGGCTGATTTGAATCCGTTTCTGTGTGCAAGAATGTGTGTACGCGCATGTGCTCGTACCCACGTGTCTGGGTTCGCACGTAAAGTTGGTCTGGGATATGCACATGTTTCCGTAATCGAGTGTGCATGTGCATGCAAACGTTGGTGTGTACGTGTTGTGGTCAACCAAGAGTACAATACCACCCAAGAGTGTGCAACTCGACTATGGGTGCTGTCCCGACAGAATTTCAAGTTGACGTCATTTTATGATGTACATGTATTGCGCACTGTACACGGATTACCACACGAATCCGGAACCTGCTGTGGACCAAAACCCATCTGTTGTAAAAATTATTGCAAAGAAAAACGTGTAGTGCGTTGACAACCGTATACATGTTGTAAATCGCTGGTGCAAGGAGTATTGCCTCATAAAATAATGACGCCTCATAAAATAATGACGTCAACTTGAAATACAGTCGGGACAGCAGGGTATGTGCGAGTTGCGCATTCTGGGGGCTATGTACTCTTGGTGCCACCCATATGCGTGCACACGAGCAGAACTATATGGGTGGGGTAGGGTCACGAGTGCATGTATTCGTCGGTTCTGTGTGACTCCTCCCTGAGGTCCGAGGGGTCGTGTGACGTCAACTTGAAATTCTGTCGGACAAGCACCCATTGTCGAGTTGCACACTCTTGGGTGGTATTGTACTCTTGGTTGCACACAGCATGTACACACCAACCTTTGCATGCACATGCACACTCGATTACGGAAACATGTGCATATCCCAGACCAACTTTACGAGCGAACCCAGGCATGCGGGTACGCGCGCACACGCGCACACACGTACATGTACTTGCACACAGAAAAGGATTCAAACCAGCCACTGGTATTTACACAATGCATACCTGAGTGTGAACATCTTTTCAGCTCCACAAACATGTGCATAACCCAGACGAACCTTACGTGCGAACCCACACGTGTGGGTACGCGCACACGCGCGAACACACGTACTTACACACAGAAAATGATTCAAATCACCCATAATTACACAATGCATACCTATCTTTATTAGCTGTGGTATCCCCACTTTTATCAGAGTAGAAATTCATCACTCGTTCAGAATGTAAAATGCTGAACAGTGTATTATAATCAGTACAGTCGTTGAGGCTGCAGCCAAGACTGTAGCCCAACACTGAGGCAACAGCTCTGAAATACGTCGTACACACTGAGCTCAGGATAGACAAAGAGGTACAGAATGTTTCAAACGGCACTGCTGCGACTGGAGCTGCAAGTGGGTCCACTTACCAACGAGTGGGCAGCCACTTCACGCTCCACAGGTAGTTCATGCTACTGTACCACTACCTAACTCGTTCGACATCAATGTCTTCAGTTCTTTTGAGTCCTCCTGCTTTTCTCATCCAATGCAGTGTTTTATTCGTGGCCACTGCGCACCGCTTCAGCAAAGGGTTCAGGACAAAAAAATCAAGCAGTGGAGGAACTGCCTTTCTTTTGAATTATCCATAGCCATTGATTATTTCCAGCGTAGAAGCTGAAACGGCAAAGGAAACGCTGTAACGAGCAGAATCCATCTTCACTCCACACAAACCGTCAATGATCTTCTTCAACATCGATGTCTTCAATCATAATAATATTATCAGCCTGTTTTTCTCATACGTTTCAGTACGAGTACGAGTCGGTCCCCCAGTACAGTGAGACCGATATTTTAAATAATCATTTTATTTAAAAAAATCATTTCCTCGCGGGAATCGTAGCCTCCAACTAACGTTACTTACTTTCCAAGTCCAAGGCGGCGCACCTCGTACCTGCGGGCTTGTTTTCTGGTTGACTATCGCCGAATGGCGAACATTTCAATGAAATTTGCTGCTTAGAGCCCTTCTCGTCTCGTTAGGAGACCTTTCCTACACTGAAGAGATGGTTCGGAGTGATGTAGACACCTATACCCGTACCTTGGAAAAATATTCTAGAGCTTGCAGCCACGGTTCATGAGCAACCACGAGCCTGTGCGAATGTCTCACTTTTGTAAGTGCTGAAACGAGGAATATGGTCACCAATTTCACACCAGGTAAGCCATTTACACACCATGGACACTAAAACCGCTTCGTGGAGTGATAGACCAAATCTTTATCTTTGGAATGCACGAGAAATTAGAGTGATACCTACAGTCCATTCAGAAAAAAATGAACTTCTAGCTTTTGGCCATAAATGGGTCAAACGTTGAGTTTTTTTAGAATTTTTTTCTGCAATCCCATATGGAATCCTCTTCCAATTATGTTTCTGAAGTTTTTTTGTCCAAAAAGCAAGCCATAGCAAGAATAGGATTTCGGCCAGGTTTTGCCCCAAAAGCACTGAATTGGGAAAAACCATCAAAATCCAGGCCGTTTGACCCCCGCCTGCAACAGTGCATTCTGCGGTTCGAACCCCAGTTCAGGCACCCTTTTTGGACCCTTTTTCAAATTTCAAAGTTCGCAGCACTGCACTGTGTACGATGAAATCACAAAAAACCGCCAAATACGGGAGCTCGCCAGAGCCAGGACCCATTTTTTTATGAATGGACTGTATGTGCCCCACAACTCCACCCGAAAAAACACGTAATAGTCCTGGTGGTGACAGTCAATTTTTTCTTCAGACTTTTCCCGTTTGTGTCTTTCCCTCAAACTAGACAGGCAATATTGTGATATTATGAGAAGAGACAATTGAGCATGCTCTATTTCGTCATGAACTGTTGTGGTACTTTTCAAACACCACTCAGAGTGAGCATCTACCAATTCCTTGTCAATATTACAGGGACATTTGAGCTTAATGGATAAAGGTGGCTTTTTTTACCAGCTGAAGTACTAGTTTTTTTTCTGATTTGTTGAATACTAGGTTGCATAGTGTAAATATGTCAGTATAAAATGTGCATGATTGTGGAGAAATTCTGAGCATCAAATTCAGGGGTCGCACTTGTGTACTTAGACATCGCAGTCATTTTTGATTCATCACGCACGCAGCACGTGCGCGTCAGGGTCGTGCAGCCAATCAGAACTGCGGAAAATTCAAAATATTGCAATATTTGCGCAAGTTGTAAAGGGTTCCTAGGCAGCAGACGTTTTATCTACGGCGTCGAAAATCGCAGGGCTGCTTTGACGGCCAAGTACGCGGACATCTATCGAAAGAAATTTTGAAATCGGTCAAGTACAAGCGGAATCCTTGTGTAGGGCTTTATCTGAACGTTGTCGCCCTGCTTTCCAGTATTCTGACAGTAAAACTATGTCGTTGAGGAAAAAATTGATTCGGTAGATCTACGGAGGAGATTCTAATAAAGAAAATGAGCCCTCGATCATTGAAATCGGAGAAGAGATGGCTGCCAAGGAACAATTTGAAGACTGCACTGACGGCCAGACGCTCGCCGCTCGTGCGATCACGGAGTGTCGGAAAGTCCTTGGACTGCCTTCGAGTTTATTTGGTGCGCGGACGTGATCAGAATGATCTGCCTGCTGGAACGCTTTGCCCTGTGTCTTTGTTGTGGAACAATGTTCATGTACATTCATTGCTTTCTTTCTCCAACTCGGCAATGCCGCGTTGCTGAACCATGAAGACTCCAAGACCAACTCAAGACGACGCCGTTCGACTGTGATGTTTTTGTCACATGTATGTGTTGTGTCATGTACTGACATAAGGAGTTGTTTTATTTTACAGACAGATGAGTGTAGATATAGTGAAGAGTCAGGGAGGCCGTGCCCAGCAGAGCATGGTATCGTGCGTAGCACAGGGGTAGTGAGAGTTCACGTACCGTCTATACATGGCGACAGACAGGGGAAGGACTATGCCGTGAATGGGTGAAAGGATAACATGATACAGGATAGGACATCTCCCCCTTTTTTTTTAATTGAAGAGAGCAAAATCACAACAGCTGGGGAAAAACCTGTTATGGAGCAAAGGCAAGACAGATACATGTACAGGTTGTAAATAGCCGGGCACATAGAACTATTTAATGTGCGGGAGAGCAATAGCAATAGCATGAAGGCAGAGAGAGTTACATGGTAGCGATCAATCTCTGTGGTGGCTGGATGTTGTTGCGAGCACGCAGAGTTGGCTGTGACGTAGGCACAAGCTGTTGTTGCGGGACTAGCGCGGCCGGTGGTACTGCTGGCACCGGTCCGGGAGGAGTCACTGGCTGGAGCAACTTCACTGCACGACGGTTTCGGCGCAGAAGACCGGATGAGGTGGCGATGTTGTAGGAGCGATCGGTGAGTTGCTCAACCACTGTACCCTCGCGCTTCTCGTCGACCCACACTTTCGCTCCCAGTGGCAGAGGGGAGAGCGACTTGGCTGCGAAGCGTTGATCGAAGTGATCTTCTTGCCGATGCTTAGCCTCCTGCTCCTTGGCCCGGAGAGCGGTGATGTCTGGCCAGGAGGGCTGCAGGAGATCAGGTGGGCACGGAAGATTGGTGCGGAGCCTGTGGCCGTACAAGAGTTCGGCGGGCGAATAGCCGTTGGCCAGGGGTGTGGAGCGATACGCTAAGAGGGACTGCTGTAGACCACCTGGCGCACAGATTAGTCGTTTGGCAGTCTGCACGGCGCGTTCTGCTTCGCCGTTGCTTTGAGGATGCTTCGGGTTGCTGGTCCGATGCGTGATGTTGCACGACGACATAAACTGTGCAAAGGCGTCGGACGCGAACTGTGGCCCGTTATCGCTGACGAAGATGTCCGGATAGCCGTGGACAGCAAATATGCTCTTCAGATGAGTAATGACGGCCCGTGACGTAGTCGATGAGGGTCTAACCTCTCGCACGTCCACACCGCTGCGAGGCATTCCTTTTCGATCTGCGCGTAGCCTTGTTCGGTTTTGGTCAGGGAACGGGAGGCGTAGGCCACTGGGTGCCAGTCGCAATCGTGCTTCTGGAGCAGAACACCACCAATGCCATAGCTGCTGGCATCGGCACTGACCATGATGGGACGCTTGAGGTCATAGTGCACTAAGCACGGGGCTGAAACGACGAGCTCTTTCAGCCGACGGAATGCGTCCTGCTGCGGGGAGTCCTAGAACCAATCAGTGTCGGTGTGCAGGAGGTGACGGAAGGGCGCTGAGGTCGTGGCCAATTCTGGGATGAATTTGGCAACGTAGGTGAAGAGACCAAAGGCACTGCGGAGCTCAGGAACATTCGTAGGCTCTTTGAGGTCATCAATGGCGGAGACTTTGCTGGGGTCGGGTTTCACACCGGACCCGCTGACGTTGTGTCCCAGGTACTTGACTGACGACTGCTTGAGGTGGCATTTGTCTGGGTTTAGAGTGATGCCTGCGTCGGCAAGGACCTAGCGCGTTGTGTCCAGCCGGTGGCCGTGTTCAGCTTCGTTAGCGGCGTGGACCAGAACGTCGTCCGTGAATACCTCAGAACCTTTGACGTGGGACAGGAAATCCTGCAGGCGTCGCTGGAAGATTTTCGGTGCAGAGGTTATACCGAATGGCATCCGGAGGAATCGGAACCGACCCACAGGTGTGATGAACGTGGTCAGCTTGGATGCAGACTCCGTGAGAGGCACTTGCCAGAAGCTGCTGTTGGCATCCAGCGTGGAAAAGACAGTAGATCCGGCGAGCCTAGCCAGTGTGTCCTCAACTGTCGGAAGAGGGAAGTGCTCGCGCTTCACGTTGCCGTTCAGCTTCTTTAGGTCTACGCAGATCCGTACGCGACCATTAGGTTTACGAACCGGCACCATAGGAGAGCACCAGTTAGAGGGACCCGTTTCCCGGACGATGATGCCCATTTTCTCCATACGTGCGAGCTCTTCTGTGACCTTGTCCTGTAGAGGCAGAGGCACACGGCGGGCAACACCACAGTGGTACAGCGTGGCGTCGTCCACGAGCTTGATATCAGCTGGGGGCCCAACCATACAACCGATGGGCTGTGCTGGCTTGCTGGTACACGATTCTGCTGCATCTAAACGCTGGATCAGGCGAAGTCGGAGGCAGTCTCTGCGACTCAACAGGTTGGTAGATCCAGGACCATCTATAACTACGATCTCCATAGAGAACAGTTCACTCTTGTGCATGGTGTCTGCAGTGAACTGACCCTTGATGGATAGAGGTGCACCAGATGGACCAAGGAGTTTGGTAGTGGATGGTGTGAGTACAGGGCGTTGTACCAGATTCTGATACGTGGAGTGCGTGATACATGATATATCTGCACCTGTGTCGATCTTGAATATCAAAATTGTCGAGCACACAGGCAGACTTACTGACCAGGCGTCGGTGGACTGGGAAGGACTGGCGTTAGATGACAGCTCTGCAACACCACCCATGAATGGCGACGGGGACGCGAGCGATTCATTTTTCGACAGCTCTGGCACCACGCGTGGTTGCTGGAGTGGAAAGACAGACGGCGGCGAAGTGGCCCTGCTTGCCGCATGAATTACACTTGCGACCAAACGCAGGACACGCAGAACGGTTGCTCTTGTGCGAACCAGCGTGGCCACAACACGGACATGTTGAAGCTGCAGTGCCGCTCTTCCTCTGCGTGGACGGCGTTGGTGCAGGCTTCGATGGAACGCCGCTGCGCTGGCAGGGACTCCTTTGCATCTTGCTGCTTTCCTCCAAAGCGGGATGCAGCATTGACCTGCGGCCTGGCGGCTTGCGCTGCAACGTCTCCGGAAATTTTCTCGGCCTGCCTGTCCCTGAGAACTGCGTCCGTGAGGATGAGTTTTGCGGGCTCAATCAGCTGCAGCTCCTTGGCGACTTGACGATCCAGAATGTGAGCCACGAGGCGATCTCGAATTCTGTTGTCCTTCTGGTCACCAAAGTCACAGAACTTCGCTGCTGCGTGAAGTTTCCGAACAAATTCTTCCACTGACTCTCCTGGAAGATGGACGCACTGTTCGAAAATGGTCCTCTGGTGAAACACGTTCAATGCTGGCGTAAAGTAAGCGTCCAGCTTCGTCATGACCTTGTCATAATTGTCCTCGTCTCCAACGGTGCCGAATACCAGTTGATCGAAGACAGTTTCGGCCTCTGGGCCCAGTGAGTAGAGCAACGTAGAGATTTGCACTTTCTCGTCTTTCGCGTTGAGCTCTGAGGCGAGGCGATATCTCGCAAACCGGCGTTTCCAAGCCGGCCAGGCATCTGGAATGGAGAAATCAAAGTCTGCAGGCGGCGCGAACTTGGCCATTTCTACTCGAAGTGTAGACCTGGTTGACTAACTTCTGACACCATGTTGTGTCATGTACTGACATAAGGAAGTGGTTTATTTTACAGACAGATGAGTGTAGATATAGTGAAGAGTCAGGGAGGCCATGCCCAGCAGAGCATGGTATCGTGCGTAGCACGGGCGTAGTGAGAGGTCACGTACCGTCTATGCATGGCGACAGACAGGGGAAGGACTATGCCGTGAATGGGTGAAAGGATAACATGATATAGGATAGGACAGTATGATACAAATGCAGTCCGTGCAGTACGAACAGTACCGATACGAGTGAGATGAAACAAATCAACCATACCGTCAGTAAGTCCCGATAGGATCGCTTTCCGTAGCACCAGGTGTACTCATTGCTGGAATACTCCTTGCGGATCGAAGCAGCTTTGCAAACAGAACCTCTTTCTCCTGGGAAATATTCCACTCGCATGATTCCCACGGTCGTTGTTCTGATACACGCGAATTCAAAGCGGGAATACTTGCGCGCAAGACTTAGACCTCCACTTACCAGTAAATTTGCAGCTGTGACTTACAACTAAATGGAAGTCTATTTTGAAAGGAGAACGGGAAAGAGAACATCGCCGTGTCAAAACAAGAACGGTGCCAGTGAAGAAGAAACTCTGTTCACAGAAATCTGCAGGTTTTGATCGTAGCTTTGTAGCGCTTGTACAGTTTCTGTATGCAAAAAATGCATTGAGAACCACGCACGTGATCCAAAAGAGCACCCGTCGCGCATGCAGTCAAAAGCAAGATGGCCGCGATGTCGAGAGCTGATCATGATACCAAGTGCGACCACTAACATTATTATAGGCACCACAGCACTGGTGCATTAGCTCTCCTGCTCTCTGACTTTATTCTTGCATTGCACGACTATCAAGTTTGTCGAATGAAATGAAGGAGCAAATTTGTTGCTGCCGGTTAACTGCATCAGTTCTGTTTTCCTCTGCTGTTCTTCTTTCAGTGTGGTGACTTCTGATCCAAGAGGCAATGGCATGAAGTCAGTAGTTTACAGTATGTGCGGTATGCGGCCGTCTCTCTGTCAATGGACGTGTGACAGCTGAAGCCCAGATTTTTCAGTTTGATGTCTATGGCCAGCAGCAATCTAATGTTGCACCTTTCCTTCCACACACAGCAATGCTGAATATGCCATGGACCGACATCGATAAACTGGCTATTTGAAGAAGCATCGCAAATCTTGTCTGCCAATAAACAACAGCCTAGCCAGCTATAATTACAGTGTGGAGATCGGAGACGCTAAAGATGCGATCCCGTTAACCTATTGCGCCAACTGTAATGAAGAAGGCCTTAGTAATGTGGATTTATTACCATTCTTGTGTGGATAACTATGGCGTTATGATCCAAGTCATGCAGACTATAAAATGAATTAGACGTGAGATAGTCAACTACTAGTAGTACTGCGATTGACACTGACGACGGCAAGCGAACAGTTGATATCAGCAACACCGCCAGCATCATTCTGCGCACCAGGAGAATTCTATACATATATCTGCCAACTGTGATGGTATGCCCGATAACTTCCATGTTTCTTGTTTTGTTACTCTAAGACTGGCATACAAGTACAGTTATACATGTGCTATTGCCATCTCTATCCATATGTGGAATGCACTGTGTTTGTTCAAGATGAGTGTTTGGCGTTGTGTGAGGGGTGGTTGCCGGTGCCGCGGGTCATTCCACAGGCCGCACCGGTGACGTTCTCGGCAACGGAACGACCCAGTAGGCAGCTGATCACCGATAAATATGCTGTGATTGGTATCGCGGTGCACCACCATGGCATATGGTGTGAATATCATTATGTTATTCTGCAGCGGGTACTTGTCGTGTAGCACACGAGAGTCGTTGCATACAGTCATTACCGTAATTCCGCTCATATAAGCCCATGGGCATATACATGTATGTGAAATAATGCAGTTTGGGGATAAAATATCCAGTAAAACATTTTCATCTTATAGCCCATGGGGCAATATTCGAATTTTGAAGGTTCACGAAAAAGTCCGTGGCCATAGTGTGACCATACTCGACTGGTAAACTGCACTGACCTGCTGTACCATGGTAGGAAGAGTCCATATTGTGAGAAATTCTACTTGACACACGAGTTGCATTTGTGTCTGTTTATTTGCTCATGGGCTTATAAACAGAGGTGAGCTTATATCCGGATGTAGGCCTGTGGGCTTATATGCGCGGAATTTCGGTATGTGAATACTGCACAGTACTGCCTGTACACTCAAGTATGAGTTAGTTTCAGGTCCAGTCCATTTTTTTGTAAATACTGGACACTAACGAGGGCCTTGTGACGTGTTCATAGGGCTGAGTTATGCCAAATGGTAGCGAAATGCCAAAACAAACGAGCCATAGACACAAAATCATTTTCAAAAATTGCCCACCATTGAGAATGTGGCTCAAAATGTACCTACAAACTGACCAGTGCGGAAAATGAAAAGCCACCTTTTAGATGACTTTTTTTAATCTGGCGCATGGACTGCTCCTGGCCACCACGTTGTGCTTCAGCAAAGTTTTTAGAAAAAAATTTACGTACAAACTGACTTCCCACCCCGGGAAATGTTCACGTACATTCATCTATGGTACAATCATGGGGTCTCACGGTACCGGTGCACCCCACCGATCATAGCCAACCCCCATTTTTTCATAAAAACCCGGGCGGCCCTATAATACAAAGTGGGTTATTATCAATAACACCCCATTTTCCGGAAACGTCATGTACCGGGCCCAGAACCGGCTTTATAGATATTACTCCTAGTAATGTTTAGCCATCCAAATTTTGACTGGCAACTTAGTCCCTTGTACGAATCGATCAATTCAGCCTGTCTGATGTCGGCCATTAAGAAGGTCATCTTCAAGGGCCAGTAGCAGCGAGGTGATGTCCTAAAATTGGGGGTAGACCACTACCATAGTCTGCTACAACATGTCTCCAAGGGCCAACAAGTGGTCTTGAATAAAGTTATCCCCTGAAAAACACTTGGGGAAATGTTCAAATTTCGAACTCTACAACGACCATGCACTAGCCGAATCCAACCTCATGGCAGGAAGTACACAGGAAAGCCTCCATGTACCTTTTAGCTACGCTACCAGCACTGAGCCATCATGGGAATAATCCCTGCCCTCACAGAAACTCGAACCAAGCCGCAACGAAGCGTCACTTGCTGAAAAACAGCCCAACATGACGAGAGAGAAGAAGTCCTCCCAACAACAAATCAGCAAAGAGTGCAACAGTAGCACAAGGTGGCCCGAATTCGCCGGGCAGGCAGGGAATGCGAGTTTCACGTGTGCATCGATGCCTCTTCGCACAAGTATAAATCTCGACGTCACAGTAGCAGTTGGGCACTCAAGGATGTCAGGTTTGCATTGCATACTCATTGCAGTTGGAAAATCAAGTACAGTCAAACCTCGTTAGGACGAACTTCAAGGGACTGAACACATTTTGTTTGTCTTATCGGGAGTTCTTCTTATCCAGATCTGACAAAAAAATCAATATGCATTTCATATGGAGTGTATTTACATGAAGGTGCATACTGTGGTACATGGGAAGCATTTTTTCTGAGCGTAAGCCAGAAATCGGTAAGTACAATGTGACTGTGCCTCCATATACAAACAAATACATCATGGATCGAACAATGAATATGAGTGATTACAAGTGTGAAGCACAACACCTCAACATCCGAGTTTCATACTTCACAAAAAAACTCTCAGTTCGTGTGAAACTCGGTCGGAGCCAGTGGAGGCCAAGTTTTCCACATCCGTAGGAACGCCACTACCCTCTACGGATAAACGCTCTTTGCTTCACAAAACACTTCACGAATCTCTTCACAGCTCACTTCACCACTCACCTCGAACACTGGTACTGGCAGGGACAACATCGTTGTTGCAAACATCAACGGAATAAAAGTCACCTTCGCCTGAAGCGCGATCAACGACGCGAACAGTGTACGCTAGCACGCTGAAACTACTATGCCTAGAAAGCACGTACCTCGTATGAGTGCGTCTACTACGATTCACTACGTAGATCTACATGTATATGTATATGTATGTACGTACAATCAATGTATGGACTCGGCAATGGAAAAAGAAGAAGAAAAAAGACAGCCAGTGCACGTGCACACACCCAAAATTCGTACTACGCGCTGATTTTATTCAAATCACACTTGAAAATAGTTCCTCTTCACGAAAGTTCGCCATACAGGAGTTCGTCGTAAATGAACAATTTTGACTTGATATGATGCCTAGCCAACCATAGGATTGGCCCTAGTTGGTACTAATGGAAAGTTCGCCTCATCAGTGTTCGTCCTAACGAGGTTGGCTGTATTGAAAAAAAATTCTCTTTGGGGCACAGCCGCGGCCCTCCGGTACCTGAAAATGTATGATGTAAGTACAGTAACCGCGCATGCACCGGAAGTACTTCAGCTCATAGCAAACTGAGAGAATTTTTGATTTTTTTGATGGGAGCGTGGCACGCATGTGAAACTCACGGGCAGTAGCTGCCCAGCACAAGAGATCGTTCTGGCCCAATCTGGGCCATCTTGCACTACTGTTACAGTCCTCGCTGATTTGGTGTTGTGGAGCAGCTCCTCTTTCTCGTCATGGTGGGCTGCTGTTCAGCAAGTGACGCTTCGTAACAGCTTCATTTGAGTTTCTGCTAGGGAAGGGTTTATGCCCTTAATATCTCAGTGCCGGTAGCATAGTGAAAAGGCATGTGGGGACGCTCTGTGTGTGTCCTCTCCTGCTACGAGGTTGGATTCGGCTGGTGCATGGCCGTTGGACAGTTCGAAATTTGAATATTTCCGCAAGTGTTTTTTAGTGGATAACTTTATTCAAGACCACTTGTTTGCTCTTATGGACATGTTGTAGCAGACTATGATAGTGGTCTACCGCCAATTTTTGACGTAACCCCGCTGCTACTGGCCCTTGAAGATGGCCTTCGTCATGGCCGCCATTAAAGAGGCTGAATTGATTGATTCGTTCGACGGACTCAGCAAGTCACCAATCGAAGTTTAGATGACTAAACATTACTAGGTAACTTGGATCGGTGTGTGAACATAGTTGGTTTGGCTGCGCTGCCGTTGTTGTGAGCAGCAGTAACCCCTCGTTATTGTACCCTGTTTCAGTGCGTATTTTAGTCGGTTTTAAGTCGAAGGAACTAAGGGTCTCTTGACCAAACTGTCATAGTGTGCGAACAAGGTCCACTCAGGGATAAAAGGAGCCAACTTTGATGAGCGAAGTCGGAAATTTGGCCATGCCCGGTGATGTTTGGACGTTAAAGGCATTGACTCTTAGTTCGTTGTGCAGGGCAGAACACGAGGGTTTTTTCTCGATTTCGCGAATGGAGGAAGGTAAAACGCCACTTAAAAATGTCCAGTACGACAGCGGTACCGCGAATGGCGAGTGTAGTGGAACCGCGATGCTCAGCTACATGCAGCCAAGTGTCGCGAGCAGCGGAGCCATGGAGAGTCAGTGGAACCCAGCCCTAAACAACAGCCTTCCAACCTGGCAGGTTCTAGTCTAAGGAGGGATCGATGAGGGGAATGCGTGGGAAGCGAAGCGAATATGAATACAAGCAAAGTCCCACAATGACAACAAATCTCGACTTTTTCTGGACCATGACAAGACCAGTAATAGCCGTTTCACACTCGCGTCTTTATGTGACGTCGTTTTCAGCCAAAACGTCGACTTGCTGCACAAGTCGATTCACACACAAATCGAACACATCGTTTTCCCAACAATCAGCAACATTTTTAGCAGTCCATGGGCAAAAAAATAACGGCATGCGAGTAGATTCAAAATATATAACAATTTGGGCAGTTCTGTAGTTTCCACACCATGTACCAGCCAGCCTCGAGGAAGACCAAACAGTTCTCAGTTTTAGTTTTGTGGTCCTCGTTATTTCCCTTTTGTAGTTGAAGAACATTATGCCCTGCGATGGAAGCACGTGTGCTTCGGCTCTTCCCTTTGCTTTTGTGGCGCGGCCTTGGGCAATTGCTTCCCGATCGAACGACCTTGTCATTGGAAGCGTAAATCTGGCACCAAATCCGCAACAGGCAAGCCTCGGCCTCATTATCAAACGTTTTCGTCATGGTGAAGGTGAAGGTATGAACAAAGGCACGAAGACGCGAATAAAGACGTGAGTGTGAAGCGCCTATAAGATACTTGACTAAGCGGTCTAGTTTCATTTCGAAGCAGCAAAGCTGTACAACTTTGGCTGCTCAGAAATATCGAATATATGCACGCCCGCACCCCCGACTCAATCTACCCTGTCATCGTTCCACCTTGGCATGAGAATGAATCGCAATTACAATAAATGTATGTTGCAACTTACTTTTTCCGAGTCAGGGATCGGCAATGCCTAAGAATGGCGAGAGAGTTTGCTCTCATTTCAGCAGCAAACCGCGATGTTAAATTTCTTGCTGGGTATATATTCGCTAATTGGTTCGTTTGTGGGGACGCCATACATCTTAGTGAGGTTAAAATCCATAAGGATGAGGCAAAGAGTCTAAAAAAAGCTAGCTGTAGTGAGAAATCAGTGGATGAAACCTACACACATAGTAGTGGAACTTACCAAGCCTCGGAGCTCCCTTGTCAACATCCTGCCTGGAAGTTGACCTGCCCGAGGAGATGGGATTCGCATTTCCAACACTACTCGCGGCCTTGTTCTCCCAACACTACACACAGTCATATGCGGTTAGCTCAGGAATAGCTGGGAACCAATTTTCTTTCTCAACGGCTCTTAGAGACACTTCTCTTGAATCGCGTAGAAGAAGAAGGGAAAGGACGGACCTCCGTACAAGTACAAGTACCGGTACATGTAGATCTCCGGGCCGTAGATCACACACAGATCGAGATTCTAACCCTGGTAACAAGAATCCATGGACTCTTGCTCACAGGATTGAACTTTTGACCTCTACCGTACAAAGTGGCAAAGGGGCTTGATGTATGTAATCAAGCATGCTCAGGAGGTCATGATGGCTGAATCTTGCCCGAGCCTACACTACAGCCCAAGGGCCGTAGGCCCGAGGGCTGCAGGCAAGGGCAAGATTCAGCCATCATGACAGACTAGACAGAGCGTGCGCGTGCTTGATTTGATTTCTTACATCGCGAAGCAACATATTAGGGAAGGTCAAAGGTCGAAAGGTCGAAAAATTATTCCCGAAATGACGTCAAACGGTCCGAACATTCCCGAAATGACGTCAAACGGTCCTGAAACTCCCGAAATGACGTCAAACGGTCCTGATGGCCTGATTATGCCCGCGGCGGGAAGATCGCCTATTGGCCATGGCCCCGGCAACGATCACGAGTCATGAAGGAATTATTTTGCATGGCCGCGTACCGTGCACGCGCGGGCCATGGCATGGGCATATCTGCTCATGGACCGGACACGAATCACGATCGTAGAATTACGACGCGACGGTCGACGGAATGAAAATGAATGGCGTGGGATGATCGATGCATGCGCGATGCATCGATGCCGCGCGCTCGCGCTCCGTTCTCCTGTTCAAAAAAGTGGAAAACACTTGTCTGCCGTCGAAGGCAAAGGAGGATAGGTCTGGAACCATTTGCTCTTTTCCTTTCCCCGGCTTCAGAGTACTCGTAGTGGGTAATGTGACGGTAGTGAATTAGCCGAAAGGCAACGAATTTATTTGAACTAGATAGTAATGTAAGCGAAGAGAAGGTCACGCGTCTGCTATGATTGTCGAACATGAAGAAAATTTAAAAGTGAAGCTAAAATGACGAAATGCGAAGATCAAAACATGAACAACAACCATTAGCAAACTCACCCAGGATTCCGAGCGAGCACCCATGACTCTGGATCAAGGCAAGCAGATCCTGCGCCAGTTGCTGACAGCTGTACTGGCACCTTTCTGGCATACTCGGACCACTGGAACAAAGGTTTGTCCGTGTCCTAGTTGAGCACGATCCGTCGGAACAGGATTTGTGTTTCAGTGCAGAGACTGTCGGTAGACTGACGAGCTGCGTGGTGATAGTGGCGGCAGTCGTCCAATGGCCGATTCTGCCGATCTCCGTACTGACCATCAGCTTCTCTTGCTGGTTGTTGGCCTCCCCGGTCCAGCTGTTCCTTCTCTTTCTGTTGTACTTGCTGCTGCTGGAACTGGCGAATTTCTTCGCGGCGCTGCCTGTAAAGAGACTTGTGGGACACATCACCGCTCATTGCACTGGCAAAAAGCTGCTTCTGCTGCTCGTGAGTCTGATTGGCGAGCCACTCGGATGTACTGTTCGTACTGAACTTATTGACAACACAGCTTCTACTGCCACTAGCAAGGCATTCAGCTTTTCTCTCTTCAGTCAGTCTAGCTGGGCAAAGCAGCATTCCAATGGTGAGGTTGGTTGTGGTGACACTGTGTGTGACGACCCTGGTGTCTGTTGACATGTGGTGATGCTTACTGCCATGAAGGTGGTCTGCCAGCAATCGCCATGCATAGATGCTAAATGCACGCATCAGCAACTGGTATGAGCGTTGTGTTGTCGTGCTGCGATGCTGCGCGAGCACTTTGTGAACACCATCAACTGTAACTTAGGCATTTGCAAAGTCCTTCGCCGAGCCATCCAGCAACTACTGGCTATCCGAGCTCCAGCAGTCGAAATTGCAGTATGTGCAGGTATACACCATACTCAAGTCTGTGATGGTGACAGACTTATCAGGTGGCCTCCTCCAAAGTGGCCGATCCACCAAGCTTGCTGAAGAAACGCAATGCAAGGTAAGCCTCGTTTGAAATGTCATCTTTGACTGCAACATGTCGCCTGTTGGCGGTATCCAGCGCTTTGCTATAGAACACGGTGGTACACACCTGCAGCATTGTAAAATAAAATTAAGGCTGAAACGACTATACCAATTACTCGGTAAGCGATCGATAATTCCTTATCAATCAAGTGATCGTTACGTTAAAGGGGAAGTTAACGCTCAAATTTCCCGATCGAACATGGTTGAACAAGCGGTCACGTGCTCTTGCGTGCCCAAGTCACCTGGTCACAGCGCCAGCAGGCGACAACTTTCACACCAAGATTCAACTCAAGTTCAACTCGAGTGACAGGACTGCACCCAAAAAGGGCAAACAGGCTGTAAGTTGTACCCTGCAGGCACGGTGACCAGGTGACTGGTGTACGCAGGAGCACATGACCGCTTGTTCAAGCATGTTGGATTGGGAATAAGGGCCGAATGCTGCATCGCAGCCTTTTCGGACCAAAACCAGTCGACTCAGCGTCCGAAAGACTACAACATATGGGCCTATCGCGGTCATCCGTGCTTTTATAAGAACGAAATGGCGCTTTTAGTGACATTTTGCATACAAACCCCCATCTAGTAGGGCGCAGTCACCCAGTTTCGGTGGAAGTGCGCGAGTTCGATTGGGATTAAAGTAGGAAGGGAGCGTCTCAGCTTCCTCGGACGAAGACCATTCGACTCAGCACCCCGAAGACTACAACTGGTGAAATTTTGATTTAGCCTTAACTTCATCTCTCTAATATAAGCACGGTCCTTTATTTTTTCAATGTACCTCCGCCCCATGCTATTAATGGAGACGTTCCTTTATTGGAGACTGTTCCATTATTATTTCAACCTTATTTCAGAGGCATGTTGCCATGCCAAATTCATGTCAGACACACACATTTCAGGGGGGTTTCGCCGGTACAGATAATGAATTTACACAGTGTGCTTATAATGGAGACTGAGCACTTTATTTTTCGAATGCCTAACCCAGGGTGTTCTATTATTGGAGACGTGCTATTATTGGAGACTGTGCTTATATTAGAGATAATACGATACTCGTTAAGGATTTTGAGTCCAGAAAGTACCGAAAAGTGAAAACCCTTGTTTTGTGAAGTTTAAATCAGTTTCCACTGTGAATATGCAGTTGCCAAGGGCATGGTGCGTATTCTGAGGTTAAATTGACTTCATAACAGCCATGTTTCTGAGCTACCCTGTGACTACTGCAATTTTTTGGTATTATGAAGGCCTAGCTTTTGGAAACAGAGTAAGTTTTGGAAAACATTCTGACACTATTTGCTAACAATTATAATCGATTAATCGATCGCTAAGTTAAAGAGTAACTGATACTTGAAAATCCATGATCGTTTCAGCCCTAAATTAAAAATACTAAGGGGCCGTCCGGGGTTACTGATTGTTTTTACTGAACGAAAGGTTTCAGTATTTTTCAGCCCCGACCCACCCACCTTTTCTGCAGATAAAATGAATTCCTCTCTCTCTCTTTCTCTCTCTCTCTTTCTCTCTCTCTCTCTCACTCTCTCTCTCTCTCTCTCTCTCTCTCTCCACTAATCTAAGGAACCAGGCTGAACCTAGAAAGCGCCTTCTAGGTTCAGCCTGGTCCCATTTTTCAGTGGTTAGAGCATTGCTCATGACAAGCAAGGTCCCGTGTTCGAGTCTTGGTGGGTCTGGCGATGTTTTTCTCTTTTCAGGTAGTCCATTTCCTCAAGTGATCCTTTGAATATTGAAGTTCTCCCAATCCTTTCAAAATAATAATAACAATTTGCGTTCTTGAATCGTGGTTTGACCGTATAGTCCAATGGTCTTGCCAGTATCGTCATCGACATGCATGAACATCCGCCAACGTCCTTCACAGCTGAGACTTTCAGCTCGTGCTTATCTTGGTTGAGCTCACCTTCCCCTCCTTATGTTATTTCTATAACTTAGAACCTTCCAAGTTGGAAGGCTGTTGAAGTGTGCATCCAAAATGTGCTAGAGATGTTAGCCAGTTAGTTGTAGAACGTCAGTACAGTCGGTCAGTGTCGTGCAATGTTATCGCATGAGCTGATTGTTTAGTAACTGGTGGTGTTAGTGGACAGTATAGCGTAACTTGTAGTTCCTTGGTCTTTCTCTTTTGTATAAATTAAACCTTGGCTCTCCATCTGAGTCTATTCCTGCACACCTGATGAGCCGTCGTTATCTGTACGGCGAAACGATCGTTGTGTGAAACTGCTGCTTGTGTCATTGCCGCGCGTTGGCGAGTTTGTGACTTGGCTTAGATCAGTCTAGTGGCTCCCCAGGTAGACGACCAATATAGTCGCCATCCAAGTTAGCTAGCTTACACAGATTGACAGGTTTCTAATTCCACTTGAACAGTGTTTATTGAATCATTGCAATGCTACGGATCAAAAGATCAAGCGTGAAGAGTCAAAGGCCAAAACAGGAGAGAGTCGGAGTGACTCTCCCAGAATCGAGAGTGAATCGAAGGAGTAGTGAGCTCCCCGAGAGTCGAGAATCGAGAGAGTAGTGAGCTCCCCGGATCGAGGATGAATGTTAGCAAAACAGCTCCTTATATATGCTACATTATTATTATTATTTTTATTATTGAATGGTGTAATGTTTCTTTCAGCTCTCATTTTATCGCGCTAGTTAGGGTCTAAATTATTACTTGCATTGTGCGTATATATATTGAGTTAAGAGCTTTTGTTGATTTGCCAGTAATCCTCTGATGAGATGGCGACGAAAACGTTTAGGAACAAGCTTCTTTATTTACATGAAAACAAGTTTTGCTTATGGTGTTTGTACTGAGTGCGCAGCTTACTCTATTTATTGCGTTGATTACATTTTTATTATTATTTTTATTTTAATAACGAAGGTACGTGTTGGATCGTAAGTATCCACGCAAACACACATCCAGTCAAAATAAGGCACTTGTCAAAGTATCCGAACGTTTTCGGTCCCTTCTCATCAAGTTCAAGTTGGAAAGACTAAAACTTATATAGCGTAAAGATATGAGATAACAACACTCGTGACAAGGTGGAAAATTATCAAGTTCAGCACGACACAAAACTCGAAGGAAATAATAATAGTGACAAGAACATAGTGAGCAAATTAAGTTACATTGTTAACACCTCGACGAGGAGTAACACCAAACACTTGTAGCGACAACACATTTTCTTTCTGTACGCAAAGTTCAGGATCTAACTTACGGATATACACGCGTGCATTCGTCAACATGTGCCGTTAAGTTTTGTTCCGCTTGATGCGCGTGAGTGTCGTCCTCGCCGTGGTCGTCCTCCAAAATGTGCTGTCCAGTCCATCGGTGGATCTTCCTCTTCCTGTAAAGATGTGACTGCATGCCCGTCCTCCTCCGCGTGTGTAGGGCAGGGTCCAGCTGAGAACAGCGAGAAGGATGGTGAAAGACCGACACGTAAACCACCGAAATTGACAAAGGATCTGTCTGCGTCGGGAAGGGTTACGCGAAGCCAAGTAAAAATACGGACTGGTGAGGACGCACGTACAACGACAACAGAAGTGACAACAACAGTCAATATTCGAAAACGTGGTAGACCGCGAAAACGAACCTCAATATCGAACACCGGACAAGTTGGAGTAAGAAGATCAATAGAAATCCGCAATGGAGGAGACGTAGCTGAAAGGACACTGGGCATCGCGCACACAACGGCTAGTGTCAGAAAACGTGGAAGGCCGCGAAAAAGCAAAGAGACGGATAGTGGTGATGCCGCGAAGAGGCGAGATGACGGGACATTGGAGGAGACAACACCCAACGGAGCTAAGAATCGCACTTCGTCCATCAAGCAACATCTGTCAGCCCGTACCAATTGTCGTGAGTTGTACAGTGATAATGTGTTCTCAATATTGTCACGTGGTAGATGTGCGTTGCATCTGGCTGTGTTAGAGGCTTTGTATATCCGTAAGTTAGATCCTGAACTTTGCGTACAGAAAGAAAATGTGTTGTCGCTACAATTGTTTGGTGTTACTCCTCGTCGAGGTGTTAACAATGTAACCTAATTTGCTCACTATGTTCTTGTCACTATAATTATTTCCTTCGAGTTTTGTGTCGTGCTGAACTTGACAATTTTCCACCTTGTCACGAGTGTTGTTATCTCATATCTTTACGCTATATAAGTTTTAGTCTTTCCAACTTGAGCCATTCCCTGTATAATCCTTGATGAGAAGGGACCGAAAACGTTCGAATACTTTGACCAGTGCCTTATTTTGACTGGATGTGTGTTTGCGTGGATACTTACGATCCAACACGTACCTTCGTTATTAAAGTATTATCCGCCTCCGACTTCTTGTAAAATTATTATTATTATTATTATTCAAAGGATCAGTCGGGGAAGTGAACTGCCTGAAAAGAGAAAAAACGCCAGACCCACCAGGATTCGAACCTGGGACCCTGCTTGTCATGAGCAATGCTCTAACCACTGAGCTATGGGACCAGGCTGAACCACTGAGCCTGGTCCCATAGCTCAGTGGTTAGAGCATTGCTCATGACAAGCAGGGTCCCAGGTTCGAATCCTGGTGGGTCTGGCGTTTTATTTCTCTTTTCAGGCAGTTCACTTCCCCGACTGATCCTTTGAATTTGAAGTTCTCCCAATCCTTTCCAAATTATTATTATTATTATCTTTATTCTCACGGTGGCCGTAGGCAATAAGAGAGAGACAGTACTTTGTGTTATCAATCAGAGTGAATGCAATAAACCGGGAGAAACAGTGGCTAGTGGCAGCCGTGGTTTGGGTGCTTCATTTAAGTAAAGACGAGGAGGAAAGTATATCCATTGCGAGGGCAGGTAGGCGATATACCTTGATTAAAATACTATACCTAGGCTGGGCTACAGCGAGGGTTGGAGCATGTGCAAATAGATGATACTATGATCGGGGTAACTTCTCTTTTGAATGCATTTATTTCTCGGTGGGAGTAACAGTGTGGTGGCAGGTGGTTGTACTGAGTGCATGCTGAGTACAAGGGTGAACGTTGAAGGCGGGTGGAGTGGGTGGTGGGGAGGGCAAAGACTCGATGACGCCTCAATTCTCGGCTTGGTGGCTCGGTGATGTAGCCTGAGGTCGCAAGCTGGATGTGTGGCGGGGATCGTTTGACAGCAATGGTGTGTGCAAAGAGTAGCTGCTTGAGCTTCCTGCGGGATGAGAGGGTAGGCCAAGTGACGTGGTGGAGTAACGAACTGTGGTGGCAAGGACTGAAGAGGGGTGTCGGAGGCAGAGTTTTGCTGACCGTCGTTGGAGACGATCGAGGGCATCTTGTTGCAGAACATTCATAGCTGACATAGCCAGAGAACCATATTCGATAACGGGGCGTATATACGTGGTGTACAGTGCTGACAGGGCGGTGGGTGAAAGACGTCCACGAATCCGTCTCAAGAGATGGAGAGTGCGCGCAACTTTGCTCTCGATGTGCTGGATGTGGGCATACCACTTCAGGTCGGCCTGAACGATGATACCCAGGTGTCGCTGGCACTGGACTCTGTTCAGTGTTTTGCCTTTCAATGTTATTGTCAGGGGGAAAGCACCGCACAGTGTCATCACAACCGTCTTCGTTTCGTTGACGGTCAGGTGCCAGGTGTCGAGCCATTTAGCGGCTTTAGTCACACTGGACTGGAGCGCTCGCTCTGCTGCCGCTGCTGAGTGGTCGCTAGCGATTAAGGCGGTGTCGTCGGCGAAGAGGCTGCTTCGTGTGGCTTGGGAGTTGCAAGCTGCTGGTAGGTCCATCGTGTATACGAGGAATAGCAGCGGGCTGAGTACCGATCCCTGAGGGACTCCTGCAGGGATGTCAAGTCAGTCGGAGGCTGTGCTTCCGATTCGGACCCGCTGCCTCCGGCCCAGGAGATAGCTCTCAAACCAGCGGAGTGCTGCACCCCTTACGTGATCAAAAGTATACAGCGGCAAGAATGCGTATTATTTCTATATTACAAACAGTGGTGCAATATGTGCAATCTGCCAAACTAGAATATAGTACAAAGATCAATAATTACGGGGAGCTCGCTCACCCAAATGTGAATATCAGTGATCTCCAAATGCTGGCATGATCTTGGTCCGCGATCCGGTGGCTGGGATGCATTGCAGCAGTACAGGCGGAAAGCGTAGTTGCGTCCTTCGGTTCACCCAATATGGGCTCTTCCCCCCAAACATAGCAGCCGACGGCAATGCCGTGTTCCCTCCAACGGGCCTGGGGTCTAGAGTACGCAAAGTACTGTCGACCCTTTGCGTCTTACAACACGAGAAGAGGCGCCACTCCCTGCTCAACTAACAAAGGTATCAGCTCCCTTGCGGGACTAAGCGTGGCCCCCTCAAGCTCAACGGTGTAGTGAGTACAATGCTGACGACTTGTACTGAAGGGGTTGCCGACGTACAACAACACTTTGCGACTCTAGGCCACGAGTTGTAAGGCATGATTGCTCAACTAACGAAAGTGCCAAATCCTTCGCAGGACGTATCATGGTTCTTACAGAACTCAGGAATATTTCGGAGTCTAGCTTTGGCTGCTGAACTCAATGAGTGGTCGCTTTTACGACGAGTCTGATCCGGGTCATGACACTTGTTACCGCTGCTTATTGTCCATCTAAATTGTCATAGTCGAAGTACAGTGCTGTTTTACTGAGGCGTTCGGTTTTTCATGATCCTTGTTCGCATAGCTTCCCCTTTTATTGATTTTCGCACATTTTGAGCCACACAAGTTGTGTGGAATGTTGCTTTGCGTTCTTGAATCGTGGTTTGACCGTATTGTCCAATGGTCTTGCCAGGATCATCATCGACATGCATGAACATCCGCCAACGTCCTTCACAGCTGAGACTTTCAGCTCGTGCTTATCTTGGTTGCGCTCACCTTCCCCTCATGTTATTTCTATAACTTTGAACCTTCCAAGTTGGAAGGCTGTTGGAGTGCGCATCCAAGATGTGCTAGAGCTGTTAGCCAGTTAGTTGAAGAACGTCAGTACAGTCGGTCAGTGTCGTGCAATGTTATCGCATGAGCTGATTGTTTAGTAACTGATGGTGTTAGTGGACATTATAGCGTAACTTGTAGTTCCTTGGTCTTTCTCTTTTGTATAAACAATAATAATTGTGAAAAGAAGAAGGACAAAATGATACGAGTTATGACTAACTGTCCACCAACTTAACCAGATCTCATGCAGTCAGCGCGTGCAACAAAATGGCACAAAACTGATCTGGTTACGTTGGTGGACAGTTAGTCATAACTTGTAACATTTTGTCCTTCTTTTCACAATCATTTAATTGGCTCACCATCCGAGTTAAATAATAATACAGTAAAACCTGTAACTAACGACCACCGTGACTAGCGACCGGCCTGGTACTACCGACCACTTTGTCAGGCACGGACGGTCTCACATTCAAAATGCACTGTGACTAGCGACTACCTGCTGAACGCGACCAGCGACCGCCTTTTCTTGTCCCAATGTCGAATTTTGACCCGTAACTAGCGACCGCGATGTAGTAAATCAAACATTGCTTGAAGCTCCTTCTCGAAATTTTGATGATTTTCCATGGTCGTTTCGATACTACAGCTGGACAAATGAGCGCAGTCTCATTTTTACTGTAGAATCAGTGTGGATTGCACTACACCTGTCATAATTTCAAGTGCTGTCAAGAACAAACATGATAGGAAACGTCTTGGAGAGCGCATCCAAAGCGCTCTTTGATCGATGTTACTACTCGAAGGAGAAACTAAGACTGAGCGGCTCTCTGTCGAAGTGCAATCACACAGCTCAGTCACCAGACTCACCACTACACCAGGTCACGCTGACAGTCTGTGCTGGCTAGCTAGCATGTACTCACCTGTACGGAACACAGGCCAGGATACGATGGCGGATAATAGTCTACAGTGAAAGGTGCGAAAACTCGCAACATCGCCGCATCACATACTGGTACACACCATTACAGTTTACGCTACACTACATCCAAGTCGGAGCGACTGAGTTTCCACTGTAGATCTACACACTGATACCAGTTGCCAGTGTAGTCGCACACAGATGAGGATGGAGTCGATAGTGACTAGTGCACTGCCTGGCCAGGCCAGCGCTGCTCTGAAAACCCAGTGAGTCGACATACGTGTCAAAAGGTCGTATCGCTTCCGGTGTATAAAAAACTTGATTTTCTCTCTCTCCAAGTGTTGTATGATCTGAAAGAAGAATGTCAGTGCGCAAGTGGTGGGGGATTGTATTATCTGCATTTTGACATACATATCATATAATGGGATCCATATATGGTCGCGCGGTGCAAACCTCTAACTAAAGACCACCTGCCATTAACGACCACTTTTCCGGGCACCAAGGGGTGGTCGCTAGTCACAGGTTTTACTGTAATAATAATAATTCAAAGGATCATAAAAAAATAAAAAAAATAAAAATTCAAAGGATAGGTTAGGGAAGTGAACTGCCTGAAAAGAGAAAAAATCGCCAGACCCACCAGGACTCGAACCCGGGACCTTGCTTGTCACGAGAAATGCTCTAACCACTGAGCTATGGGACCGGGCTGAAACTAGAAGGCGCTGACAAGTTTTTCACTCCAAAGGCAGCTCACAACACATGACACACATACTGCTGGCACTTGGGTCTTTCTCCCTCCCCCAGGGGACCAACCATGGTCAGTTTCTGGACCCTACCAGAAGTGAAAGAGAGTGATACATTTTTGACAGGATTGGGAGAACTTCAAATTCAAAGGATCAGTTGGGGAAGTGAACTGCCTGAAAAGGGTAAAAATCGCCAGACCCACCAGGACTCGAACCCGGGACCTTGCTTGTCATGAGCAATGCTCTAACCACTTAGCTATGGGACCGGGCTGAACCTAGAATATTAGCTATAATAATAGCTATTACAGGAACACTTTAGTAGTGTCCTCTTGTACCCTCTTCTACGTTGTCCTCTTCAGTTTGAGCAGGTATGGATGTTTACTAGTAGTGCCTTCTAGAATTTCTAGGTACAGTAGGTATCGGGTATAGCGTGGGTGTTTGAAAAACGACTTTCTATTCTTATTTCCGATATTTCTTACACACGATAAATCAAGTGTGGCATATCACATGCATGTGCGCAAGGGCAGGAAGATCATCTTACATGCAACGCAGTACTTCTGTGCATGTGGTTGGTCATAGTCCCATAGGCTTACCATGTGGCTATGCAAAATGAGTTACATGACCACAACAGTTGAATCTGCAGCACTACGACACAACGAGAGTCAGATCAGAACGGAATTGGACAGATGCTATTACTACAGGCGATACACTTTGTACTAATCTGGCATGTTTTGCTACACAAAGCCCATTCTTAGGACCGATATATTCTACTACCGTAAAAGCCCGTGTATATGCCCCGGGCGTATAGAATAGCAGCCTCGATTTCCTGGGCGTATACAAGGGCACGGGCGTTATTTTGGAACCGGGCGTATACTTGGAATAGGGATAGCAGTGTATTGGGTATCAGCACCTGTACATGTACTGGTGTTGCCGGCATACCTGGGCGCTATTTTGAAACAAAAGTGTCGACTTCCCCTGACTGGGCGTGTACACGGAGGGTGGGCGTATTTTCGAGTGGGCCTATACACAGGCTTTTACGGTATGGGATAAATTGCTTGTAAGAATAAATGTGCGCTTGAAATCCATGTTCTGATTATTAAAACATGAGAGTTCATTCTTGTAGGCAGTATATGTTTTTACACGACCACGCTATAACCGATACCCACTGTATATCATTGGTCTTGTTCGGATCGTCCGTGACGTTTGCAGATGTTCAAACTTGCATTGTTGTTTTTTATTTATTGATTCACTTATTCTACTTGCCTTTCCTATCTTCTTGTGTTTTAGCATCAGGTGATTTGATCACAGGACGAGAGAGTAGCTGGTGGACGATCTCTCCAGTGTTCCTCCTTGTTCGGAGCAGCGCCGAGTGCTGACGTTTGGGATTGGGTAAGGATGAGTAGTTGTCTAATCCTCTTCACTACTGTACTCCACAAACCACCATTACCATCGCTCACACAGACCAGTGCACCAAGCGACCAGGTAGGAGAAACAAAGTTAAGTTAAGATGAAGCGAATCGGTTTAGTCTGTCAGAGGGTTCTTGCGCCCAGCGACAGGGTGACAGCAAACCCTGTCAGAGAGAGAGAGTCAGTGTACATACTTGGTCCGCGTCAGCGATATTGTCGCTTATCATTCAGCTTTGTTTATATGTCGCCAATGCTTACTTGGCAGCCCATTTCATCCCAATTTTGGTTAGCAAGTTAGTTTGCTAGTACCTGAAAGGTCTAGCTAGAGTTCGAGTGGATTTCGAGAGCGACAGGTGGGTGATTCTGATTGATACAGCGCCGCATCAAAATAGATTATCTGGTTACGCTGTGCAGGCAAGAGCAGCGCAAGCCACAAGAAAGTAATCGGCTACTCGGAATCAGCTCCATTTTGCTGAACGGCCGAGATCGCTCACCTCAGGGATCGCTCATCAAGCTGAGATCGCAGCTCCCTTACCTCCAGTTCCTCGCTCGGAGTATCCAGCGCGTCGTGGAGATTTGCAAGTACATGTACTGTAGGCGTCGTCGTCGTTCAAAATAAAATCTTGCAAAGAACGGCGTCTGATTTGAACCACACAGGCTGTCGTGCTGCCCAGGCGAAGTCCTTTAGAGAAGGCGACCGTCACGATTGACTTCTCTTTAGAAAATAGCCAGGCAGCGGAGCGGAAGAGAGATGAGCTTGCAAAAGCAAGAGAGTCGATCCCGAGCAAAAATATTTGTTGCCAGCGCCGAGAGCAGCGACGAGGAGGACCGAAAAAAGTAGGAACCCTTCCTTGGACAATAAATTCTTCGCAGCTATTTGTCATTCTATACCTTACCGTCCATCGTACCAAGTTTTATCACTTCAGGTGCATGCGTTCATGTCCAAAGTCTAAGTTCAAATTGTCGAAAGATAAGCGACAATATTGCTGACGCGGACCAAGTAATAGGAATACATAGAATGCAGCACGCAATGGAGTTGCTGTGGAGAGCGAGAATGCAAGCAACAATGTAAGTACTATCTATGCAACTAATTATATCAGCGTATTGTTATTGATATTATTATCCGACAAACACTGTATCGTAACAACGCACTCGTAAATGATGTAATCACAACGACACTCGTAAATGATGTTATCACAACGACACTCGTAAATGGTGTTATCACAACGACACACATTCTATTTCAGAGTGTTCCCTCATGTGTTGCTATTGTTTTTATTTACTTATTGTTTTGCATGGGGTCTACATTCTACATGTATTGTACATAGGCTAGGGTTAGCTGTCCGTTTACCAGTGCTCACCCACACATATGTGCACATGGGGTCTACACAGAACTCTATCGGTAGGTATTTTTGTATAGGAGGTTGTCTCTCCACCGAGATTTATGGGTGTCTGTGCAAGATTTATGAGTGTCAGTTGTCATGTTGTTAAGGAGGGAGTGTGCAAGATTTACGAGTGTGATATTTAATGTTGTGACTGTTCAAATACGTTGTCGTTTTACATTAAAATGCCTGTCGTTACGTCTGCGATACGACGTGAGTACTGTCCTTGAGATACAAGTACGTTGTTACGATACAGTGCTTGTTATGCGTGTTTGTCGGATACCACAGAATAAATTAGTTCCTTAGTACTTACTTGGTTGCTTTCATTCTCGTTCTCCACAGCAACTCCACTGCGTTCTATGTATTTCTAGTTTTTTTCTACGTTGTACTAGGACTGTCTCCCTAACGGGGTTTGCTGTCACCTTGACGTAGGGCGCAAGCCTCCTTTCGATTTCCTTTCGATTTGAATTTCTGTGTGTCCTGCGCTTACTTTTCTTTGTTGCGCCTGCTCTTTCGCACGTGGACTTTTGCTGTCACCATATTTATTATTGTTATCTCTAAGCAGTGCTGCCAACCTCCCGTATTTTTCAGCATTTGTGCGGAAAATCACTCCTTCGTCCGCAGTACGGAATTTGAGCAAAATGGCACGGAAAATTGAGAAGGATCAATCAGCTTACAGATATGTATGTAGAAACATGGCAAGCGCGAGCTGAGCAATGAAAATCCCTGTGCCAAAGCAAGTGCTTGACATGCTTCGACTACTGTAAAAGCAGGGACTTTCGGTGGTGTTTTATTTTCGGTAACTTCGGTGCCGAAATGTTTACCGAAAATAAAACACACCGAAAATGTCGGTATAGTACTAGTACACTTACCTGGAACGCGGGTTTACCGAAAATGTCCCTCCGCCAAACCGCCGATTTTGGAGAATACCGAAAATATTACACCACCGAAAATTTCTGCATTTACAGTACATGTGATACAAAATATCATGTCGTGATACAAATCACACATGTTTTGCACTAGCTAATTCAGCCACCGACAAGCATGTGAGTGTCAAAAAAGCACAACACAAGCCATGCACACGGCATGCATGCCGGCAGTACGGAAAAAACACTGCAAAATACGAAAAACGGTACGCAAAACAGACCCCGTTAGTTGGCAGCACTGTCTAGTATGGTTACGTTGACTGATCATGCGTGTGATCATATCAGCGCTGCGCTGCTTTTTTTTCTTCATGCTTGCACTGATGTATGCGTTGTACACGTTAGCTGAATGCACGCATGCGGGCACGTTTTGCTGATAACAGCGATTTGCATGGTTGCGAAGGTCAAGTTCAGCATGCTCTAGATAGGATAAATGAGTGTTCGGCCCTCAACATTACGCATGAACTGGCACATGATAGCATTGAGTTCCTGGACACCACAGTTTTCCGTAGTGAGGGACACATGGTGGTGAAGCCTCATTTCAAGTTCACCAATCGTTTCCTGTATATGCTTGCCGGTAGTAACCACCCCTGTAGTATGGGCAAAGGTGTGATCACTGGGGAGTTGATCTGTATCCGTCGGTCTTCGACCCTTGACCTCCACTACGAAGCTGCTGCCGAGCGGCCGAAGCGGGCATTCCCGGCCCGTGTGTACAACAGCTCCATCTTTCAGGCCCGTACACTAGGCGTAGATGCACAAGAAATGCATGTTGGTCAGATTGGCATGGGTTTGTGTTTCTTCTGTAGTTGTTTACAGTTTCTCATTGTTTTATTAATGTTCTTATGTTTTCTCTAGTTTTCACATGGCTTTCACATGGCTTTTTGTCATATACACCCTTCAGGGCGGGGGGGGGGGGGGGGGGGGGGTACTAGTAAGGCTTCTTGTAGTCGTGATGTTCTACATTGTTTTTCACGGTCGTTTTTCGCTATGATTCAATTTTTTCCCTCCTGCTTTCACTAGGTACGTTATGCTCGGTCGGCCTTGGCCCGTTCCGCTATCCTTCGCCCGAGGGTCCCGTTGGTCTCGAGGTCCAGGTGTAATAGCCCTACCCTACAGTCCGCTGGCCAGCGCGGCCCGGCAAATTGTTGTTACACGGTGGAACATTGGCAGGAGGTTGCTTGCTCGCTTGCCTCATGCTAGGTGTCCTCAGTGAGTTGATATTTTGCTCCTATTTGGATTTTGCAGTGCCTATGGTGTCGGTGATTGAGTTTTTGTTCTGTGTCCTTTTCTGTGGTGTGTGGTTATTGTTCACACACCTCTATTTGACTTGCTTCCTGGTGTGGTGTACCCTTTTGTTTTATCATTGGTGCTGGTCTGGCTGTAGAGGTCTAGCATCCGTAGCTGCCTCAGGGGGTGCCACTTCTCCCATCAGCGTTGACTAGTCCTCCGGTACGTGGTGCTTTATTACATCCTGTTGTCTGTTCCATCCTGTACCGGCTGTGTCCCATTGGCCACACTGTATGGGTCTCGATACGTTGCATGTTAACATCCTGTTGTCTGTTCCATTCTGTACCGGCTGTGTCCTATTGGCCACACTGATTTGTCTCCATACGTTGCATGTTCACATCCTGTTGTCTGTTCCATTCTGTACGGGCTGTGTCCTATTGGCCACACTGTATGGGTCTCGATATGCTGCATACTCTCATCCTGTTGTCTGTTCCATCCTGTACGGGCTGTGTCCTGTTGGCGACACTGTATGGGACTCCATACGTTGCACGTTCTCATCGTGTTGTCTGTTCCATCCTGTACGGGCTGTGTCCTGTTGGCCACACGGTATGGGACTTCATACGCTGCATGTTCTCATCCTGTTGTCTTTTCCATTCTGTACGGGCTGTGTCCTATTGGCCACACTGTATGGGTCTCCATACGTTGCATGTTCTCATCCTGTTGTCTGTTCCATCCTTTACTGGCTGTGTCCTGTTGGCCACACTGTATGGGACTCCATACGTTGCATGTTCTCATCGTGTTGTATGTTCCATTCTGTACGGGCTGTGTCCTATTGGCCACACTGTATGGGACTCCATACGTTGCATGTTCTCATCGTGGTGTATGTTCCATTCTGTACGGGCTGTGGCCTATTGGCCACACTGTATGGGTCTCCATACGTTGCATGTTCTCATCCTGTTGTCTGTTCCATCCTTTACTGGCTGTGTCCTGTTGGCCACACTGTATGGGACTCCATACGTTGCATGTTCTCATCGTGTTGTATGTTCCATTCTGTACGGGCTGTGTCCTATTGGCCACACTGTATGGGACTCCATACGTTGCATGTTCTCATCGTGGTGTATGTTCCATTCTGTACGGGCTGTGGCCTATTGGCCACACTGTATGGGTCTCCATACGTTGCATGTTCTCATCCTGTTGTCTGTTTCATCCTTTACCGGCTGTGTCCTGTTGGCCACACTGTATGGGACTCCATACGTTGCATGTTCTCATCCTGTTGTATGTTCCATTCTGTACGGGCTGTGTCCTATTGACCACACTGTATGGGACTCCATATGTTCCACGTTCTCATCATGTTGTCTGTTCCATCCTGTACGGGCTGTGTCCTATTGGCCACACTATATTGGACTCCATACGTTGCATGTTCTCATCCTGTTGTCTGTTCCATCCTTTACCGGCTGTGTCCTGTTGGCCACACTGTATGGGACTCCATACGTTGCATGTTCTCATCCTGTTGTATGTTCCATTCTGTACGGGCTGTGTCCTATTGGCCACACTGTATGGGTCTCGATATGCTGCATACTCTCATCCTGTTGTCTGTTCCATCCTGTACGTGCTGTGTCCTATTGGCCACACTGTATGGGACTCCATACGTTGCATGTTCTCATCCTGTTGTCTGTTCCATCCTGTACGGGCTGTGTCCTGTTGGCCACACTGTATGGGACTCCATACGTCGCATGTTCTCATCATGTTGTCTGTTCCATCCTGTACGGGCTGTGTCCTATTGGCCACACTATAATTATGGGACTCCATACATTGCATGTTCTCATCATGTTGTCTGTTCCATCCTGTACGGGCTGTGTCCTATTAGCCACACTATATGGGACTCCATACGTTGCATGTTCTCATCCTGTTGCCTGTTCCATCCTGTTGTCTGTTCCATCCTGTGAGGGCTGTGTCCTATTGGCCACACTGTATGGGACTCCATACGTTGCATGTTCTCATCCTGTTGTATGTTCCATTCTGTACGGGCTGTGTCCTATTGGCCACACTCTATGGTTCTCCATACGTTGCATGTTCTCATCCTGTTGTCTGTTCCATCCTTTACCGGCTGTGTCCTGTTGGCCACACTGTATGGGACTCCATACGTTGCACGTTCTCATCATGTTGTCTGTTCCATTCTGTACGGGCTGTGTCCTATTGGCCACACTATATGGGACTCCATACGTTGCATGTTCTCATCGTGTTGTCTGTTCCACCCTGTACGGGCTGTGTCCTATTAGCCACACTGTATGGGACTCCATACATTGCATGTTCTCATCGTGTTGTCTGTTCCATCCTGTACGGGCTGTGTCCTATTAGCCACACTGTATGGGACTCCATACGTTGCATGTTCTCATCCTGCTGTCTGTTCCATCCTGTACCGCCTGCGTCCTATTAGCCACACTGTATGGGACTCCATACGTTGCATGTTCTCATCCTGTTGCCTGTTCCATTCTGTACGGGCTGTGTCCTATTGGCCACACTGTATGGGACTCCATACGTTGCATGTTCTCATCCTGTTGTCTGTTCCATCCTGTACGGGCTGTGTCCTATTGGCCACACTGTATGGGTCTCCATACGTTGCATGTTCTCATCCTGTTGCCTGTTCCATCCTGTTGTCTGTTCCATCCTGTGCGGGCTGTGTCCTATTGGCCACACTGTATGGGTCTCCATACGTTGCATGTTCTCATCCTGTTGCCTGTTCCATCCTGTTGTCTGTTCCATCCTGTGCGGGCTGTGTCCTATTGGCCACACTGTATGGGACTCCATACGTTGCATGTTCTCATCCTGTTGTCTGTTCCATTCTGTACGGGCTGTGTCCTATTGGCCACACTGTGTGGGACTCCATACGTTGCATTTTCTCATCCTGTTGTATGTTCCATTCTGTACGGGCTGTGTCCTATTGGCCACACTGTATGGGTCTCCATACGTTGCATGTTCTCATCCTGTTGTCTGTTCCATCCTTTACCGGCTGTGTTCTGTTGGCCACACTGTATGGGACTCCATACGTTGCACGTTCTCATCATGTTGTCTGTTCCATCCTGTACGGGCTGTGTCCTATTGACCACACTATATGGGACTCCATACGTTGCATGTTCTCATCATGTTGTCTGTTCCATCCTGTATGGGCTGTGCCCTATTAGCCACACTGTATGGGACTTCATACGTTGCATGTTCTCATCCTGCTGTCTGTTCCATCCTGTACCGGCTGTGTCCTATTAGCCACACTGTATGGGACTCCATACGTCGCATACTCTCATCCTGTTGTCTGTTCCATTCTGTACGGGCTGTCCTATTGGCCACACTGTATGGGACTCCATACGTTGCATGTTCTCATCCTGTTGTCTGTTCCATCCTGCACGGGCTGTGTCCTATTGGCCACACTGTATGGGTCTCCATACGTTGCATACTCCCATCCTGTTGCCTGTTCCATCCTGTTGTCTGTTCCATCCTGTGCGGGCTGTGTCCTATTGGCCACACTGTATGGGTCTCCATACGTTGCATGTTCTCATCATGTTGTGTCCTGTGTTCTGAGGTCTTTGACTTGGAGTGCGCTCTGCATAATTAAGCAGTATTGTGTGTGGCTCCTGTCAGTCTTCACTGTAGACTCTATCTTGTGGTTGAGGGGCATTGTTAATTAATTAAAGGGGAAGTTCACCCTAAAATGAAAACTCCAAAACTTCTAGCGAAAAATGCACTGATTCCAATGGTGAAGGTCCCAGGTTGATCGGAATAGCCGTCCCTGAGTTAAACCAGCCTGAAGTTTGCACTAAATTTGGTGACATCATGATGACGTCTTTAACTTGCGAGACCAGGCGGTCCAGGCCGGATTTATGACGTCAGAGAGATAGACTTTGTATCAGAGTAGATGGGGAACTTTCAGTATTTCGGCTCTCCATTGTCCCAAAGAAGTCGGATCTTTTTCGACCTAAGGTATGGGACATAAGGCACCATACCAGTATCCCAACTTCAAAAAAATTCATGATATTCATTGTTGCAGAGAAATTGGTTTTTCCCCATCTACTCTCATTCAAAGTCTATCTCTCTGACGTCATAAATCCGGCCCTGTCTGGGCAACTTAATAATGTCATCACGATGTCACCAAATTAAGTGCAAAGGTAAGGCTGGTATAACTCAGGAACGGCTATTCCGATCGACCTAGGACCTTCAACATTGGTATCAGTGCATTTTTCGCTAGAAGTTAAGTTGATAAATATGTTAAAAAGTTGTTGTTTGTATTTCCTCTATGGTTGCCTTCAGTTTTATTTAGCGTTGCTGCGTTCCTGTGCTACCCTGCCAGTCTCCGTTGGACCAGTGTCTTGTCATGCTATGCTACAGTTCCGTGCCTATCCCTGTGCGTGGTCCTAGCGCCCCGTCTCACCAAAGCCTGAGTGTTCACATCAGGTACGTCTTGGGGACTGTGCAGTCTGTCTCTTGTCTCTGTTTTCTTCTCTGTGATATATGATTGTAAGGAAATAATTGGAGGCGTATCCAATTTCGAAGAAAATGATGTCAGCGCCGACGCAATCCACACAAAAGTAAAGCCTATGATTCTTCATCATTTGTGAGAACTAGACCTTGTCTAGTGAGAAGGCATTCTACTGCCTGTAATTCTGGTGAAGTAAAATAAAGTAACAACAACAACAACACACAATCTCACCTTCTCATCAATTTATCTCTTATTGGCGATGGTGCCATCGTGAGAATAAAGAATTCAAACAAAATTCAAACAACTCTGCACATCACACCCCACCTGCCCAACCAGCAGTCCGGATTCCGCGAGAAAGACGGCACTGAGCAGCAGCTCGCTCGTCTCCTGCATACCCTCTCCACTGCGAGAGACGACGGGAAACACGTCACAGCCTGCTTTTTTGATCTAAGCAAGGCCTTCGATCGTGTGTGGCATGCCGGCCTTCTAGCAAAACTCTCCCACTATGGTGTCCAGGGTAACGCCCTGGAGTGGTTCCGACGGTACCTGTTGGTGCGTCGGCAGAGGGTCCAGGTGGATGGCGATCTATCGCCTTTCCTCGAGATCCCTGCCGGCGTCCCTCAGGGATCTGTTCTTGGGCCGCTTCTATTCCTCGTCTACACCATAGACCTTCCACACGCATGTGAGAATCCCGGCACCACCTTTAGCCAATTTGCAGATGACACCGCTCTGATTTCCATAGCGAGAACTCCTCAATACTGTACCCGAAACCTACAACAGAGTGTCACAGCAGCTGGAGACTGGCTTCAAAGATGGCACCTGCTGGTTAACACAAAGAAAACAGTCATCCTCCCGTTCTACCACAATAACCGCCCCCCCCCCCCCCCCTGAACAGCTACCCCAGATCACCCTCAAGAATAGTCCGCTTACCGTAGCACAAAAATACAAACACCTCGGAATAATCTTTCAGTCTGACCTCCGTTGGACGGAGCATGTTGAATACATAGTCAAAAATACAAACACCTCGGAATAATCTTTCAGTCTGACCTCCGTTGGACGGAGCATGTTGAATACATAGTCAAAAAATCACTCAAGTCTTTCAATATTCTTTTTAGACTAAGGTCTACACTCACCAGTGATTCTTTATCTCACATCTATCAGACATACATACTACCTATATTCTCATATGCGAGCAATGCTCTCACACCGTTGTCACACACTTCCCTTGACAGGCTAGAACGACTCCAGCGGAAAGCCGCCAGAATATGTCTCCACCTTCCCCTTTACACACACTTAGAACACTCCCACCTTTTGCATCGCATCAAATGGCCAACATTATTTTCACGCATTAAAGTTAAACATATACTCTTCGCGCATTCTCTGCACCACAATTATGCCCCACCACATAAACTCTCGCTGCATACTGCTAGCAACATGCAACCTTCGTATAATTTACGTCGCTCTCGTACTTGGCACTTTCCAACTCCGCGGACTGACCGCTGTCTCCATTCTCCCCTCTACAAGGCCCTTCATTACTTTAAGTTAATTGCTTGCCCACCCAGCTTCGCGAAATCCCTTCTCCTTCTCCCTTCAAATCCGAGATATCTCTGCTGTTGCACAACTCTGTATGCTCGTGTAGCGACCACCCCTGCCCGTACACTTTAGTTGTGTACTTAAAAGTACACAACTCTGTATGCTCGTGTGGCGACCACCTCTGCCCGTACACTTAAGTAGTCATTAACCCCTAGGCCCTGCCCACCCAATTCTTCCTCACTCTTTCTCCTTTCTTACACTATTATCTCTTATTGGCCACTGGCTATCGTGAGAATAAAGACTTGAAACAACAACAACAACAATGATGAGAAGGAACGGAAACGTTCAGTTACTAAATTGGCTCTACTTGACTGTGTGGATTGCGTCGGTGCTGACTGACACCTTTCCCTTGATATAGGATTGTTTGTGATTATATCTGTGGTTTCCTGGTGGCTGTGATGGCATTTTCGACCTCTTGTCAGACATAACAACCTACACCAGTACTGAGTACAGTCATACCTCGCTTATCCAGTCCTCGTTGATCCGGACTCTTCACTATCCGGAAGAAGATTCCAGGCAACCAATTTACAACATATCGGCTACACTTACAACATAACCAGACCCCACATAACGGGCATGGTTTTGTGGTCAAAAGGGTTCACGTGGCATATCAGAAGCCAGAACCAGGGAGTTGTACAAACAAAAGGGGTTTGTTGTTTTTGTTGACTCGCTTTTTTTACAGAATATGCATGGTAACTGTATTGCATGTCACGCATATACATGTACGCACGGTGTCACATCTTTTGATATGCCAAGTGAATAATACACTGTAGAGTTTGTAATGTTATGTTCTGTTATTCGGTTCCCTCGCCTATCCTGTTTTAAAACTAAAAGCCAGCCCGGACTATATTACGTTCCCTGGGACAGGGGTACAGTCAGACCTCGCTTTCTCTGGTCCTTTATTCGGGACCTTTCGCACCCCGCGTACGGATACGAAACCAATGCTGATTCGCCACCTGGGTTCGAGGATTCGTCAGAGTCCCTGCGGAGAGCTCGTTTTCACGAATGGAAGCCTCTTCATTCGTGGCGCGCTCCGAATCCGTCAGGTACACATTTACTTGGCCAGGTACACATTTTTCCCTTGATTCCATGATCCATGCACGTGTGCGTGTAAACACCCGTACGCCAAGCTACCGGCCGTATTCGTAGTTGCCATGCACATTTGCATGACGACTTGCGAAACCTAAATCTGCTTTCAACGAAACGATTACGAGCCGGATCAAACTTTCGTTTCGCATTCGATTCGTAGCAAATGCGAAAGGTCCATATTATCTGGATCCCTCACCCACCGGAAGAAAATTGTTGGCTGCCGATTTGCAGCATATGTCACGCATAATATATACAGTATGTGTGTTTGATTATCCGGTTCCCTCGCCTATCAGGATATTTTTGTGGAAAATGGATGCGTGCGGTTCAGCGAGGTCTGACTGTATATGCAGATTGATCCCTTAGGACGAATACCTTGAACCGTCCATCCATCTCAATCTACCTTGATATTTTATTCCCTCAATCTATTTCTGCAACTTGTCCTCGACCACTTACTGCAGTGTGGCGAGCCTATAAATGCCAGCTTGGAGTAACCAAGCGTGTTGAGTGATGGTCTCGGGATAATTATTATGCGCAGAGTGAGTCTGCAATTTGCATTTTGGCACTACTGCTACTGTTGGCTTCACATGCGCTGCAGTGAATGGTTGAATGCAGTTAAATTTGTGCTTTCCTGCGGAGCTGGTTCCCATTGCTCTAGCTTGCGCTGTTTGGGTTCATGCTTGGTCTGGCAAGCGGCTGCTTATGTTCTATTGTGATAATGAGGCTGCTCTGCAAGCTTGGCGGAAAGGGTCTTGCCGTAACAAAAATAATAGCCATTGCATTCTTGTTACGGTGAAAACTTTAAAGTTTTTGCTGGCTAAAGCTGAGTCTGGCAATTACATTTTGTTCAGACATCACATTGCTAGTTTTCACAATACTGTCTCTGATGCTTTGTGTCGGTTACAGATGTCTCGGTTCCGAGAACTGTCCCCCGCAGCCACCCAGTACAAGTACCTTCCCCCAGCTCGATGCTCTGAGTGCGGCCAGTGACGAGCTAGTCAAGGACTCTGTCTCAGAACGTATGGCGCAAAAATGTAAGCGTAGTATTGCTGCATGCTTATAGTTTTGCCAGGAAAATTTCGTCATGGCAGTTTCTCCTACTGCTGACTGCTGAAAATGTTGTGTCCTTCACAACTAGTCTCTTTGTTTTAAGAAATCTGCCTCTTTCATCGATTTGTGTTTTCCTAGCTTCGGTGCGCTTTTACCTGTTTTGCAATGGGGCTGGCCTAAAAGCTGCTCTTCCAACAGCGGTGTTGCATGGCATAGAGAGCCGGCAATCCACCTTGGCGTATTCCCGGCCAGAGATTTTGTGGAAAGGAAAAGGACATATGGATACAAGCAAGAGTACATGAAAACCAGAGTGTGCAGCTTGGGGCCTTTTCTACTATGGGTGTCTGTCACGGCCGAATTCCGGGATTACACCATATTTGGTGCAGATGTGAGGCGGGAAATGGCGTAGTGCGTACAACTGAGCTGCAGTTGTGCAGAAAGAGACCTGCTTGAATCATGCTTGTACGCATTACATCACTAAAATTATGTTATCACGGAATTCCGCCATGACAGCCACCCATCCGAGCTGCACACTCTGATTTTCATGTATTCTTGATACGAGTTAAGACAAACTGTCCACACTCTAACTAGATACTATAGTCGACTGTCTCAGTACTTGACTTACTAACTGCATGCACCCCTTTCCCCGCTCACCCTATTCCCACTTACTGCATGCACCCCCTTTCCCCCTCTATAGTATTAGATATACCCTGAAGGCTGGGCTTGTGCAGAGCTTGTTCTATTCTCGCAGTCTTGTTCTAGTCTGGCTCTCAGTTCTATTCTCCCAGTTCTGTACTCTGATCTCTCTGAGTTCTTCAGTCTCTCTCCGGTGACTTGCGTGTAATGATATAATCGTTCTGATAGCCTACCGAGTGTAATTGTGTAAGATAAGACTGAGAGTAATAGTAGCAATAGTTGTAGTAGTTGTAGTCTAACATTTACTACATTGGCGCCCAACGTGGGGCTCAAACCCACGACCCTGAGATTATATGTCACTTTGGAGTAGATAGGACGTTAGCTAGACTCCGCTTAACGTGCTACTGGCCAAATATGTCTACCAGTGTTGCATTGTTTTGTCGCAACTGTAATGTCTGTGCAGTGTGTAAGAACCCCCGGCCTCTGTCTAGAGCAGAACTTTCTCGTGTTAAAGCCGGCGAGCCGTTTGAGTCCATTGCAGAGGACAATATGGGCCCTTTACCTACCACTGTCAACAATTATAAGTGTATTCTCGTCATTGGGGTTTACTTTACCAAATGGCTAGAGATTATCCCATTACCTAACATTACGGACCGAACTGCAGCCGTGGCCTTAGTGGAGCGGATTTTTGTCCGTTTTGGAGCCCCTGAGAAAATCCATTCGGACCAAGGATCATAAGATTGGGCATGATTGCTCGTTTGACTTGCGATGTAAAATAAAAGCAATAAAAGCAATCACAGTTTTGTTCACAGCTGTTTCTTCAATCATGCACGCGGTTCAATGTGAAAAAGACTCGAACGACCACATATCACCCTATGTGTGATGGCATGATTGAACGAGCAAACCGCACCATTCAGGTCATGCTCCGTGCTTTTATGGATTCAGCTGATTGTGATTCTTGGGATGATGTTGCCACTGGTCCAATTAGCCTACAATACGAGTGAACACAATTCCACTCGTTATACCCCATTCTTTCTGTTGTTCGGGAGGGAGGCCCGTCTGCCCCTATCAATGATCTGCCCAGCCCCATATACCATTCCCAGCTCCATCACTCACACATCCTATGCGGTACGGTTGAGAGATCGGCTGACCGCCGCCTATAGGTTAGTCTGGGAACATTTGGATGTAGGCTACCGTCGTGCTAAAATCAACTGTGATTTCAAAGCAAATGCCGATGCTTTGAATGTAGGACAGTTTGTTTGGCTTTACCGACACCACACCCCCAAGCTGGCGACAGCCCTAAGTTGTTCCGGTATTGGGATGGCCCGTGGCAAGTTTATGTTGTTCATTCCCCCCTAGTTTACACCATTAAACGGCTTGGCATCCATTCATCCCGCAGCACCACCATCATGACCGTCCACAGGAATAGATTAAAGCGAATATTTGGCCCTGTGAACCCCCCACCTGTGGACGCCCCGGGTAACCCATCCCCCGCTCCCATCATGGCAGGAGTCACCATTCCCCGTCTGCCCTCTTCATTTACACCCTTGTTTTAAGATATGTAGCCGAGTGTTCATCCTCGCTGTTGGAGTGTCCTCTGTCCTATTTTAGTATTCCTCTTCAGCTGAGTGTTCGTCCTCGCTGTTGCAGTGCCCGTTGTAATATTTAACTATTCCTCTTTCGCTGGGTATTCGTCCTCTCTGTTGCAGCGCCCACCGTCATATTAAGTATTCTCCTTCAGCCGAGCATTCGTCCTCGCTGTCTCCGGCATAGTGTTCGTTCTCTGTGGAGTCTAGCCCATAAATTTCTGTCTCTGGTTTGGTTGTTGGTTGCTGTGTTTCTTCTCCTGTGTTCTGCGTGGTGTGCAGTCCCCTCACGGTGCAGGTGCACCAGCACCCATTCTACAGGCCACCCCCGCTATCTACATCACCACAGCCGCCGCCTCCACCTCCCCAACCTCTCTGTCTCCTGATGCCTGACCGCCGGCCAGAGGATGCACGCTGTGTCATCCGCAGACGTCGGGCGCAGCGGACACAGCGGCAAGTCCGATCGGCCGCCTACATCGCTCGGGCTAGCCGCCATGCCGCTGATCGGCGGGCACGAAGGCGCACTGGGCATCCACCTCTCCAGCCCACCCCCACCCCCCCCCCCCTACCTCCACCAGATATGACCGGTTTAGGGACGAGACAGAGTTGGTGTCTGAATTTGAGTTGTCCGAGTAGAATAGACCAATCCCGAAAAGATTGTCTGGGTTCGAAAGGGGGCATGTCAACTGAGAGTGCACTGTACAACACATACATGGCACTACCTGATCAGCATGCGGCAGAGGACGTGTTTGATAGTTCGCGTGTGAATGCGAGGGTAAGTACACGATTTTCTCGTTAGTTGCATGCAAGAGAGACGATGCGACAGAAAGCGAAGCCCTTTGTAGTTTTCTCTCTCGCACTGGTAATGGTCTGCTGTTGGAGTTGAAATGCTTAGAGATATCCTTGTTTCGCTCTTCTGTGTAGTGTGAAGAGGTCAACGAACATGTAGAGCTCACTTTGATGAAGTAGGCAAGGCTGTGAGCGCTGTGGCTCAAAGCGATAGGCCCTAAATCTTACGAAGTATTTCGAGTGCTATTGTTTGTTGCGAGCGCTTCGTCTTCGATGAGTCCTGCCTCTTTCCTGGCAGCTGCCCTCCTATAGGATCAACCACGAAGTGACTGTACTCATCTGCAGCCGATCAATGTTATATTGCACAAGAAGATATCGTTTTGGCCAAGCCAGTGCCCCGCCAAAGACCATCGCCGTGTCACCTGGTCACACCGTCGGAACGAGTTCATGATGAGAAACATCATTCGCGCGAGCGTGATGAAGAACTATTTCGAAAGACAACATAGTCTTTACCCCCAGGACGACAACTATGTGCACGTCCTGCAAGGGGAGAATGTCACCAGCGACATCAACGAAGACGACGGCAGTATTTCGGAAACCTGGAGTCTGCGGAGGTCGTCAAGCTCCTCCGCGACCCGGTACATGTACAGTATAGGTGACATGTCGACACGAGCGTGCGGAAACACAGCATACACTGTAGTAATGTTGCGAGAGTTTGCGGAAGGAGTCCAAGTCGGGAAATCCATCAGCTCCAAAAGCTACCTGTAGGTGGGCGATGAGACTCCAGCTTCAGACTACAACAGTCAGGACTAGTAAATAGTTGAACTTTGTGAAGGAGCAGATCGAGAAGTAACGTTAGTTACTAGTAGCTGAAATCGTAGCTGTTGCAGTATGTCGGCGCTATGTAGCTTGCATTTTTTACGGAGAGTCGATCGCCACGCGAATGTTTCTCTCCTCACTGAGAGCTATCTGGCCTCCAAACTCCGTCAGGGTCGGCCTAAGGTACCAAAGGTCCTTTGACTAGCTGCTGGCACGACTCCATCAAATCCTTTAGCTTCAGCTCGGCGAGCAAAAGTCTCTCTCTCCTCCGCCATGAGCTGACACACACAAACTGAATACAAAACGATGCACTTCACACGTGCTGGCTTTCACGCTTGCCCCCTTTCACGAACCCAGACAATCTTTTCGGGATTGGTCTATTGTGTTACACGCGTTGTTAAATGGTCCGGTGGTATGTTGAGTGTGGCTATGTGATGTATGTACGTGGAGCTATTTGGTGTGCCTGTGTGCTCCCCCCCCCCCCCTCCCCCCCCCCCCCCCCGACTGCCCTATAACACTTAATTATTCATGTTGTTATTTTGACAGCGTGTTTCACGCGTTGTGCATGTTCATTGTGTATCGCGTGCTGTGCATGTGGGGTGGTGAATATGCGTTGCGTGTGAGTTGTACATGAGTGTGTGAGTTGTGTATGTGCGGTTGTTTTGTGCATGCGTTACTCCCATTCCCCATTTATTTATATTTTTCTTCTCGTGGGGGACGCGAGTTTTTCTCACCCGGAGAGGGTGGTAATGTTGTACGAGCCCCGTACATACTCCCATATGTACACACTCCCCTGCACATATTCATGCACTCCCCGCTGGCCTTTGCCCATCTGACCCCTTTTCCCGCTCACCCTGTCTCGCTAACTGCGTGCACCCCTTTTCCCGTTCACCCTGTCTTGCTTAAGGTATAAACCCCTTTTCCTGCTCACCCTGTCTCGCTTACTGCATGCACCCCTTTTTCCCTCCATAGTATTAGATATTCCCTGAAGGCTGCGCTTGTGAAGAGCTTGTCCTGTTCTCGCAGTCTTGTTCTAGTCCGGCTCTCAGTTCTATTCTCCCAGTTCTGTACTCTGATCTCTCTGAGTTCTTCAGTCTCTCTCCGGTGACTTGCGTGTAATAATATAATCGTTCTAAAAGCCTACCGAGTGTAATTGTGTACGATAAGACTGAGAGCAATCGTAGCAATAGTTGTAGTAGTTGTAGTCTAACATTTACTACGTAATGGTGTACCCTTTTGCTGTTGCCGGGTGCCGAGTTTTGTCAGTTGTGCCTGTTGGAAGTTGCCAGGCCAAGCTTGTGTTCGGTGCGTTCCGGTTAAGTTGCCAGGGCACCATATTTGTAACGGCTCTCCCGTTTTGCTGTTGCCGAGGCTGTGTTTGTATTGGTGCGTTACCAATGAAGTTGAGGGGTTTACTAAGTTTGTGGATTGTGCCTGTTTGAAGTTGCCAGGCCAATCCTGTAACACGCACCCGTTTTCTAATGATGATAACACGCACACGTTTTCTAATGATTGGGGACACGTTTGTCAATTTTGCTTGATTCACATGGCTTCGCCAGTTGGCTGCCTTGTGTGGATTAGACCAATATCTGGCGCCAGTCTTCATCTGTTTCATTCGGATTCAGATCAGCTACCGGTATTGGAAAGGCTTCCTGTCTGAAGCCTTTCCATACTGGTACTCGATGTTCCAGTTTTGTGACACGAGAATGGCACGAGAATTAGTGTACCGCTGAGTGTACCGCTATACACGTGGTCGACACGTAGTCGACACTTTGTTGATACTTTTTTGACACGTGACACCGTCAACGGTCTGCTTTGTGCCAATGCCACTCGGTAAACGCCGATGTCGCGTACGACAAAGACGACTATCCCGTACGCGAAATAGTTGAGAATTGCATGACGTGGACCTGACGGCAAGGACAACTGCGAGGAGGCCCCTTTCGGTACCCCTGACGGGAAGGAGAACTGCAGAATTCTAGAAGTCGACGAAGTCGAACGAGGAGGCCCCTTTTCCGTACCCCATACTGCAAAGTGCCATTGATGGATACCTTTTGCACCTTGAACGACCCCTTAAACGCTGTCGCGGCGACTATCCCGTACGCGAAATAGTTGAGAACTGCTGACGTGGACCTTTTGCACCTGGAACGGCCCCGTAAACGCTGTCGTGTCGGCGGAGTGAATGTGCAGGGTACTAGGGTGAAAAGAATTGCTGCAAAGACGTCCCCTCTACTAGGCTCTAGTCTAGGCCTTTGCCTTTGGAGACATGGCGAACTGAATGCGCAGGGCGAAAAGAATTGCTGCAAAGACGTCCGCTCTAGGCCTTTGGAGACATCGTGGGAACTCCTTCCGGTACTATACAAACTGCTGACGTGGCCGTGGACATGTACATGGAGAGTCATGGTGGGACTTCATGTACATGGATACATGGTGGGAATTCCTTCCGGCACCCCCGTACCGCAAAGCCAACGGTGGGGAAGGAGAAGTGCAGACGTGCAGGAAGACGAACGAGGAGGAACCAGGACGAGCGAGCAATGGCAGAACTAGCTGGACCGTAAGTAATAGCTGAATTGTGCATGACAACTTGACATCCATGCGGCACTCGCCACTTGCCACTGCATATTTCTTGTCCACTAACAATGTCTCTCCTCTGCCCCCTGTGTGTCCACGGCCCTGTTGCTGAATTGGCCCGATGAATCGAAGGTCTTCCGCAACTGGAACGGCCCCGTGAACGCTGTCGCGTCGGCGACTGAATGCGCAGGAGGGAAAATATTGCTGCGAAGACGTCTCCTCTAGACGACGGTAAGGCACCCCATTGATATGTTGCCAGTGTGTGCCAGGGTATCGCGCGATGGTGAATGAGGAATGATGAAGGGTACGGTGGGACTGTAGACCTGTTACCTTCTACTAACACGTTATCAGGTGGAGAGTGTCTTGTACTCACGTTATCAGGTCGAGAGCGTATTGTAGTCACTCTCTCTATTCCTGTACTTCATTACGTTTAAGGTGTACGTATAACTTCTCAAAAAAATTTAATGGTCCACAGTCGTGTCGGAAGGGTACGGGGGGACTGTAGACATGTTACCTTCTAACACGTTATCAGGTGGAGAGTGTCTTGTACTCACGTTATCACTATATCAGGTCGAGAGCGTATTGTAGTCACTCTCTCTATTCCTGTACTTCATTACGTTTCAGGTGTACGTATAACTTTTCCAAAAAATTTAATGGTTCACGTCTTCAGATAGAGAGCGTATTGCACCCACTGTCTAGTCTCTGTAGTGCATTGAGATTTTGTTGATCGAACATGAAATGGATACACAGACAAAGCCAGGCCAAGTACATGGCGAGATGTCGCCAGAAGAACGTCTTCAGGTAGAGAGCGTATTGCACCCACTGTCTAGTCGATTTTGTGGATCGCACATGAAATGGATACACAGACAAAGCAGGCCAAGTGCATGAGAGAGTGGACGATGTGCAGATCGACACGGCCTGCGGGTACTTCATTAAAGTTACCCGTGACATAATTATTATTATTATTATTATTACTAGGATAAAAGTTAATCACTGCAAAAACATTGCCAAGTATGTGAGCACTTTGGACTTGACAGAAGAGTGCACGGGCGACGTTGACAAAACATACTGCGGTATCGCACATGAAATGGATACACAGACAAAGCAGGCCAAGTACATGAGAGAGTGGACGATGTGCAGATCGACACGGCCTGCGGGTACTTCATTAAAGTTACCCGTGACATAATTATTATTATTATTATTATTACTAGGATAAAAGTTAATCACTGCAAAAACATTGCCAAGTATGTGAGCACTTTGGACTTGACAGAAGAGTGCACGGGCGACGTTGACAAAACATACTGCGGTGACTGTCACTATCATGACAGCAGGGCACATCGCACGCAGCATCGCAGATCGTGTCGAATTGCGCATCATAATATTGCAAAATTGCTCCTGTGCATGCAAGTGGATTTCACTGCACTTCTCAGTTTGGGAAATGCTCGATTATGACAATTTTCCGTGTGATTGCACTAGCCCTGAACAGACATGTAGGTGACTCGTAGCCTACCTCACGACCTTCTGCTTTCTTTCTTCATCACTTGTATCTTGCAGGTATATCATCCCGTGACGACCACATTGAAGTCTGAATTTGAAGTGTGAAGATGCTTCAGCAACCACATCGTACTTTTCCATTGCTTTCATTGTGCTTCTACTGTGCATGTGTGTAACTTGTGGGGTAAACATGTGATGACATTGTATGCTGGCGACACGGTCAGATGTTCATGCGTCTAACGTACACCTGCATGTTATGCATTGAAAAGGGTTTGCCACTTGCGATCCTGGGACGAGTATCAGGTCCGCTTTGTCCTGTGTGGGCTGTATCAGATTGCTGTTCACTTCTCTATCTGTTGGATATGTGACTTTCTGCAAGTTTCTGGTGTATGATGGCCACGTCCTTGCTTGTCACTTTGTATGATATTACATTCTGTATTCGCTGCTTCCATGGCATGGTCTGCAAACTGCAATCCTTGGGCAAATGTCATGTTTGCTATGTTGTGCTTTGGCCGTCAGCTTGTCTACACGCTGTAGTTGAATTATTTTTGTTTCACAACTGACTTCTTCAAGTACGGTGGCCACTGCTTTGCATGGCATTATACATGAAGAATTTCCTGTTTGTGTCGTGTGCATGTGCGTATGTGTGCGTGGCCACGTGTGTGTGCCGTGTGCATACATATGTTTGTGTATCTGTGTGCGGGGTAGCGAGGCGGGGAGGGCTGGTATGTATCAGTGTGTTATTGCAGTCGCATGGCTACATACAGTACATCGCGTGCGTGGTCATCATGTTTACCTTCGGGGTTGGGGTGGGGAGGGAACGGAAAAAGAGCTGAAATTATCCATATAAAAATCGCTCTGTGAGCGGTTCTGAAAAACCTTTACTGGTACTGCCCCGTCGTAAAAGTAAGAAATTAGAACTGGCCCATTGTCCCCCCAAATGCGAACTGATCCACCTAAATCGCGAATGACGGGACCCGAACGCACCAGTAGCACGAGGTTCCTACCTGTGGATGCAGATGGGGACGTTGGTCCGGACCATAGGCCATGTACTGTACTAGCGGTAGGCTTCCCTATCAAAATAATAAATTCTACTGCTACTACTGGTGTTACCCTATGATAATTGCCGTGATCCTGTGCCCTCCCGACCTCGTGCTACTGGTGCGTTCGGGTCCCGTCATTCGCGATTTAGGTGGATCAGTTCGCATTTGGGGGGACAATGGGCCAGTTCTAATTTCTTACTTTTACGACGGGGCAGTACCAGTAAAGGTTTTTCAGAACCGCTCAGAGAGCGATTTTTATATGGATAATTGTTCCTATACGAGAAAATCTGTGGGTGCACATCCAATTCATTATTTTGAAGATTAGCGTGCTTCTCTTGCAACTTGCGTTTACATGGTACATGGTGTGTGGGAGTGTGTGTGGTGTGTTCATGCTGTACAGGCCAGAATTGCCAAGCACTGCAGACCTTTGATAATCTGAAGATTGTTCTGTTCTAATCGATCCTTTGATCTGTGGCATTGCAGTTGTGGTGCTCCCTACCCTCTTGTGCGATGGCGGGACTTGGCGAAAGGGCTCCAGACCTACTGCATCTCAATATCTCCACCACACTCCGTAGATCAGAACCACCGTCGAGCGTAGCGGCATCAGCAATAGAAGACGCACATGATATCATTCACCCTTTGCGAAGGCCCGGGAATACCTGAGAACATGATTGTTATCTTCATTTGACTCGAGAGCGGCGACTTTTACTGGAAAGGTCGTCTGTGTAATACGGTACTACTGTGACTCAACTGTGCTTTCTTCTTCTTTTCTTTTTTTCTCTTCTTTTTGAGTATTTGCAGTCTGTGTTGTCTGTGTTTTTCTTTCTTTTGTGGAGGCTTGCTTGTTGTATCCTTGGCTCTCGGCCGTTACTTTATCGCCATCATAATATTGGGCACCACTGCTCGTTTGGTCTGCGATACAAAATAAAATTTCAACAACAACAACAACGGCACTCCATATTTTAGCTGCATGCAGTTAGGTCTCTCAACAAGTGTACCCAAAGTTTTCAAGCGTATACATGAGCAAATTCGCTAGGGTCCGAGCATATTTCCCTACACCTCCTCCTGTTTTTGTTGTTATTTCTGCATTCAAATTGTTTTGTGTATCTGTACATTTATTACAGTAAAGCCACACATCAACTACTGTTGTTTCCACAGGCTCGTCAATTATACAAAACATTTCAGCAACCTGGACTTAGTTCCTTGACTTCTTGTACCACTTTCTCAGATGCTCATCCCACCGGATCTTGAGCAATACACGTGTAGCACAATCTGTATTCCAGAAAAGCAGAGAGTTGGGTCTATTGACATTGCCTTTATTTTTAAAGGGGAAGTTAACAATTTCACCAGCTGTGGTCTTTGGGGTGCTGAGTTGAGTGGTGTTGGTCTGAGGAAGCTGAGACGCTCCCTTCCTACTTTAATCCCAATCGAACTTGCGCAATTCCACCGAAACTGGTTGACTGCGCTCTACTAGATGGGGATTTCTATGCAAAATGTCAGTAAAGCGCCATTTCGTTCTTATAAAAGCACGGATGACCGGGATTAGCCAACATGTTGTAGTCTTTTGGATGCTGCGTCGACTGGTTTTGGTCCGAAAAGGCTGCAATGCAGCGTTCGGCCCTTATTCCCAATCGAACGTGGTTGAACCAGCGGTCACGTGCTCCTGCGTACACCAGTCACCTGGTCACCGTGCCTGCCGGCTACAACTTAAGGGGGCACATCACCCAAAAATTCGCTGAAAAATCGAATTTGTAAATTCATATTGAGTGCTACGTCAGTTGAAAGAGCATGAATAGCTGCAAATTCTCTGAAAACTGTGTCCCTATCTGACCAGCCGTTCAAGAGTTATGGCCGAAAATGTGCCCTTGCAAGGAAAGATTTTTTTGTTGCATGCTGTCATTTGTTGGCAGCACTGTATTTGAATGTGAGCAGACCGTGCGCAACTCGTCGTATTATGGAAACACGCGAAAGTGTGCAGAATTTTGCCCCAAGTCCAAAAAAGTCCAAAAAATCACGTTAAAAAACCACGTATTGGGCTGCACGGCGGCGGGCGAAGCCCGCCGCCGTGCAGCAGGACTTTTGCCAGCACCCTCGTGACGTTGCAGATATGTGGCTTGATTATTGTAGTTGACGTTGATTTAGTGACTTTGGCAAGTTTGAGTCGTGTCAAGAAGTCAGGTAGGATTCAGTACTAGGCAGTAGTGAAACGTGAGTGGCAGTCTTTGCCGGTTTCTGAGGGCATCCTGGATTTGGTTTGCAGCGCTGTGGAAATGGCTTGCTGTGGAGGTCCCAGCACTGGATGTTGTATCAAAGGTACGACCTCGTAGCACGTGCCAAACCTAAAAAAATTCAAAAATTGCCTTGGGTCTGTGGGAGTCCGTGAAAGAACGCCCACTCGTTCCGTTGTGACAGATTCCAGGGCCACGTTGAGGGGCCCTACCCCACCACCCATGGCTGCTTCTGGACTTGTTTTAGGTTTGGGTCCCGCGCACGGACAGAATGGGCACGAAAATGTGAAAAAAATGTAAATGCATTTGTTTGGCTCCTGGGTGGCTCGCACACCGTAGCACTATGCCGGAAATTTGAGTTTTTCCGGCCTGGAAAGCCTGTCAGTGAGACGCAAGAACTTGTAAATCATGTCCTGAGGGCCAGCATAGTGGCAGGAGTGTGTGGTCAAAATTTCACTCAAATCCACTGAGAAACACCAAAGTTACGGTCAATTGAATGCCATATGAAATTTTTGGGTGATGTGCCCCCTTAAAGCATGTTTGCAGCATGTTTGGGCGAGTTTCTGTTACTAGAGTCGAACCTTTGAACATTTGAGTTGAACCTTGGCGTGAATGTTGTCGCCTGCTGGCATGGTGACCAGGTGACTGGTGTACGCAGGAGCACGTGACCGCTTGTTCAACCAGGTTCGATTGGGAATAAAGGAGGAACGCTGCATCGCAACCTTTTCGGACCAAAACCAGTCGACTCAGCGTCCAAAAGACTACAACATAATGGGCCAATCGCGGTCATCCGTGCTTTTATTAGAGCGAAATTGCGCTTTTAGTGACATTTTGCATACAAATCCCCGTCTAGTAGGGCGCAGTCACCCAGTTTCGGTGGACGTGCGCGAGTTCGATTGGGATTAAAGTAGGAAGGGAGCGTCTCAGCTTCCTCGGACCAAGACCATTCGACTCAGCACGCCGAAGACTACAACTGGTGAAATTTAGATTTTAGGCTTAACTTCCCCTTTAAAACGTTAGTGGCTGTGGTGTTCCTAGGGGTATACGTACCGTATTTCCCCGATTATAAGTCGCACCGTTTTACACTAAAATTCAGGGTAAAAAGGGGTGCGACTTATAATCGAGCATGACTTACTACTGAAGCGAATATATCGCAACAATATTGCTCAAACCTGAAAATGGGGTTGCGACTTATAATCGAGTGCGACTTATAATTGGGGAAATACGGTACATTCCTCGGTTCCACGTTCTGTGTCACCCGACTGTGTTCGTGGTGCATCAACAATTCTGAACTATGTGCACTCGTGAACCTGCCTGAGGCTATGAGGCTGCAGAGCGTTTACTGTGTTTTGTTTGTGAAAAAACATAAGGTCTCCCCAGATTTTCTAGTCTGGCCCTGAATTTTGCCCCTCTGCTGTTTCAAAACCTAGTGTGGTGGAAAGCCTAGTAGCGTTGTGTGTGCATGTGTGTGTTTTGTACAGTGCTGTGCAGTGAAATCCAACCTCATTAATATGTGTAGTACTAAGGCTGCGTAGCGCCCGGCACTGCCCATGTAGTTAGAAGTACATGTAGGTCCTCTGAGGACCCATGGTTGTGCACACTTGTGGTGGTAGTAGGTGGGTGAGGGCTCGACTCAGTTTCTACGAAGTTAGTGTATACAATGTCGTGCAGTTGAATGTTCCTTCGGGCTTAGGCCCTGAGGTCCTTGCAATTGATCACCCCGGGTTTATGTACAGTAAAACCTGTCAAAGCGACCATTCGGATAAGGCTACCACCTGTCCTAGAAGACCACTGCAACCAGGATCAAGGGATGCTACTTCCGGTCAAATGACCCTTGATAAGGAGACCGACCACCTGGTAACAGAGACCACAAACTTAAAGGTCCATTGAGCGGTCGTCTTAGACAGCTAGGTTTCACTATAATAATAGTATCATTTAGCTACCGCTGTCACAAAGTCACCAGTTGACAGAACACCTATAATTAAACGTGTTGGCTGTATCTAGCATTTTCCAATATAGTAATCCGTACTTCGAGGCTGCAGCCGTTTTGCATGCGACATTATACCCGTTGATCAGTGGACAGCATGTTACAAAGCGGAGGACACACTAGCGTATCAGGAGCACTGTTTTGAACACAGTGAATCCTCCGCCTTGTAACATTGTTTATTTGTTTGTATTTATTTTGATTCGCAAATTCAAACGGGCATAGAACCCAATAACATGAAAGCGAATATGAAAATCATAATGAGAATGAGAATTCAAATACTTTGATCTTCAACGTAGAGTGAGCGGTACATCAGAGGGAGATCGGTTACAACAGAAAGAGAACAGAAAAAACAGATTTCGCTTGTCGACATCTACAGGACACAGGTATAGGGGATTACCTGCGTGCGAAACTGCCGAGCGTGATGGATGGAACGGATGTCGCTGGGGAGGGCATTTCATAATACAGCACCCTTGCAAGCAAAGCGCCCCCGCCCCGCAACCGAATGGGAAACTGGCACGCACAGGCCCATGGCAGATTGGAGCCGAGTAGGGCCGGGTGCAGCGGGGGTTAGCTGTTCTGCAGGGCCTGTAGACGGTCGAGGTACCTTCTTTGCAGTGAGCTAGAGTACGATCTAAAGTAGGTCATGCGTGACTGGTGATTCAGGCAGCAGCGCATTCGCCAGAGTGCTCCGATCTTCTGCGACACGCGTGCAGATCATTTGGCAATGTGGGCGTGCCAGGACATGCCGGAATCGATTGTGGCGCCAAGATAACGAGCACTTGGCACACTAGGCAGTGAAGTGTCATGGCAGACGACCTGTAGATCTGCTGTGTGCTGACGGCCGGCAGGAATTGGCACGACTTGGCTCTTGCCAGCATTGAGGATCAGGACTCGATCCTTCAACCGGTCTGCAAGGATTGAAACAGAAGCAGATAAGACATCGGATACCTATTGTGCTGTTCGCCGGCTGCACGCGAGCGCAATGTCGTCCGTGAATTGAACTGACTCGGACTGGCCAACTACAGCGGGGACCTCGCGGGTGTAAAGGCTGAACAGAATGGGGCACAGCACCGAACCTTGGGGGACACCACTCGTGCAAGCTGATATAGAGCTAGTCCGCGACCCCAGACAGACACGTTGAGTGCGACCGGATAGGTAGCTGGCGAACCAGTCCAAGGCAGTAACAAGCTGTTGGTTGGTTGGTGGGTCGGTTGGTTGGATTTATTTAAAGTCGCACAACAAACAGGCATATCTGCCTCCTTATATGAAAACGACTTCTGGCAGTAAAACATTTAAGAGAGCATGTCTGAGAAAACCAGAACATATGTGCAAGTCGATCTCTCAGATTTCGCTCAAATTTTGCAGGTAGGTTTGGTTTGGGGTGTAGATCGAAATTCCAAAGCCCGCACAAAATCTTTTGAAGGGAACCATGAAATTGGTATACCCCTCAATATTGGCCCAATATTGGCACGATTTATAGGTCTACAAACGAGCCACGGCATAGCGTACAAGAACAAGCTACGAACTAAACTCCATCAAGCCAACATTACCTCACCTTAGAAGAGTTCTTGGGGCAGCACCACTTAGCCACGCCAGCATCCCAGAAGACGAGGGCAATCATCCCTTGACGCCACAAATGATCGTCTTGAAAATAGCCAAATTACAAGCGCTGATAAAACAGCGAGCTACGTCCTCAATTAGCAAACACTATACACCGGCAGATAGTAGAACACCTCTTCTAGCACTGAGGACATGTCCCCCATCATCCTTTTTGGGTTTTCTTGAAATAAACAATTTTGAATTTTTCCATTCGACCATTCTGAAATACGTCCAAACTCATACCTGCGCAGGAAAGCTCGCCCCTCTGCGACATCTAGTCAGCAATTTCTACTCCAACACCACTCCCAACGCTGCAGAACAAAGTGTAATTTTGACTCTGACAAGGAAACGCAGCAGTGATCACTTGTCACTCCAAACGACAAGCTTCTCCTTGCGCCAGCAACATTTTTCGGTGCAACAGTTGATGCAAAAGTGACTGAATTTTTGCGTGTAGTTTTTGGATTTTACTGCAATTACTGCAAGAGGAATGAAGAAATCACGTGGATCGTGACGTAGAATAATGCTTTCTGGTGCACGACTCAATTCACACGATCACGTTCGTTCCTGAGGTGCTATTCGAAACAGACCATGAGGGAGGAGGTAAGATGCATTATATTTCTTGCATTCTCTGCTCAGAACATGCAGAAACGATCGTTATAACGCTAGCAGTATTGCATTGGCAAGAATTCTTTGAGATATTTCCTCTTGCAGTAAGAACAGGGATGCATTTTTTCACACTAACCTCGCTCATCCCGAACATGGTTCAACAGGAACTGTGGCTAGTTTACATGCTGATGATCCACGTAGATCTGCAACAGCAAGGAATGAGCGTGGTCCATGCCATCATGGTCGGTTGGAGTTGACCAGCGCGCGGCCTACGCTGCACTGGTTGCATGGGTATGTGGCGCGCCCACGTGGCAGATTTCTTACGTCATGAACAACGTGATTTGACCCTACTCGCCCTAGTCTCTGTGCTGCATGTTGAGGGAAAGTCCCGGCTGGAAGGCCTACAACACGACATGCGTGCTCTTGAGCTGGACATCAAGATGCGCTTGATCCGATCTAGATCAACGGCTGATCCATGTAAGTGCAGCGCAGGTGCGCTTGATCAAGGTGACTTGGAACAACTGCTGAACCGTGATCTACGAGTCCTGGCATTCTTGTGTCACGAGGCACGTGATTTCATCATTCCTCTTGCAGTAAAACCCAAAAACTACACGCAAAAATTCAGTCACTTTTGCATCAACTGTTGCACCGAAAAATGTTGCTGGCGCAAGGAGAAGCTTGTCGTTTGGAGTGACAAGTGATCACCGCTGCTTTTCCTTGTCAGAGTCAACAATACACTTTGTTCTGCAGCGTTGGGAGTGGTGTTGGAGTAGAATTTGCTGAGTAGACGTCGCGGAGGGGCGAGCTTTCCTGCGCAGGTATGAGTTTGGACGTATTTCAGAATGGTCGAGTGGAAAATTTCAAAATTGTTTATTTCAAGAAAACCCAAAAAGGATGATGGGGGACATGTCCTCAGTGTTAGAAGAGGTGTTCTACTATCTGCCGGTGTATAGTGTTTGCTAATTGAGGACGTAGCTCGCTGTTTTATCAGCGCTTGTAATTTGGCTATTTTCAAGACGATCATTTGTGGCGTCAAGGCATGATTGCCCTCGTCTTCTGGGATGCTGGCGTGGCTAAGTGGTGCTGCCCCAAGAACTCTTCTAAGGTGAGGTAATGTTGGCTTGATGGAGTTTTGTTCGTAGCTTGTTCTTGTACGCTGTGCCGTGGCTCGTTTGTAGACCCATAAATTGTGCCAATACTGGGCCAATATTGAGGGGTATACCAATTTCATGGTTCCCTTCAAAAGATTTTGCGCGGGCTTTGGAATGTCGATCTACACCCCAAAGCAAACCTACCTGCAAAATTTGAGCGAAATCTGAGAGATCGACTTGCACATATGTTCTGGTTTTCTCAGACATGCTCTCTTAAAAAGAAAAAAAGAAAAGAAAAAAGAAAAGATAAGGCCACACTGAAGAAGGTCTGTGGTTCGACTCACCCGACCGACGGTACAATTTCAGCCCGACCGTAACTTTTTTTCGGCGGGCTGTCGTGTGACTGACGTACGTGGGCTGAACACGTCCACGTCTACGTGCTGTGCAGCGTGAGTCTGCGGACGCAGGCGGCTCCTTTTGGACTTGACTTGTAGTTGTACTGCAGTGCAGTGCAGTGAGTGGTACGACTGCTGCCTTGTGCTGGTAGTAGAGTCTACTCGATACGACCACCGGCACACTGGCGAGACTTATTTTGAAGTGACCGTCCGGTTGAGAGTGATTGCCTCGTTCCAGATTAAGGACGGCCTTCTGTGTTGGGATGAAGCACAGACGAGATTGCACCTTCCTCGTGTGTTGGGAACGATATTTCACCTGTACCGGTAAGTTGCTGCTCCATGTGTGCAAGCACAGGAAGCGTCGATGGAAAAAGCCCATGTATTCGTGCACGCCGACACCAAACTAGCAATACATGTACCGGTACATTGTACAATTTGTACTTCGAAGTAGTTCCCGAACTTACTTTCAACTCGCATCGTTCTTCATTTGCTTGATGATTTGGACAGTCAGAGTCACCGCTTGAAGTTATTCTCTTCTCGTTCCAGAGCTACACAATGTTTCAAAGTATTAGCCAGTGATCCCTTTATACAACATGTATGGCATAACACTGCGTAATAATACCGATGTACTGGGTGTCTAAAGGCAGTACAGTGTATTTACATGTACTAAAAAATATATTAAAAAAAAAAATCCGCCCGCCCGCCCTTAAAAAAATGTCCATGTTAGTCGAACCACACACCTTCTTTAGTTTGGCCTAAGATCAACTGTCAATCGATCAACATGAAACATCTATCAAACAAGGCTTACCTATACTAACAATATACATATAGGGCTGTGCATGCTTTCAAAATTCTTCCTTGTTGAAGAAGAATATTCTCATGCTCATGGGCGCACTAGTAGTTCCTTTGCCAGATGTTCTATGCGTATTTCAATAACTTATCAGCTTGAACACTCGGGCAAGGCACATTCGGGCCTACACATGTAGCCTTGAATTTTGGCTTGGAGGTATTATTAAAATGTTATCTATATTCCATGGCTGCCAGGTTTATCCTTAGTTATTTCTCCGTGATTCGCTGACGAGTCCAAAAAGGACGAAACAGCTAGTGCTGTCCCCAGATTGTTTGTTCTAAATCTATAATTCTATTATACTGACACACAATCGCCGGACAGCAGTTTCAACCTTTTTACCTCTCATCAGTGGAGTTCGGAGTGGGAGGTTAAGAAAATGGCAATAGGGTCTATATTTAAAAAATTCACGGTTCGCGTGAGACTCGGTTTATTTATATAGAGGCCGAGTTTTCCGTATCCGTAGGAACGCCACCACCCTTCAAGGATCAAGGCGCAGATGCAGCTCCTAATGCGGTGGGAGGTGAGAAGATCAGATCACCAGCATGTGGTCAAAGACCGAAAATCCCATTCACTGCATCCATGTTTTCCTCGTGCCAGGCCACCAGTTCCCAATTAACTGTGGGTCACAGCACGGCTGGAAAAAACCCTTCCGCTTCCAAGCAGGACTTGAACCTGGTACCCTCTGTTTCTCAATCAAGGTCTTAGACCATCCCACTATGCCTGCCTGCGTCTATAAGGTCTATATGAAATGAACAAAAAGCATTTTGAAAATGGCTCAAGCATCCGATTTTGAAAGTCCGAGAGCTATCTGCGAGACACGTACAAAGGGAGCTTTGCACGAAGGCAGATACATAATTATTACATTTGACACTAACCAAATAGAGTGGTCGATCAAGCCGACGCACGGTCACGTAATACAGTGATTGAGTCTATAATAAGCTATAGTGACATGTAGCCAGGCCCACGGCACGATAAACTGACTTGCATCATGCTAAAACCGTTCACACAAATCTCTTCGAGCTCCAGTGTGGGAAGAAACCCATTCCTAAACAAATCCCTTATAATAGCTATTATATTCATTGCAGGATAGGGTGGTTGCACCGGGAAGTGGATAGTGGCACCAGGTAAGATTGCAGTACAGTCGTCCACCATCAAGCCAGTATTTCATTGGCCAACGCCCTGGATGCACCAGCATGATGGGGATATTCCCATTCATCGACACATGCTCCCCCACCCTATTTTTCCCCCATGCCCCCCCCCCGACAGTTCTTCAGCGCTTGACCTAAGTACTATTTGGGCCGCACTACTTTGTAGCAGTCCGATGATACTATAGAACTAGAACTAAATGCACGTGATCGCCTCTGGAACTAGGGCCGGCCATGAGTCGACCCACCGTCGTGCCTCCCAGTGTAAATTTTGCTTATTTGATCCTACCACAATCTGGAACATTATCAATACTCGTTGACTTGCCAGCCCTAGTTTGGGTGGATCCGGGCATGTTTCTGCCTTCTCTTCAGCATGTATTCTCCTGCAGGTGCATCTTTCGCCTCCTTCTAATGTGCGAGCACATTTCTGTGGAGATTCAACGAAACATACACCAGAAAATACAGAGCGGAACAGTTGCTGCCAATGCGACACAAACACCACATGGACCTAAAACCTCATAGCCACCCTGGGAGTTAGATGCATTTATGGGCAGTATGCCAGGATTTGCACAGCCAATTTCTAATCAGATCAGCAATGCTGTGTGCAACCAAGGGGGCATCTTGGACTCAAAAACCAACCGATTGTGGTCCAAACCAAACGGCAGCTTTGTCGACGGGTTCAAATTGGCACTAAACCTCCCTACTCTGATAAGACCTACAACTCATGTATGACAGATTTCAGAGGGTCTAGCCTAGTGAGTGTGAACAAAACAGGGCAAACCATATCTCCAAGTGATTCACATGCTGGTATATTCTCCGTTTATCTTACATAAATTCCGAGCAATTTGACACCCGCATATACTCTCACTACTACTGTTGAAGGATTGAGCACAAACCATGTTCTATTTGTTTGACTAAAGGAACTTGCAACAGGCACGGGACCACTAGAATCTGTAAAGACTCTCACGGGATTGGCCACCATACATACCTTTCGGGAAGTCCTGTTGGAAGCAGAATGCTCGGAGAGCAAAGTCGAGCGAGAGCTGCATACAGTACCACAGCGAGAAGGATAAATCACATGAACAGAAGGAAGCAGGCGTATCCGTACACATCTGAATATGCACTTATGAGAGGAAAGTCCGTGCGACAAAAGAGGACCGTGCTATGCAGGTGTATGTCTTACCCGGGTACGTACTAAGTGACTTCGACAGTACGTCTATTATTATTGAAATTGAAACACTTGACTGACTGGAGCCAAAACTATCAATTGACGCTTACTCCGGTCACCCGAATGTTTCGGTACCACTACCATTTGTTCGTTGCAATCGAACCAAGGCATAGTTGAGTCATGTTCAATGTGCCAGTTGTTACCTGACGTGCCCAATGCATCAGCCGCTATGTCAGATTCCACCAGCCGTGCACCAAACCAGGCGCAATGCGCAAACTGATGATGGTGGTAGCGGTGATGGGAGGAAGGAGAGCGCTGTGCCAGAGTGTACATTCTCCGCTTGACCCTTTCACGGTCTCACAATCATTAAAATTTAGCACTGGTGTGCAGGTTGTGTCCAGAGCTTCCAGACTAGAGATCTCGAGATCCCAAACATCCGCAAAGGGTAACTGAAGTTGTGGATGACTCAAGCTACAAAATTGTTGATTTCCGTATTAATAGCCTCATTTTGACTGGATTCTTAGACCGTAAAAGGGTTGAAGCGCTTGTGCTCGCAGGCCTGTATTTACCACCATTCGGCCTGGTGTGTCAAATTCTTTCTCCCAGCAACAAAATATGACATATGAAACTCGCTTGAGAATACAGAGAAAAAGATAGTGTAGTCATTGGAGAGGGGGGGGGGGGGTGTACTTGTAGCTCGCCCTATGAATGTGACGCTTGCATTGACACGCTGCTAACAGTGTACCCGGTAAACCCAGACTGGGCTTGCCAGGTTTTAGCGGCCGTCGTAAGTTCCCTTTGGAAACGGATATGATAATTTTTTTAACAGTATACTAAAGCAAATCTGTCATACCGGCTATCTAGGCTGCACGTCTGGTGCAAGTACAGGTGCGCATCCTTAACTATGTTACTAGTACATACACAAAATAGGAGATCCCCCAGATAGGCGTTAGCCTTTGGGTAATCCTGAAATAAAGAAGATTATTATTATTGTAGAAGAGAAAAGGACATATGGATACGAGTTAAGAGTAACTCTCCATCACTGTAACATGATACTTTATACAGTCAGAAAGTGCAATAACTAGGCACAAAACTGACAGAGTACTGAAACATTCGACGTCCTGACACCTAGCTTCAACACATCTCCGTAGCGCTAACCGACAGCCTTCCAACTTGGAAGGTTCAGAGTTATGGAAAGACCAAAGAGGGGAAGGCAAGCGCAACGAAAACGAGCAAAAGCTACAGTCCCAACGGAACAAAGAATGTCGATTGTTACTGGACGATGACGAGACCAGTACGATATTTGACAAAGCGGTCTAACTACAATTCGAAGCAGCAAAGCAGCACACCACCCAACTTGGGTGGGTCATAAATATCAAAGATAAGTAAAGAAAGGGAAGCTTTGCGAAAACGAATTGTACAAGCCGAAAGCCAAACTCCTACAGTACTCCTCATGCATGACATTGTGATGGACTAGTTGACTACAAAACAAGTTGTTTCACACGACGTACGTTTCGCCGTATGGTTCGTGACGGCTCATCAGGTGTGCAGTATGAAACTCGGATGTTGAGCCATAAATAAATGTAGAAGAGAAAAGGACATATGGATACGAGTTAAGAGTAACTCTCCATCACTGTAACATGATACTTTATACAGTCAGAAAGTGCAATAACTAGGCACAAAACTGACAGAGTACTGAAACATTCGACGTCCTGACACCTAGCTTCAACACATCTCCGTAGCGCTAACCGACAGCCTTCCAACTTGGAAGGTTCAGAGTTATGGAAAGACCAAAGAGGGGAAGGCAAGCGCAACGAAAACGAGCAAAAGCTACAGTCCCAACGGAACAAAGAATGTCGATTGTTACTGGACGATGACGAGACCAGTACGATATTTGACAAAGCGGTCTAACTACAATTCGAAGCAGCAAAGCAGCACACCACCCAACTTGGGTGGGTCATAAATATCAAAGATAAGTAAAGAAAGGGAAGCTTTGCGAAAACGAATTGTACAAGCCGAAAGCCAAACTCCTACAGTACTCCTCATGCATGACATTGTGATGGACTAGTTGACTACAAAACAAGTTGTTTCACACGACGTACGTTTCGCCGTATGGTTCGTGACGGCTCATCAGGTGTGCAATATGAAACTCGGATGTTGAGCCATAAATAACTTTCTGACTGTATAAAGTATCATGTTACAGTGATGGAGAGTTACTCTTAACTCGTATCCATATGTCCTTTTCTCTTCTACATTTATTTATGGCTCAACATCCGAGTTTCATATTGCACACCTGATGAGCCGTCACGAACCATACGGCGAAACGTACGTCGTGTGAAACAACTTGTTTTGTAGTCAACTAGTCCATCACAATGTCATGCATGAGGAGTACTGTAGGAGTTTGGCTTTCGGCTTGTACAATTCGTTTTCGCAAAGCTTCCCTTTCTTTACTTATCTTTGATATTTATGACCCACCCAAGTTGGGTGGTGTGCTGCTTTGCTGCTTCGAATTGTAGTTAGACCGCTTTGTCAAATATCGTACTGGTCTCGTCATCGTCCAGTAACAATCGACATTCTTTGTTCCGTTGGGACTGTAGCTTTTGCTCGTTTTCGTTGCGCTTGCCTTCCCCTCTTTGGTCTTTCCATAACTCTGAACCTTCCAAGTTGGAAGGCTGTCGGTTAGCGCTACGGAGATGTGTTGAAGCTAGGTGTCAGGACGTCGAATGTTTCAGTACTCTGTCAGTTTTGTGCCTAGTTATTGCACTTTCTGACTGTATAAAGTATCATGTTACAGTGATGGAGAGTTACTCTTAACTCGTATCCATATGTCCTTTTCTCTTCTACATTTATTTATGGCTCAACATCCGAGTTTCATTATTATTATTATTGGACTTTATTACATTGTCACATGGGTACATGGAGTGGCGTGAGTAGTGGTGGCGATCATGAAAATCAGAGGCAGGGAAAGATTGGACCTAATCACTGCAGTCTTCTCAGCTCGTTTGATTTCTGATTTGTTGGCGCTCCGCCTGCCCCTTGGTGTTGGCACTGGTCTGACACTCCTCCTGCTCGAGAGCTTTGTGTTCAGAAGGAGAATGTGTTGTCTTTGCAGTTGGTTGGCACTGTTCGTCGTGAAGGTGCGAAATAGATCCCTTGATCTCTTGATATTTCTCTCTTTTTCTTGTCACTACGTTTTTGTCACTTATTGGATTTGCATGCTGTTTTCTTGATTCTTCACATCTATTTTTCGTGTCACTTCTACACATAATTGGAGTGATGTATCTCTGAACCTCTTTTCCTTATAGTTGTAGTCTTTTAGCTTGTTTCCATCATTCCCTTTAGTATTTTGACAAGAAGGGAACGAAAACGTTCAATACTTTGACACATGTCCTAATTGGCTGGTGGTGACTCTTGCGTAGATGCATGCGTAGATAATACATTTTTTGTAATAGGTGAAGTACTTCTTACTTAAGCTGTAGTAGTCGTATTTGAGTTTAATTGCACCTTGGAGATCTTTGTCGAGCCAAGGGATCTTGGGGTTACGGTTGGACTGACGAGGGTGGTGGCTGCCATGTTTGGGTATAGCGGGTCTTGCTCCGTATTGTGGCACATAGAAGGAGAGCACGTCATCAAGAACTGCGGTGAACTTCTCCACAGCTTCATCAACAGTAGTGGAGGTGAATAAAAGATGCCAATCACAGGCAAAAAAAGTGCAGAGTTGATGATTGACCGAGTGGAGGGTGTAACCTTGCGGAAGGCATGTCGCGGAGGGGTAGGAGTCTGAGAGCAGTTGTAAGAGGTGTTAGCAGTGGCAATGTTGTAGGCTAGCGTTGTACTGACTTGCAAAGTGATCCGATGCAGCAAGCGGGGCAGCATCGTCAACAGAGCGTACAGGGAGGGGGCGGATCGTAGCAAGCAAGTCCAGACAGGACAGTCTTCCATTCGGAGTGACACGGGTGGGGAAATTGACAAGCTGCTGGAGGCCAAAGGTAGAGAACACGTGTGATAGCTCCGTACCAGCACGCGATGTGGTGTCACCACTCCACCAGTCAGAATTGTGGGCATTGTAGTCACCGGTAAGAAAAACATCAAATAAAGAGAGTTCCAAGGAACACAGCGTGTCGGTAAGTATGTCGCAAAAGGAGGTGAGATCAAGAAGGGATTGTGAAAGGGGGCGGTAATGACAGCAAATGAGTAGCGGATTGGCCCGGAGACCTGCAGGTGCACCAAGCTCAATCCATAAGGCCTCGCTTTGGGGAGAATAAAGGTCATGGCGACGGGTGCAATGTGAAAATGTCCCCTCACGTATGAGAATGGCCACGCCACCATAGCCACGTAGGTTTGATCTCAGGTTCTTATGTGTAGATCTGTCTTTACGGAAGCTTGTGTAGCCTGGAACACTGAATAAAAGTGACGGGCTTAGCCAGGTTTCTGTTAAACATATTATGGTGGGCTTGTTGGCATGCCATATTGCGTACAATTCTGGAAGTTTGTTTGTTACAGAGCGACAGTTGATAGTTACAATTGTAAAGCTGCGAACAGTTTATCGAATTGATGGCAAGGCTATCGGCTGGCTCTCATCATATCTCTCTAACCGACATCAGCTTGTACGCCTCTCAACTGTGTTGTCGGAGCCTTTACCCGTTGCTTCTGGAGTCCCCCAGGGTTCAATCCTTGGGCCACTGCTATTTCTCCTGTATATTAATGACCTCTCCGATATTGCCCCTGGTGTCAGCCTTTTTGCTGACGACACAGCTCTGCTTTGCTCCAATGCTTGCCCTCTACGGCTGCATGAAGCCATGCAAGATAGCATTGGCAAGGTTATAACTTGGATGCATGATTGCAAGTTGCAGCCAAACGTTGATAAAACGGCAGCTATGTACATTTCCCCTTCTCCCCCTTCCCTGCCACTTTGTTTTCCTTCTTAAAGTGTTGCTATTCGTATTGTTGAAGAGCGTAAGCATCTTGGCGTTGTGATTGACTCTAAATTGTCGTGGTCACCCCATGTGCAGTATGTCTGCAAGCGCACAAGCTCCATCCTTGGGGCTCTTCAAGCCCACTGTAGACATCTTCCTCTTTCTTGCAAACGCTTGTTTTATCGTTGCTATATATTGCCCTTACTTGACTACTCTGATACTGCTTGGTCTGGCATAACTACTACTGTATTGAACAAGCTAGAAACCCATAACCGCATGCTCCCTAAAATCTTATTTAGCAAAGATCGTCGCTTTCCCTCCGCTAGTCTTTACAAAATTGCCAAGATCAGTCCCCTTTCCACTCGACATAAGTACCACCTCTGTGTTCTCATACATAAAATATTACTAAATAAAATACGATATTTGAAGAAGGGCTGAGGCTTCCTGCTGCTCCATCTGTGAAAAGAATTCGGGTGGACACACCCATTCCCATATCGCTGCACATCACATCCGAACCAGTTTTTTTCCAACGTTTCGGCACTTGGCCATCGTCAGGTAATAACAATGAATACCATGGAAGCCACACAAGAGCAGTATATACGCAGAGTGTAGCGCCAAAAAAAGATGCGAATTATGCCACCTAGTATGCAGAAGGGGGGGGGCAGAGAGAGAGAAAAGGCGCAACTAGCACATCACGGAGGAGAAGCAGCAGAAGGTAGCGCGCATTGTGCTCTGTGAATGGCGTTACGCAGAGTGTAGCGCCAAAAATAAAATGATGCGAGTTATGTCACCTCTATACAGAGGGGGGGGGGGAGAGAAGGTGCAACTGTGCACATCACGGAGAAGAAGAGCGCGCCGTTGTGCTCTACGAAGTGAGGGTACATGCCAAATAATTATACTTGTAGTGTTAATTCTAGCACATCAAAGGAGGGGAGCACGGAGGCCCATGCGTCAATGCACTATGAGGTTAAACTTCCATGCCAAGCTGTTACCACCAGGGACGCGACGAGGCATCAGGAACAGAATGGATTTGAGTGACCCGCCTCATATTATAATTATTCAGTGATATTGAAGTAGCAGCAGGGGAAGCTAAGAAAATTCACAACAAATCCCATCCGGTGCTTATGTTCACATGGGGCTTAGCATCACGAATCTCAATCGCCTCGCGCAGTTTGCGACGGGCTCGATCAGGCTCTCTTCCTATTACTTCAACTGCAGAGAATGCACTTTGCCCATAGTTGCCCCCTTCTGCATACTAGGTGACATAATTCGCATCTTTTTTGGCGCTACACTCTGCGTATATACTGCTCTTGTGTGGTTTCCACGGTATTCATTGTTACTACCTGCGATGAGTGCCAAATTAAATTCACACTTAGGCTGTTAGGTAGGTCGTCAAGACCTCGTTAGTTACATGTATGTCCAGTGGTCGTCTCTTGTTGTCGCACTACATGTCACGCTTATTGAGGTTTCTCGCACTTGCACCTTTGTGTCATTATTGCAATTTTCGCTGTTTACTTTAGCTATCTTCTTTATTGCGCTGTTTTACCACCTTCTTACTGTGTTTAATCCACTGTTCCTGTTCCTTTTCCCTTGCCTGTATTTCACCTGACGAGAAGGCTTGAAAGTATACTTGTGAAGACAAAAACTTTCAAGATGTTTGTAATGAGCCTGAAGTGTGTCCTTTTTATGAGTATTATCGCATTTTTGTCTCAGAGGAAACTGTTTAAGTAAAATACCCTTGCATATGCAGGCTTATAATTGGTTCTCCGAAACACGGAATACCCGGAACTCATTCAGTCTCCCACGCGCTGCCTCCACCCTATTCACTAGATCCCCGATCTTTGCTGGCTATGTGTTTTAGGGCTAGGCGGATAATGCTCGCCGAAACCCCTCATTCTGCTTTTCGGTCTGCTCAATATTCTGCTCATGAGAGTGCATTTTCTGCTGAAATTTCTGCTGAAATCCAGTTATGTAAAAATACACTTGGCACACATAATTGGGTTCAGGATCTAAAAAGATGAGTCATGTGAAATACTAGACAAGGCATTCTAGTCTTTATGATCAGTTCTCACCAAGTATATTTGGACTGACTGCGTTAGCCAGAGGAAATGGCTGTGCTGAAGGCTGGGGAAATATCACACAAAGAGGTAAATGGGGCTGCTAAAAGGCAATAACGTATGGACAACAACACAAGACATTCTAGTTTTTATGATCTGTTCTCACCAATGGACGGATTATACTGCCGTAGCATAATATGGCCCAGTTGCAGCGATTTTCGACCTTCGTTGCAAAATGCTTGTTTTGCGAACATTTTCAAGTCTGACTTCACTGGTGTCGTGATCCACGGAATACCCGTCCACGGCCCGGCTTGCGCAGCAAAAGATGATTTGATTTGAATCTTTTCACACAGCGGGCTTTTTCACCGAAGGTCGAAAATCGCTGCAACTGGGCCATATTATGTAGATCTACGACTCGTAGCCTTCTGCCACTGGCCTGCCATTCAAGGCTGCTACTGTAACAGATTCACTGTTACTACTAACACTAGGAATAGGATACACTTATCACCTGCTATTATCACGCTGCTGCTGTTAGGTGTTATGTCCATCATTGCTTGTTCATGTATATAAGAATGCATTATGGCAAGGATCATTGCTTATTCCAAGAATGACTACTGAAGTTAGTTGGACTGTTACACTGGTAGCAAGAGGATGGTTTTTCTTTTCGTCATGTTCGGGCTACGCGCAGTGGCCGCATTAGTCGCCTACGGTATATTCGAGATTCAGAAGCGTCTGAATCACCTTATCGCACTCGGTCAGTGCGATGGATCAGATCAAACGCCAAGACGTGCTCAAGCTCCCAGCGGAGAGAGGCAACGCATGCGCCATGTTAAGTCTCCGCCTGTGTTTCGTGGAGATACAAGAGAGTTCAAGAAGTGGGCCTTCGCCATCGAACTCGCCATGAAGTCCCTGCAGCTGGACAACGCGGAGGAGCGCTTGAGCTACGCGGCGAGTTTTCTGGAGGGCAACGCTCGTCTTTGGTTTATCGCCTCTCAGGAGGCAAACACGCTGTTTTCCGACTGGCCAGACCTGAAGAGCAAGCTGGGAGAAGTGTACGGCCCGGTTTATGACAGGGAACAGGCGCGCATCGACTTATTCGCTCTTCACCAAGATGAGACTCTTGACGAATACATCAACAAATTTTCGCGGCTTAGCTTACAAGTTCCCGAGCTTGATGACCACTCCAGAGCTATCTTGTTCACGCGTGGGCTGGCTCAGGGCCTAAGCGGTGAGGTACTTAGGGAGCATCCGCAACATTTGGCCCAAGCCATACGAGCTGCGGTCTCAGCAGACCAGTCGATGCGGCTAGCCCAAGCAAGCTACGCCAAGGCAGTGCGCGCACCAGGGCATCAGAGGCGCCAGCCTGGACCCTGGTCAAGCCAACCAACACCATCCGGTGGGAGAGAAACCAGGGAGCCAGAGGGTCTTTCAAGGCTGTGTTTCACCTGCAGGAAACCCGGCCATATTGCCAGATTCTGTCCAGAAGGAGGGAGGAACGCCACAAGCAAGCCTTCTTTAAACGATGGACGCCAGTAAGGAAGGGAGTGCGACTACTGGCGAACACGAGAGCACCCAGGAATAGGCCACGAATCAAAGTTCAGAACAAATTCAGCCCCTTAGCAAATGAGGAACCACGCCTCGAGGAGACCGAAATTCAAGCCTCGCCTGTCAAGCATTCGCCACCTGATACTGTTGGCCGGCCTAATGAAGTAACCGCCAGCACAGGGAGCATTTCCGCCGACAACGAACACGACCTAATGCGCGTCCAGGGCAAGATAAATGGACGTCGCGTTACCATGCTACTGGATTCTGGGTCAACCCACGACTTCATTTCAACTGACCTTGTCAAGAAGCACAACATCTCCACAACAACCGGTAGCGACGTCCTGAACGTCACACTTGCTGATGGATCGGTCCGCTCACAGCCTATTACGAAAGCGGACAGCTTGAAGACCGTAGTCGGCGACTCTAGCGAGCACCAACAGTTCCTAGTATTCCCTATGACGCGGTATGACGTGATCCTCGGCAAACCATGGCTGACCCGGACGAACCCACAGATCAATTTTCGTACCAATGAAATCAAGCTGGAGGGTGGATCCATCATCTGTCAACCGAGTGAAAGTGATGGCACGGACAAATCCAACCCACCGATCGAGACGTTCCTCATCTCAGGGAAGCAGGCTAGGCATGCAATGAGAGGTGGCGCAGAAGGAATCCTAGCGTACCATACTAACGGTCTATACTGTCCTCTCTTGGTCACCACTCTCCCTATTACCTATATTGTAATTACCATTCATGTATTGCGCTTCAGATTTTCTTCCGTTTTTGTCTCTTGGTGCGTTACCGGCATGGCGATACTGAGACCTAATGGTCAGTGGAGTGCCTGTAGCCTCACCAGCACTGCTACTATCTGTGACTGTGGCGACCACCATTCAATGTCTAGTCCTCCCCTAACCGTACCCCAACTCTCTCTCTCTCAGCTCTCTTTTTATCTGTCTTTTCTTACTCTTTTTTCTTTGTCAGCTTTCCTGGTGGTTATGTGCTTTTTCAAGTAAATATAAAAAAAAAAAGTATGTGACAGCAGATCCGGACGAGCCACAGACGGTGGATAGTCCGGGTAGGGAGGATCAGAAGGATTTCAAGGACCTGCTGAAGGAGTTCGGGGACGTCTTTCCCGATGAGCTTCCAAACAAGCTGCCACCCAGAAGAGGCGCAGATCACGAGATAAAAACGGAAGAAGGAGCTAAACCGCCATCTCGTGCAGCATATCGTTTACCAAAACCAGAGATGGATGAGCTTCAAGCTCAGCTCACCGAGCTGCTCCGTAGAGGATTCATCCAGCCCAGCAAATCCCCATACGGAGCCCCTGTGTTCTTCGTAAAGAAGGCGGATGGAACACTTCGAATGGTATGCGACTGGCGTGAGCTAAACCGCATAACCATTAAGAACAAGGCATGCCTACCGAATATTGACGACCTCTTTGATACCGTCCAAGGCAGTGCGTATTTTACCAAGCTAGATCTGAGGTCCGGTTACAATCAGATTCGAATAGAAGAAACAGATATTCCGAAGACAGCAATAAATACCCCATTCGGTCACTTTCAGTTCACAGTGATGGGTTTCGGCCTAACAAATGCCCCGGCAACATTCCAAACCTTGATGAACAGTGTCCTCCACAAATTCGTTGTGGTGTTTCTAGACGATATCCTCATATTCAGCAAATCATGGGAGGAGCACCTCGATCATGTCAGAACCATCTTAAACGCCCTCAGGAGGAATGAGCTATATTGCAAACCGTCTAAATGTGAATTCGGCCGGACAGACGTTCTGTTTCTTGGGCACCGGATAGACGGCCAATGCATTTCCCCAGATCCAGAGAAGATCAAGGCCGTGCATAACTGGCCTGTCCCGACGACGGTCACGCACGTAAGACAGTTTCTGGGATTCGCTAAATACTTTCGAAGGTTCATTAACCATTTCTCGGCCATCTCCAAACCCCTGGAGGAACTGACAGGGAAACATGTGCGCTTCGAGTGGAATCAGACTCGACAGGAGGCATTTGAGCGATTGAAGTCTGCTCTGCTGGATGCACCAGTGTTGCGACTAGCAAACGTCAGTCAGGATTTCCGCGTTGAGACTGACGCAAGTGACTTTGCTGTGGCAGGAGTCTTAACGCAGCAAGCAGAGGACCAGTCCTGGCATCCTGTGGCTTACGTGAGCCGAAAGCTGTCTTCTGCCGAACGGAATTACACGGCCGCCGAGCGAGAAACTTTGGCTGTAGTGTACGCCCTGCAGTGCTGGCGAGTCTACCTATTTCGCCACTTTCAACTCTACACCGACAACATGGGAGTTGTCTACCTCAGGACCAAACCAAACTTAACCAAGAGAGAGGCTCGATGGATTGAATTCCTGGCCGACTATGACTACACGGTACATCACAAGCCAGGGAAGTGTAACATAGCAGACCCGTTGTCACGTCGACCAGACTTGGAACTGAATGGAATCGAGTTCTCTCTGGATGTGAATCAAGGAATTGCGAATCAGATCTCAGCAGGGTATGATAGTGACCCAGAGCTTTCGCCAGTAATCAAGCGCTTGATGGCTTGCAGCGAAGACGCCATGCATGAGCGATACGTCTGGAACAGTGTGGACCGGCGGCTGTACCTAGTAACATCGGGCGATGCTCGCCTCTGCATTCCTCGCGGTCCGGTACGGCTGCAACTGCTCAAACAGAATCATGATTGCCTGACGGCCGGCCATCCGGGGAGAGACAGGACCTACCTGAAGCTGAGCAGATACTTCTATTGGCCAGGCATGAGAAGTACTGTGAAGGACTTCGTTAAATCTTGCGACCGGTGCCAACGCGTAAAGGGTAGCCAGACCAAGGCAGGACTGTTGCAGTCCCTTCCAGTCCCCGAACAGCCCTGGACAGACATCAGCATGGATTTCATCATGGCACTGCCGCTGACCTGCCCAGGACATAGCGCCATTCTAACCTTTGTGGACCGTCTGACGAAGTATGTGCACCTGATTCCGACGACTGTTCATGTTGACTCTAAGGAGGCAGCCCGATTGTACGTAGATCATGTGTTTGCTGCCCATGGCTTGAGCAAAACGATAGTTTGTGATCGAGATCCGCGATTCACGTCGGCGTTCTTCAAGGAGGTTTTCAGTATTCTTGGCGTGGAGCTAAAAATGAGCACGGCCAACCACCCGCAGACCGATGGCATGACTGAGCGTGTGAACCGTGTCATTGAGGATACGCTAAGAGCTTTCGTCAACCATAGGCAAAACAATTGGGATGAACTCCTATCGCTATGTGAGTTTGCGATCAACAATGCCGATCAAGCGTCAACAGGTAACACGCCATTTTTCCTCAACCATGGATGCCATCCAGTTACTCCCTCGAGCTTATTGACGAAGCAGAAAGCTGGAGCTGGCATGGACACGAATGGTCCGCTGTCATGGCTGGATGGCCGCGTAGAGGCACTACGTGAGGCACAGGATGCCATCGTGGCGGCGCAGGCCCGGCAATCATTGTATGCGGATCGAGGACGGGTGGAGGACGCCCTGATGGAGGGGGATGAGGTGTTGGTCTTCAGGGACTTCCTGCTGACGCCCGAGGAACGAGACAGGCCTTCACACAAATTAAGGCTCAAGTGGTATGGGCCGTTCAAGGTGCAGAAGAAAGTGGCCCCGAATGCGTACAGATTAGCTCTTCCAAGAATCATTCGGGCCCATCCAGTGTTCAATATTGCTGCCCTCAAGCTGTACCATGGCAATGAGATACCGGGCCGTACTCAGCCGGCACCTCCACCCCTAACCGATGCGGATGGCCATACGCGGTACATTGTCGAAAAGGTGTTGTCGCACAAGAAGAGAGGACGGCGCACGCAGTACCTAGTGAAATGGAAGGGCTACCGAGATGCCACCTGGGAGCCGGAGGAATACTTGATGGATGAAGCAGGAAACGCTATTATTCCGCTGAAAACCTACCTGGACCGTTTTTCATAAAATTGCTATTTAATTGGCAGCCACAGTTGTATTGCTAGTTTCTACGTGTTGCAATAGAAATGTAGCATTCTGCATGATTAGGATAGTGCTTCCCTGCCAGCCAGGAGTTATTTGCAGAGGACATGCACTGGATCTTGAGTTCATCAGTGTTGTTTTCGGCTACCATGCATTCCACATATCCATGCATGATCATTAGTTACCATAACTGTTCCTTCGAATTGGTACTGTTCTGACAGTTGAGAGGGGGGAATGGTGTAACAGATTCACTGTTACTACTAACACTAGGAATAGGATACACTTATCACCTGCTATTATCACGCTGCTGCTGTTAGGTGTTATGTCCATCATTGCTTGTTCATGTATATAAGAATGCATTATGGCAAGGATCATTGCTTATTCCAAGAATGACTACTGAAGTTAGTTGGACTGTTACAGCTACCTTCCGCAAAGTAACAGTTCCGGCCACATTTGGTGGATGGATGGACTGCGTGTCGAAGAACGCGGCAAATCTGCTGCAAAAGCAGAACGTCGCACGCCAATTCCGTGGTAACTGTCATTTGACATGGCAGAGAATGCTTTTTCAGCCCCCGTTCTGCCGAAATATGCTCGACCCCCCAAACAGGCGTTTTCTGCCGAAAATTCTGCCGGCATTATCCGCCAAGCCCTAATGTGTTTTGGGCAACATTACCAACGCAGGCCAAGACCAGCGCGTCGATGGATAATTTTGTTGCTAAAATCTCTGCTCAATTATAGGTGTCATGTATATCCTGCTGGTTGCCTCCTCCTTTGCCTTCTTTGTCTTTTATTTGTATTCTTTTATCTGTTTTACTGCTGTGGTTGGCTTTCACCCTTGTCTCAGTTTTACTGGCCGTCATCATGATGTGCCATGAGATAATGATATAAAATACAAATAATGGAATGTGCGTGGTCCCGGAAAAACGGGAAAGCATGAGCGCTCAACGGGGTGAAGACCGACATTAGTTTGTGGTAGGGGGCGTGACCCCGCCGTCGTGGAGCTGCTGTCTCTAAATCGCCACTTTCGGATAGTGTGCCGGATAGCCTCGGGCCAGAATGTTCTGTGGAGGACTCGCTCCAGTCCTGATGTTCTTCATGCACAGTTACGCGAGCGTAGGCGGTGCCCAGGTACTTCGACTCCATGACGGAGCAGTTGAGCACCTCGACGTCTCTTGTAGCACACCAGTCTCTGATAGACTCCGCATTGCAGCCGACCTTGATACTACCGAGATAGATAACGAGTTTCTTGATGGGCATAGCACCTATCAGAACGCAAGGATCGTCTGCCGGCTCAGTATCTGCTGACGTCTTTACATACCGAGAAGTGACGGTGCTACGCAGGGCTTCTGAGATATTAATTTTTCCAGTTGCTAATGCCTCTTGTAAGCTTGTACGGGCAAAACATAAAATAAAGACAATCAATGATTAGATCGAGCGCACGCGGTGATGATCATGTACAATGTCATTAATGACACTTGACAGATAATAATAATAATGTCACTAGTAAGCCTCAAGCTGAGATTCTTGCTTCAGCAACAACAAGCGCTGCCGAGTCTGAGGCCATTGCATGTAAGAATGCCTTGCGTGCACCACGCAGGCACATCAACGCTGAACGGACCAGTGCAAAGCCAATCTGGCAGAGGATGGAAGCTAGGGTGATGCTGTATGGCTCCCCAGTTTTGGCAGCGAGGAGAGAGGCGATGCGTTTGTAGAGCGAAGCACCATGCTTTCCCATGCCTCCGGTGGTAGAGAAGATGGCGGGGACAAAGCTGGAATGCTCCACCTCCCTCAGGCGCTGCACGACGCTTAGCCTTTTCATGACGGACATAGGTAGCAGCAAGTGAGTTGGAACGGTTCGAAGACGCATGGGGGTTGAATACCCGTGCATCATTTTAGGTGCGGTCGAACCGTCCTCCCCAAATGCCACTAGCCACGACGTCCAGGCGTGCCTGGTCGTCAGCAGTGCGATAACGGAGTTGCTCTCCGGAGAGTGGCTGGAGGTGTGGCTCAACTGCCACCTGGTGGGCCACCCGCCTGAGCAGACGAGCAGTGAGGTCCCTCACCTCGTTGTGACGAATGGACGGAAATCCACCCGTCGGACACGAGAGGGAGTGAGACACAGATATTACCAGCGCCGTTTTCGGATCGTGGGGAAGGTATACGTGAGCGGCTGTACTCTTGCCACTCTGTATGGTGCGGGTGTGTACTACCGGTGCCTGTTTCTATTCTGGGTTCAGAGTGTCTGGTGGCTGAGCTGCATGAGACGGTCTCAGATGCCTCTTCTGTACCCGCGTTCCCTTGATGTGCATGCGGATGGGCTTTTGTACATCATTGGACTTCTCTGCATTGAGGCAATAGGTGGATGATCTATATTCGGACCTGAATTTGCAGACTGTACACGTGTTATGGTTGTGGGAACGGTTCCTGATGTTACAGTACTGTACGACTTCCTTCCCATATTGGGCTGGGGTACGGGTGTGTGTGCAATGTGTTGTTGTCGAAGCTCTTTGATTTCTCGCTTGAGTTCCTGAACCTCTAGTTTCAAGGACAATATTGTGCCATCTCTATCCTCTTTCATGGACACAAACTCCGCGGACATGGATGCGAAGGATACCGCAAGGCTATTAAGCTGGTCTTCTACAACAGACGTACGGGGGTAGTGGCTGGCTGAGGCAGCACTCCCACGCTTTTTCCCGGAACGTTAGCATTCTTTTATTCGCTTCCATGTAATTGGGCTTATTGCCCGTTTGGTATTGCGAATTCAAAAAAAAAGAACAACAACAACAACAACAACAACAACAACAACAACAACAACAACAACAACAACAACAACAACAACAACAACAACAACAACAACAACAACAACAACAACAACAACAACAACAACAACAACAACAACAACAACAACGTCCATTGAAAGTCTACTTTTGAAGTACTTTCATGACCAATGTTAAGATGATCTAAGGAGAGATTCCTACACTCACTGTTTTCCTCGCTCCCCATAATCCAGGATAACTAATCTTTTCTCCGTTTCCATCGTCATCATAACATTGGGCATGATTGCCCGTTTGACTTGCCATGTAAAATAAAAGCAATACAATACAATACAAAAGACGACTTCTGGCAGTAAAACATTTAAAAAAAAGGACAGCGCTTACGGGGCCCTTCCAGGTGCAGAAGACATTCATCAATGGCACTTTGCGGTACGGGGTGCGGAAAGGGGCCTCCTCGTTAGACTTCGTCGACTTCTGCAGTTCTCCTTCCCGTCAGGGGTACCGAAAGGGGCCTCCTCGTTCGTCTTCGTCGACTTCTGCAGTTCTCCTTGGCAATTCCCGTCAGGCGTCACGCGTCAGGTCGACTCCTGCAGTTCTCAACTATTTCGCGTCGTCCCGCGACTGTCGCGCGATGGCTTTCTCGTACGGGACATCAGCCTTTAACGAGTGGCATTGGCACAAGCAAACCACTGACGGGGTCAGGTGTCAATAAAGTATCAACAGTGTGTCAACAAAGTGTCAACAAAGTGTCGACGACGTGTATGGCGGTACACTCATCCGTACACTAATTCTCGTGCCATTCTCGTGTCACAAAACTGGAACATCGAGCACCAGTATGGAAAGGCAAGAAGCCTTTCCAATGGTCCTCGTAGTCGGGTTATACCGTACCCTCATATAAATCCCTCCTACTATCGCAGTCGGGATTTATATTCAGCCGGTATAACCATTTGAGTCTGACTCGGGCCTCCCGGTCCCGAAAGGCGGGCTACCTTCCCTACGTGGCTACTTCAACTTGTCTAACCCCCAAGACGAAATTGTTTGATTTTTGGTCTCTGTTGTGTTCTGCCTTGTACGTGTAATTGTGTACCGTATTGTGGTCTATATATGCACGTTGTGTAATGCACGTTGTATCATCAATTTCGGCAAGCGTGTACGCACACGCCAAAGGGTGCGTGTATTTGGAAGATGGAGATTCCATGGATCCAGTCTGGCATCCGATGAGTACAAATTAGGGAGAAGTATAATACAAAAAGAAGGCAAAGAATAATCATTAATCATTTTCAGGATTAAAGGGGCACTCCGGGAATTTTTGGGTGGTGTGTTCTCTTTATGGGGGCCTATATCGCCCCTAGGGAATGGGTAATCGCGAAAACTAGATCTCCATGGCTTCATATATCGACTTTTTCGGTCTAGTGTTCGCGATTCCCCATTCCTTGGGGGCCATATAAGGCCCCCATGAAGAGAACACACCACCGAAAAAATCCCCGGAGTGCCCCTTTAACCAGAGGCTTACAGCTACAGAGCTAGAGAGGCAACCCCATTATACAACTCCCTGGTACAAACGGCACTCTGTCTTTTTCTTCTAGTTGTGAATGAGAGTTGAGACAGGAAGAACAAAAAACATCAAGTCCATCAGATCAAGCTCGTAGCCTTCAAGTTAAAGCTTACCATATTGGCGGGTGCAATTCAATCGACTACCTTGGATTTAAGGTGCTCCAAATCAAGGCAATCAAGGCGGGAGGAATACGAACAGCAGTCTTCTGTAAGTTTTTCTGTCTGTGTGGTGCCCCGTCTCAGCCTCTCTGTTTCTGTCTCTCCCTCACTATTTCTCTCCATCTCTATCGCTGTCTCTATCCCTCTCTCTCCGTCAGTTTCTCCGTCCCTTCTTGTATCAGTCTATCGTCTTTCTGGCCTGGTCCCTGCCTCTGTCTCTACCTCCGCTGCCTGCCTGCCTGCCTGCCAGTAGCAGCAGTACCGTAAAATCCCGCAAGAGCGCCTCGTCTCTCCCATGCGCCCCTTCCTGACCTCTTGTCAGGGAAGTGATTGATTGTATCCGCGTATGACTCTGTGATGCCGTACTGTACTGCGGACGAGTCCTCGCCCCGGAGGGATATCTACGCAACAATGCCAACCCTCTTGACCAGGGATCACACAAACCCTGAGTTTTGATGGTGTAGTAGTACTAGCTTTAGCGGGCGTGAGGGTACCTGAAGCGGCGGCACAATGAGCTAAGGGACATGCTTGCTGGTGGGCCACATCATGCGAATTATTTTGTCCAAAATTGAAATTTAAACAGCGAAAACATGGCCAGCAGTCGAGGACATCTGAGAGCTGTAATTTGTGTACTCCTCCGATGTGTCGAAGCTAGTAAGTTGCTGTTTGGAGCAGATTCGCTGAAATTCACTGTTTTCTGCATGTACTAATGCATGTACCGTAAAGTACCGTTGATCCTCCCCCTCTCTATTTCCCGCCCCCTGTCGATTTTTTTAATCTGTGAAGCGATTTCGCGGTATACAACGAAATACGATGTTGAACCGACGCTTGCACTGCTCTACACAAAACAGGCCAATCCAGGATGAAAATGTACACAATTCAGCACATCGAGTCTGATCCACCACGTCGTTGTACATCGTACTTCACTTGACAGCCTTGATCTAATTCCCGCCCCCCGCCGAAAACCAAGCTGGGAAGCGACATGACGTGGGGGGGGGGGGGGGGAGGGGGAGAGGGCCCCCCCGGGGGGGGGAGAGGGGGGGGGGAGGGGGAGAGGGGGGGGGGGGGATCAACGGTAATTTACGGTACTCATGTACTCAGGCATGCAGTCTCACTCGCATTTTGGATGTTTTTCTGGAATGGATGTTGCTCTGCGGCCCTTGGTGAACATTACCTGCGCTCATGGTACATGTATGTCTGGTTCCTGGATTGAAAGTGGACAGTCGACTTTTGTGCCTGGAAAAGGAGTAGAGAGCGATAAATGTACGTCTGTACCTTATTTTTGAGTGCTCTTTGTACATTTTTGGGCGCACAGTTTTCTTGTAGATTTTTTAGTTGTTTTGTCTCGTACCTCTGCCAGTATCGGCATGGTGAATTGGGCAGGGTGATTTTCTTCCTCTAGGCTTCGTGCGGCTGACTTTTCTTCGTCCTCTTTGAAAAGTGGTGCTGAAAAAATGTTGGATTCGCCAAATTATGTTGATATTCAATGTAAGTGATGACATGCAATTGCTGGCTATGAAAGGTTAAAATGATTGAAGAAAATTCAAAAATCACCGAAAACGCAGAAATAATTCGATCTGTTGCCATGGTTATTACGGTACTCGCACATAAAGTGACTCTCCAAAGCTACCCGTGCTGTCGGGGGGGGGGGGGGGGGCCTCAGGGCTCAATTCTTGGACCATTGCTTTTTGCTTTGTATGTTAATGATCTACCAAGTCATGTTTCTGGAATGTCATTGTTTGCTGACGATACAGCTGCTTTGCGCCACTGTAAAACTGTCAAACAGCTTGAGTCAGAGTTGCAAGACGCGATAAATATGATTGTCACCTGGATGTTCAGTTGGAGGCTTCAGGCAAACGTTTCAAAAACCAGAGCACTGTTTCTAACAGATTCTGCCTCAATGTTTAAGTTCACCTTTCCCAATTCACCCACAGAAATTCAGACGGTAAAGGAGCACAAACACCTAGGGGTAATGTTCGATTCATCCATGTCCTGGTCGGCTCATGAAGATTACAATTGTAATAAAGTCAGCCGTGCTCTTGGCTATATTAAAAGTCATGGTAAACATCTCTCTATTCCGTGCCGTTCAGCTATATATAAAACTTATCTCCTTCCATTGTTTGAATATGCTGCCACAGCCTGGTGTGGCCTAGCTAAGGTCTTATCTGATTCCATTGAAGTTCATCACAAGAAAGTTCTAAATATTTTGTTCTCGAAGAAACCTTCCTTTCCCTCCAATGAGTTGTACTTATTAGCTCAGACTACTCCGTTAGAGCAATGCCGACTAACTTGCCTCTGTATATTGGTTCATCGAATGCTCTTGGGTTGTTTTCCTGAACATATAAAGCCTTATAACTGGTTTGTTTCGGGCCGCTCAACCAGAAACAAAGTATCTCTTCCCAAGGCCAAGTCAACGCAATTCACAAGATTGCCATTCTTCCAGGGCTACTGTGCGTGGCTACAACTACCCGACTTAGTGAAGACTTCTGCATCATTGAAAGTATTTAAAGTGAAACTGAGGGCCTGCTGATGACTGAGTGCACCATAATAATAATAATAAACTAATCAATACAGCTTTTCGGCTGTTTCCTTTTCATGTATATAATCTTCTTCTTCCTTTTACCATGGTTGGCTATCACCCACATTTTCCCGTTTTGGCTGCCATCGGAAGCCATAAGATGTTGAATAAATAAATAATAAAATATTATATATAAAAAATGGACTCGGGTGGAGAGTAAGGATTAATTTACCACACACCACACACTGGAATTTTGCACCACACATACTTGGCTGTGAGAGTCAGATATCCTCTTCCTAGAGCACAGGGTAATAGAAGAGGGAGGGGTTTGTTCATTGTCATGTGTAAATTATCATGTCTGAATGTGTGTGTATGTGTTCTGTTTGCGCATGTAAATTTGTGTTTGTTTACGTGTGTGTGTGTGTGTATGTGTGTGTGTGTGTGTGTGTGTGTGTGTGTGTGTGTGTGTGTGTGTGTGTGTGTGTGTGTGTGCGTGTGTATGTACGGATATGTGTATGGAAGCATGTGTACGCGTGTGCGTGCATGTCGATGTGAATGGATATGTGCAAATCTGTATGGCTGCGGTTATGTGCATGTGTTTTACTGCCTATATGTCTTTTTGGCCCGAAGACACATTTACTTTTAGCAAAGTGCAGAAACAGTATTGGATGAGGAAGATGAAAGCTGTCATGAAGCAAACCGGTACGTCAGGGCCCTAGAACTCAATGTTTGTCACGTTCTGAAAGCTTTGAACCAGTTCTCACCCAAGAGACACAGGTCTTAGTGTGTGTGTGTGTGTGTGTGTGTGTGTGTGTGTCTTCCATATAGTGCAGCGGTATGTGCAGCCGATTTCCAATCGAGAGTTTCCGGGTTCAATTCCCGATGATTATGATAACACTCGTCTCTTCTTCTCCTTCTCCTTCTCCTAGCTCTTCTTTCATTCTCCTGGGTGGTTACCAACAGCCATTGCATGTCGGAGTATGTCCCCACCACCATGGCTGCTGCATGTTCCCATTGCGTGCACCACATGGCTTTTAGTAAAAAAAAATTAAAAAAATTGTGGTGTGGTGTGTGTGAGGGGGGGGGGGGGAGGGGTGTAAAAACAATGAAGAAAGAATTTCCAGTTAGTTGTATAAATTGTCAGTACCGTCGGTCATTGTTGTGCCATGTTATCGCATGAGCTGATTTTTTAGTAACTGGTGGTGTTAGCGGACATAATTGCGTAACTTGAAGTTTCTTGGTTCTTTTTCCTTTGCTTTAAATGAATAAAAAAATGAAAAAAAAATGAAAATTAGGGATTCATTGGCCAGGAAAAGCTTCTTCAATCAGCCATGTGGTGTAGACCAGGCGGTCAGTGCATAAGCCTTGCAAGCTTTTGAATGGTGTGATCCCAGCAAAAGTTGCTACTAAATATGTACAAATTTTTGTTCACGAAACCTTTCATTTTATCACTCCACCAGCAGGCTTGTAAAGTACTAAATTTCTTTTTTCGTCAAGGTCTATCACCCCAAACGTTCAGGAAAAAAACTTTAGTTTGATACAATCTCTCGTTATTTCGTGCCCCCTAACGAATATAGGGCAAGTTAACTCCAAACGAAAAAAAATGTGCTTATGCAGTATGTCCAACATAGCTTTCATCGCTTCCGCGATGGGCAGGTCTGTGGTGAGGAGTGTGTGTGTGTGTGTGTGTGTGTGTGTATGTGTGTGCGTGTGTATGTGTGTGCGTGTGTGTGTGTGTGAGTGTGTGCTTGTGCGTGTGTGTGTCCGTGTGGTGTAGACCAGGTGTGCATTGGTGGTCGATTCACATGGCTTCGCCAGTTGTGTGGATTAGACAGTTATCTGACGCAAGTCTTGATCTGTCTCATTCAAATCTTGTTCGCCATCGTTGCTATAAGAGAAAATCTGTGGGTGCACATCCAGTGCATTTGCAGATTTGCGTGATTCTCTTGCGACGGGCGTATACATGGTACATGGTGTGTGTGTGTGTGTTCGTGTGTGTGTTCGTTAAATTAATGTGTGTGTGTGTGTGTTTGTGTGTGTGTGTTTTTGTGTGTGTGTGTGTGTGTGTGTGTGTGTGTGTGTGTAGGTGTGTAGGTGTGTAGGTGTGTGTAGGTGTGTGTGTGTGTGTGTGTGTGTGTTAGTGTGTGTGTGTAGGTGTGTGAGTATGTGTCTTTTTTACTATGTTCACATTCCCAGCTCGAAAATAGTAGCGAAAGACAATGATACTGAGACTAGGACAAACGCCACAACTATTGAGCAGGGGCTGCACCGAGATGCAGCAGTCAGTGGCAGATCCAGGGGGGGGGGGGGGGGGGGCAGGGGGCCTAGGCCCCCCTTTGAAAATTTCGACCTTGGTCTAGGATTACAGTAGATGTAGAATGAGCGCTCGAAATGACTTGGCGTGTCAAGTGGGTCACGTGTGCTGGGTACTTTTATACGTGTCCGGTCACTCCGGTACATGGTGTCACGCACTGAGTCTGTACTAGTCAGCGCGCTGTGTACCGGTGTACAACTACTGTACGCACTGCGACCTGAGGACACGGCCGCACTTCAAACATGTGAAAAACGTGCCAAAAATGCAGGGCCTGGTACATAGTGCAGCGATCGCATTGGGCTGAAGTCCTGTATGGTGCACGGTGCTGTCGACTTCGTCCTCCCTTTTTTCCTTTTTCACTTGTCAGAAACTACAAGTAAACGCTCTCTAGCTCTCTACTTCGCTTGTAGCCAACGGGTTACCTTCAGATATGAGATGAAGAGGAAAGGGTCTGACATCAGGTCGTTCTTCAGTGGACCAGTAGATAAGAGAGCTCGCGTTGGAGAGCCGTCCAAAGGTCCGTCGCGGCCGCTGTCGAGTGGAAATGTTCCAGTGCAGTTTGAAAATGTCGTGAGAATGGAATAAAACTAGGGATCGGCAGATTCTGCACGAAAAGGTGGCATATTCTTCTCGTAAAGCAGTGAAATTAGCAGAACCATACAAACCTTATGGCGGGCAATTCCTCGAATTCTGCTCCATTTTTTTTATCCACATACCAAACATCCATGAAACTTACCAGAAAAAGTACAGAATTCTGCCAATTTTTCTGCCGGCAGAATCCGCCGGACCCTAAAATACAACAGCTCTTCACAACTTCAGGACTTTGTTGTTGTTGTATTTGTTGTTTTGTTTGGGGGGGGGGGGGGGATACCTTAGGCCCCCTCTTCGGCCAAGTCCTGGATCCGCCACTGGCAGTGATGGTGGGGCATTGATGGCTCTTCCGACCTGAGGTCTTGGCATCACGGCCAAAAAACACGCACCAAAAACAAAAGATAGAGCTGTACGAGTCAGCAAAGGAAAAGAAAGGAAGGGCTAAAGGGGAAGTTAAGCCTAAAATCAAATTTTCACCAGTTGTTGTCTTCGGGATGCTGAATGGAATGGTCTTGGTCCGAGGAAGCTGAGACGCTCGCTTCCTACTATAATCCCGATCGAACTCGCGCACTTCCACCGAAATTGGGTGACTGTGCCCTACTAGATGGGGATTTGTCTGCAAAATGTCACTAAAAGCGCCATTTCGTTCTTATAAAAGCACAGATGACCGTGATTGGGCCATATGTTGTAGTCTTTTTTAGACGCTGACTCGACTGGTTTTGCCCCGAAAAGGCTGCGATGTAGCGTGCAGCCCTTATTCCCAATCAAATATCCTTGAGCAAGCGGTCACGTGCTCCTGTGTACACCAGTCGCCTGGTTACCGTGCCTGCAGGGTACAACTTACAGCCTGTTTGACCTTTTTGGGTGCAGTCCTGTCACTCGAGTTGAACTCGAGTTGAACCTTGGTGTGAAAGTTGTCGCCTGCTGGCGCGGTGACCAGGCGACTTGGGCACGCAGGAGCACGTGACCGCTTGTTCAACCATGTTCGATTGGGAATAAAGGAGGACCGCTGCATCGCAGCTCTCTCAGACCAAAACCAGTCGACTCAGCGTCCAAAAGACTACAACATATGGGCCAATAGCGGTCCTCCGTCCTTTTACAAGAAGGAAATGGCGCTTTTAGTGACATTTTGCATACTAATCCCCATCTTGTAGGGCGAAGTCACCCAGTTTTGGTGGAAGTGCGCGAGTTCGATTGGGATTTAAGTAGGAAGGGAGCGTCTCAGCTTTCTCGGACCTCGACCATTCGATTCAGCACCCCGAAGACAACTGGTGAAATTTTGATTTTAGGCTGAACTTCCCCTATAACACTAGTGAGTGTGCGGGACTGTGAGACTATTAACAAATTACAAGGGTTGTGACTGAGAGGAGCATCATCATGGCTGATCATGGCGAGTAGATTGTCGGAGCCAGTTGCGGTGCATAGATAGGGACAGACGAGAGCATCATCATAGCGAGTCGACTGCCAAGCGCCAGTTTGTGCTTCGCAGATGGCGATGAACTTTAGTTTTGAATTCTTGCATTCCCTTGCTGCGGAGAGGCTGGGACAGAAGAGCGGCAGGGAGGGAGTTCAGTGTGTGTGTATGTGTGCGTGTGTTCGGTTCTGTGTTCGGCTGTGGGTATGCATAGGTTTGCTTTTCCTGCACCCTGTCCTCACCCACTAAATATATCTTCAAGGCAACCTGTATATTGGGCATTTGGGGGTCGTCAGAATTTATGGTTATGAATTTGTATAAAAATTGCCTCACATAACAGACTCAGCGGAAGGTTGTTCAGGTTGGTTGTAACTCAGGGAGTGTCATGCCGCTTGGCAATCATCAGACAACTGATACTTGGATCCAACCAGCAGTAAGCTTAAAAACACATAGGGCAACAAATGGGCTCACATGGTAATGAAAAGCAAGTCCATATGAGTGTCAGCTTCCCTGACTCGTTGTTGTCTGCATTCTTGCAGTTCTCAGTTTCCTGTGCATGTAGTTTCCCACACTTGCTAGTAGTTGTTCTAGAAAATACCTCTCTCTGTCCTTGTCTCTCTCTGTGTCTTTGTCTCTGCATCTCTCTGTCCTTGTGTCTGTCTCTCTGTGTCTGTCTCTGTGTGTCGGTCTTTGTGTCAGTCTCTGTCCGTCTCTTTGTCTCTGTCTGTCTCTGTCCATCTCTGTCACTCTCTTGGCCTCTGTCTGTCTGCCTGACTGCCTGTCTGTCTGTCTGTCTGTCTGTCTGTCTGTCTGTCTGTCTGTCTGTCTGTCTGTCTGTCTGTCTGTCTGTCTGTCTGTCTGTCTGTCTGTCTGTCTGTCTGTCTGTCTGTCTGTCTGTCTGTCTGTCTGTCTGTCTGTCTGTCTGTCTGTCTGTCTGTCTGTCTGTCTGTCTGTCTGTCTGTCTTCTCTGTGTCCATCTCTGTCACTTTCTTGGCCTCTGTCTGTCTGTTTGCCTGCCTGCCTGCCTGCCTGTCTGGCTGGCTGGCTGGCTGGCTGGCTGGGTGGGTGTCTGTCTGTCTGTCTGTCTGTCTGTCTGTCTGTCTGTCTGTCTGTCTGTCTGTCTGTCTGTCTGTCTGTCTGTCTGTCTGTCTGTCTGTCTGTCTGTCTGTCTGTCTGTCTGTCTTCTCTGTGTCCATCTCTGTCACTTTCTTGGCCTCTGTCTGTCTGTTTGCCTGCCTGCCTGCCTGCCTGTCTGGATGGCTGGCTGGCTGGCTGGGTGGGTGTCTGTCTGTCTGTCTGTCTGTCTGTCTGTCTGTCTGTCTGTCTGTCTGTCTGTCTGTCTGTCTGTCTGTCTGTCTGTCTGTCTGTCTGTCTGTCTGTCTGTCTGTCTGTCTGTCTGTCTGTCTGTCTGTCTGTCTGTCTGTCTGTCTGTCTGTCTGTCTGTCTGTCTGTCTGTCTGTCTGTCTGTCTGTCTGTCTGTCTGTCTGTCTGTCTGTCTGTCTGTCTGTCTGTCTGTCTGTCTGTCTGTCTGTCTGTCTGTCTGTCTGTCTGTCTGTCTGTCTGTCTGTCTGTCTGTCTGTCTGTCTGTCTGTCTGTCTGTCTGTCTGTCTGTCTGTCTGTCTGTCTGTCTGTCTGTCTGCCTGTCTTCTTTTTTATAAAAGTCCACTATAGTACCGAATATGTGCAAGAAGTGGTGGCGGGGCCAGGCGGCTCTGACGTCCTTAAAAGTCTTGGCGTCTACGTAGACAATGTGCACCATGATGCAGTCTGTCTGTTTGTCAGCCTTCCTGCCTGCCTGCCTGCCTGCCTGCCTGCCTGTCTGTCTGTCTGTCTGTCTGTCTGTCTGTCTGTCTGTCTGTCTGTCTGTCTGTCTGTCTGTCTGTCTGTCTGTCTGTCTGTCTGTCTGTCTGTCTCTCTCTCTTTCACTAAATGGCTTTGGCTATATTCTTGAAGTACCATCTTACTCCTCATTCATGTTATTATGGTATTTTCCTGTCTTGTTCTTTTTTTAAACCGAATTCTCAACAGGTGGTCTGCTTCTCCTGCTTTCTCTGGTGCTGACCATGATTTCTCCCTCTGCGGCTGGTAAGTTGTGCAGTGTAAGAGACCCACGCAGTGTATTGTATCAGTTTTGACAGTGCTTGCAGGAAAGAGATAACAATCCTTGGGCCGGCTCATCGCAATTGCCGCTCATCTGTCGCTACTAAGGACAAGAGTTTAGTTACCGATCTATGACATTTCCAATGGGCATAGAGAAGAAGCATGATACATGAATACTCTCCGCTACAAGAAAAAAATTTCAGCGATGGAATCTGATGAAGCAAGTCGAGGACAGGAAGCAAGGTTACATGCGGTAAACTCCCCCGACCAATGGTCTCGGGATCAGCGTACACAGCAAGCACCATGGGGGGGGGGGGTGGAAGAGCGATGACAGAGAGAGAGAAAGAGAGAGAGAGAGAGAGAGAGAGAGAGAGAGACAAGAGACGAGAGACGAGAGACAAGAGACGAGAGACGAGAGAATAGAGAGAGAGAGAGAGAGAAAGAGAGAGAGAGAGAGAAAGATAGAGAGCAAGAGAAAGAGAGAGAGAGAGAGAGAGAGGGGAAGAGAGAGAGAGAAAGAGAGAGGCAGTAAGTATGTAAGTACTTGCACTTGATGTTGCAGTTGTCCTCACAGTTTCTTGATGTCCGGTATCATGCTAATTCATTGTGTAATTCGCAGTTGTTCTTCTTGTCTCTCAATTCCCTGTCTATTTGTTCGTTTAGATAACAGCTCCTCTAGTGGCAGCGGCGGTAAGTCTTTGATTGCAGTTACACTGAAAGGGCACCAAATGTCTGAAAATGCTTGCAATTGACTTCAATTTTTGAATATTTTTCCCTGGGGAAGATCATGAAGACCCCTTGTCCCCGATCATAGCGTCTTCTTGGTATGTTGCAGAATTAAAAAGTCTTTCATTGTAGTTACACTGAAATGGCACCAAATAGAAATTCAGCCAGGTTTTACAAAATTAGGACAGGTATGCCATGGCAAAATATATGGAGAAAAATCCCAAACCCAGAATTGTGAAATTTAAAGTGGGTTTTTGATCCTTAATACTGCCCGAATCGGACTTTCAAAGCCAGCGGGTCTGTTTCCGATGAATGGACTGTAGCTCGCAGCAAGTGGTTTAAATGCGTTTCGGTTTTCCACAGATGGGCTCCAAATGGCGATGACAACTCATTCTCTGATGGAGAGCCAAGAACAAATTTATAGCAAAGAAAAAGGACCAAGAAACTACAAGTTACGCTATGATGTCCACTAACTAGCTGCTAAACAATCAGCTCATGCGATAACATTGCACGACACTGACTGACGGAACTGACGTACTACAACTAACTGGCTAACAGCTCTAGCACATCTTGTCAGTCAGTGTCGTGCAATGTTGTCGCATGAGCTGATTGTTTAGTACCTGGTGGGGTTAGTGGACATTATAGATTAACTTAGTTTCTTTTTACTGCTGTATTCCACAAATTATACCTGTCACTTCTCTAGTCTTTCACATTATGTGAAGACGCATTTTTTGTTTGAGACTGTTTTTTTTCCCGCTGTATTCCGCACCCACTTAGCCAGCTTGATGTTTTAAACTTGCTTCCTTGCCCACTTCAGCCTGAAGATGTTCAGAGTGACCGAAACGTTGAGAAAGAACCGTGCGAAAGTGTGTGAAGTAGCAATGCATCCGAGTGTTGGCCAGTGTTGCCACAATACGAGTTATTTCGCAAAGGCTGTATTCTATTCAAGAACGAGTGGATACGTTGGTGTTGAACAACACGGGGAAGGAGAAAATAACGTGATGTGGAAGAAATGATGAACAAAAATATGACTTCGAACTGGATATCGCACAACACTCCTACGTTGATAAACAGTAGTGTATTTTTGGACATATAGTTCGTTTAGATGCTTTTGCAGTTTTTCCTGTTAACCTTAGTGCTAGTTCATTGTTATTTTCATGGGTGTTTATTGCCACTTCATTTCTCTTGAGGAGAGTTGTGCGAAAACTAGTTCAAAATCATATTTGTGTTCATGAACGAGCATGCCAAACTGAGTTAAAGGCAAGGCACTGAGTGCGATTGCCACAGCTCTCGCAAAATGATGAATAGCAAAAAAAGAAGAGGAAATGAACAAGACGCAAAGGAGAATGTGATGATAAACGAGTCTGCTTAAAGCCATGCACGGGCATGATATTGTTGACAGCACACCAAACAGGGTTTACCGGGTGTCAGCGGCCGCCGTGAGTTCCCTTTGGGAACGGACACGATAGTTTACTTGACTTTTTCCAAACACCAAACCGGACTTAGAAACGAGAGGTGATTCATAGTGATGTGGTGTCTGTCTTGCTTCCCAGATATGGGTTTGTGCAGTCTGGGATACAGCAACGTCACAGGGCTATGTACACGTAAGTCTGTTTAGGACATAATCATGTTTTGCAACAACAACACACTCTTAATATCAGAACACTGATCAATTATACTCAGCATTAAGACAAACATACCAATACAAGGCAGAGTACATTATACCTTCACCATTTAAGAACATCCGCTTCTCTTTTTGTTTTGTTTTGCTCGACACCTCTGTTTGACACCATTTGATGCAGTGTCCCTTCCTCTTTTCAGCATAAGCGAAAGTGTAGATCATTGATCGACTCTAACGTGAACATGCAAATAATAAAATACCAATACAATAATAATTTTAAATAATAATTTTAGATTATGGAGGAACACAACAGCTCGGTGTAGTTATCTGTGCTAAAATACGCTCACGAGTTTCCCTGTAACCAGAGTGGTTACCATTATTGAAATTTTTGCTACGACTGCTCTAGACGTTGCAACACGCGCTTTGCGGACCGAATCGACACTCGAGTAACTCACGGCTGCCGTCTGCAGTAAAGAGAGCACCAATCCCCGCCCAATGCACAGCAGCGCAGGGAATTCACCCCTGAAGTAGAGTAATCCTCTTGCGCATGTTGTACGTAATGTAATGATTGATACGTACTTTGGATATTGATTTCGCTTCTGCAAACGTTGGTGCAGCGCTGATGCACGCGCTGGTGCAGCCAGTTGTTTTGCGTTGTACATGATGCAGCTTGTTGAGGAGAAGGGTTTTCAACATCTTGTGTTCCGTTCTTCTTGCTTCTGGCCTGGTCGAGGTCATGCATTTTTCTTCTGTACACTTCTTGTGCATTTTGGAATTGAAATTAATAATTATAGTCCAACTTATATCCTTGCGCTGGTCTGGTGGTGGATAATTCCACAACAACGTGATACCGAAACCTGGTTTTGAGTGGACCGTTGGGGCTTTGTGGTTAGGTTATTGCCTTCTTGGAGAGTATTATTAATTTTGTTATTTCACTGCCTGTTTAACGGCGTCGTCTGCTGGACAGTCCTTGTTGCGGCCGTATCGTGGAGGGGATGACGACCTGGAGGCGTTCTTGCTGAAATTCCGCATGGTGTCACGGATACAGAAATGGACGTCGAAGGCTAAAATAATGGACCATTTCCTTTATTTCTAGACAAGGACGCGTTCACTGTTTGAAGTGCGCTGCCGTATGTCGAGCAGACCAGTGAGGAGGTTGTCCATGCTGCTCTCCGAGCCGCTTTCTGCATCACGCCAGCAGAGGCATGTAAGAAGTTTGTGGCCAGAACTCTTCGTCGGGGAGAGAGTGTTGACGTCCTCCGTGCGTATGCTGATGTGGACAACTATGTCGACGATTTGTATGTTCCGAAACCTCGTCTGCGTGCTGTCACCGATCAGTAGTCGCAGTACGGGTTGCCCACCAAGCCAGCGGAGCCAGTCGTCTCTGCTAGGGTACTCGGTGTGCAGCTGTCTGAGTCTGCAGATGGCCAAGTGAGGTGGAAGCGTCGTGGTGGCGTCATGCCGACCTGTCAGGCCGATGCCATCACACGGCGCGAGATTTTCAAGTGGTGTGGCAAGCTGACCAGCCACTATCCCGTCGGCTCCTGGTTGCGCCCAGCGTGCAGTTATCTGAAGCGTCTGTCTAGCAGTCAGCCTGGATGGGACGATCCAGTGTCTCATGAAGTCATCGCTTGTGGTGCGGAAGTCATTCACCGTCTGCAGACCGATGACCCTGCGCAAGGTGTGTGGTCAGTTCCTGAAGACGAACAGTGGTCGTTGTGGTGTGATGCCTTGGACATCGCACATGGTGCTGTCATTCAGGCCGATGGTATGATTGTCGAGGATGGCTGCTGGCTGCGGCAGAAGGAGGACCGGCGACACATTAACATCGCTGAGCTTGACTCCGTGATCAAGGGGCTGAACATTGCCATGCAGTGGCAAGTGAAGGAGCTCACGTTATTCACGATTCCAAGACTGTGGCTGCTTGGTTGCAATCGGTGCTTGGCAATGTGTCTCGTGTTCGCGGCAGCGGCCTGCAGCAGGTACTTGTGCAGCGCCGTCTCCAGATTATCACTGATCTCGTCGCTGTCACTGGCTTGGCGGTCAAGGTCCAGTGGATCAACAGTCAGCAGAACAAGGCGAATCAATGGACCCGTGTTCCCAGCAGCTGGATCAAACGGACTAAACTATCCAGTGATCAGGTACTGGTGTGGTGGGGCAAGGTTTTGTTGGTGATGCTGCTGTCAGTGGTGATGGCATGCATGTGCTTGTGCTTGCGGGCGATGGCTCGCGTTTTCCCCCATGCCGCAAGTTTGTCTTGCATTTGTGTTTTGCATTTGGACTTCCTGCCAGGCTTGGAAGGCTTGTATTTCAAACAGTTTGTCCCACTGTGTGGCTCTCAGTCTTTGAGCGGTGTACATCCACCTCTGGAGCTCCAGAGAATTTTGGGCCCCCGGCAGTAGCAGTGCATTCCATGGCCAATTAGCCAGTGTGGCAAAAATGTGCAGGGTGTATTTGGTTTCATCCACATTGAGATGAAACACTGCCAAAATGGATTCAGTATAATCTGCCACACGATACTTTGTCCGTCCACTCCTTAACGCGAATTTCTCCCCTCCAATACGACAACAGGACGACAGGATGCTAAAATGAGCTTCCATTTCTGAACAAAATAACGTCTCTAAAATGGCCACGAAAAGCTACATTGATGCACGTCAAGCTTAGGAATACACGAAATTGAAAGGCTAGGACATCAAGGTACACTAGAAAATTCCCTGCGAGGCGGAGAAAATTCGCTGACGAGGGTGGCGAGCCCTAGAAATCGAGCAACGATCCAAAAATAATTGCACACGCGTCGAGAAAGAAACCATGCGTAGCGCGTGGGCAACCCAAGAACAACCCAAGAAGATCGCTCAAGCGGCGGCACAGTCGAAGGCAAGGCCAGTCCAAGCTCTAAACTCTATCGAATGACCTGGCAATCACCCGGCGTTTCGGTTGACCTTGCCTGTTTGAGATGGAAGTCGAGCGAAATTGCAAACATACGGCTAGGCCAGGTCGCGTAAAAAATGAAAAAAGATTAAAATTTGGCCGCCATATTGAATGAACGCGCGTCGCATGCATGGGACAGCCGTGGCGGGTGCGGGCTGCCAGGGTGGAAAACGCCAGGCTCGAGGACTCTACATTGAGATTTAACTCCCTAGAAAATAAAATAATGACCAAGGAGCTTTAACTTATGCCATAGTGTGCAATATCACCGCCCTTACTAAACAATCAGCTCATGCGATAATATTCCACGATGCTGGCCGACGGTACTGACGTTCTACAACTAACTGGCTAACAGCTCTAGCACATTTTGTATGTGCACTCCAACAGCCTTCCAACTTGAAAGGTTCTAAGTTATAATTATGGTAAGTTACATAAGAGGGGAATCCGAGTCCATCCTTGCACACCTGATGAGCCGTCCTTATCTATACGGCGAAACGATTGTCGTGTGAAGCTGTTGCGTGTGACCTCTACTTATTGTCCATCTTAATTTTCATAGTCGAAGTAAAGTGCTGTAGTACTGAGTTCGGTTTTCATGATTCTTGTTCGCATCGCTCCCCCTTTTATTGATCCTCGCGTCTTTGAGAAACACAAGTTATGTGGAATGTTTTTTGTTGCTTTACATCCTTGAATTGTGATTTGACCGTTGCTTGTCTTGGCTGTGCTCACCTCCCCCTCTTATGTTATCATTATAACTTACTTCCTCCGCGTCATTGAAATTGTCGCAGTTTGACTAGTTACTTGTTACTGACAACTCCATAAGCTAAACCATACAAAACTTATTACACAGTATGATAGTCTGAAGTCTAGAGTAACGTTCCAGGACAGCTGGACTGAGAGTTTCACACGGAGATGAAGGCCTCGTCGTCGCTGATGCCAATGGACGAAAAAATATCGCTCCGTAAAATTTCCAAGAAGGTTGTAGGTTGGTCGCGTCTCATCTCAAACGCTTTGACTTTCTCCACAGGACAAGAGCTGCTATGCTGGTCGTCTGGTAGCTCTGGATGATTTCTACTTCGCCACCAACACAGTAAGGATACACCTTTCTTTTCTAGGGAGTTAAATCTCAATCTAGAGTCGTTGCGAGGTCGGTTGATTACCATCGGCCGAATCACCTCGATCTTGAAATGAACTTTTTTTAGCCTTGGCATGCCCATAGCTGTGTGTTCACTGCTCTTGCAGGTAAGTGTACTATGACGTCGAGCGCGCACTCCTTTTCAGCATCACTGGTACGGTACCTGCGCATGCATCACTAGCACTAGTCTACAGTCAGTGCAGTGTACACGTAGAGTCTACGGACTACACAACCCCTGCAGGTACCGTGGGTACTAGTCTAGTACTGAGTGGCAGCATTCCTTGCATGAATGCAAGAGCTTGCATGCATCAGTTTGCTGACCCCTCGATGTTTCTCCAAGCGCTGCCGCTTGTTCCCCGAAGTAATTTTCACCCCAGCTCAGGTAAAACAGTGATGAGTTTTTGAGTGAATGGCTATAGGCACGACAAATGTGCAGGCTGCAACGCCTGACTGATCTCAGCGAGTCGAAAGTGCCATCGCAGCCACACCAGCGAAGAAATTGCGTCTAGTTCAAAAATGTTCAGCATCCAAGAACAGAAATTAGACCTTTGCCGTCACCCTATACTGATGACTAACGCCTATGTCTGATTCCTTACCTGTGGTATGACTGCTGGTGAGTAAATACCCCGTTTTTTTTCTTTGTAACGGGGGTGTTAGTGGACATTATAGCATAACTTGTAGTTCCTTGGTCCTTTTTCTAATCTATCAATTTATCCTTGGTTCTCCATCTCTTTTTCTCTATTTCATTTCGTTTTCCCACTCTCACACACACATGGTCACAGTCAATTCTGCCATCGTGAGTCCCAATCGCGACGGATACGAGAATAATAACAATAATAATCTCCATCCGAGTCCATTTAACTTCCTTTGCGAAAAATAAGGACTACCAGGGGAAATTTCTTCCCCAATACTCAGGGTACCTCGCTTTGCCATTGGCGGGAGTGGAGTCATCTTTTTGGCCACTTTCTCCGAATTTGGCCTGGGTTTTGTTTTGGACTGATATATATGAATCAAGCAAACTAAGGCTTACTCCTGGAGAGTGATGGCAATGCCCCTTCTCCGGTTTTTCTGCTTCTATCCATCATTATAATTTTAGATAAAGTAGATTAAATCCTCGCCATTCTTCATAAAGCATTTCCTAATAAGATTCTGTGTTTATGCTTATCATCTTCTACTACTTCTTCCGTGTAGTTCTTCTGACGGGGGAAGCAATTATATTCTGTACAATTTCTGTGTGCAGCTGTATGTTCCCTGCCAGCAATTAACGATAGCACCATTCAGAGTGTGCTACCCCTCAACCTTACTGCTGATGGCAAGGCTTTAGGCTTTGAGGTGATCTGTGAAACAGGGTATTCTCTCTCCCCTCTGGACTTTTCGTCAACGTGTTCCTTGCCTGGAGGAAGCTTTGACTCCATACCCACGTGTGAACGTAAGTGGCTCCCGAGCATTGCATCGTGTATGTTTGTTTATGAGCACTGCCATGTAGAACAATCCTGTCATGAGTTGAAGTACCCGTTCTAATCTCGTGCACGTCTTCATGACATCATGAAATCAAGTGCACATGGAGAATGAACCTTAGCATTTTCCTCTGAATCTAACAAGTACGTTAAAGTGGGGTTGGCTTGATAAGAGGATGGAACGTAAAGTTACACAGGGAACAAAGACATGTAAATACCACAGAATGCATTCCCGTTCCGAAAAACATTGAAATCAAGAAGTATGTGACTTTAAATATGGCAATCTCTTCCCTAAGAAAGGTTTTGCTCCCAACACTGGAGCTCGCGCTATTCCGCCGACTTTACTTGACACTTGACTGACTCACGACTGCCATCCAGAGAACACGAGGAGTCCATCGAACCTTCGGCTCGGCAAAACTGCAAGAAAGCACCACTCCCTGCTCAATACACAGTGTTTCGGGGAATTCACCTCTCATCAGTTGAGCTTGAGTAGGCTGAGTAAGATTGTGCCTGAAGAGCACCACTTATATAGTGCTCTCCAGGCACAAACATCACCAGGGATACAAATTTACAGAGACGCTCCGTTTCCAGCGCGACAAACACCTCTTCCCTCTTCCCATTAATTTCTGTTGTTGGAATGGGCCACAGCAATGATACCGCAGGTGAATGACACTTGTGATTAGCTAGCTTTGGGAGATATTTTGTGGAAAATAGAAAATAGAGTGTGCTTTCTGCTTCCTTCTTGTCACTACAATTGTCGCGTCCCAAAGCGATGCATTTTATTTCACGTGAAGCAAAGGAATCAGATCGAATTTGAGGCAGAGCATTGTGGATGGACTAAGCATGAGCGTGTGGCCTCCTACCTCACTGCCCCTGCAGCTGGTGTCGACGTCTCCACCAGAGTATGAGGCAGACTCTTCAGCATTCGACAACCCGCTGAGTAAGTCTCGTGTTCAAATTCAAGGCTTGAAAATTCTTTTTCAAGCGATCCATGTCTCCAGGTGGCAGGCGAGGGTATCAGCAAAATTCTGGCAGAAGTATCACTTAAAAAGCGGGGCTTGGTTATCTTTCTGATTTCGTTCAAAATTTGCAGGTAAGTTTTGTTTGTGGTCTAGAACAACCCAGGAATAGTATTCGTTGCACAGTTCACGGACACCATGGGACCAAAAGTGAGCAAAAAGGCGAGCGCTGGTAGAACGTACACAAAGGGTAGGAAATTGGCAATGTTGCAATGTGGTGAAGTAACAATATTCAAAAAAATATTTCCAGAAAACATGGAGCACTTTTTACGAGAATATGATATGTCCCGGGTGGTAACGGACATAGTCCACTGTCTTGCAGTTCTTGGTTCAGGAAAATTGACTTTTTAAATGGTTCCTGTTATGGCCCTTGAAATCATTGATGCAATTTAGTGATACAGGTCTACTGTTCATAAAACTCTGGGATCACACAAAAATTATGTTATATCGAGAGTGGTATTATATAGAAAACCGAGGGTAATTTACAAGTTGTACCTCTAAACGAGAGAGCTTGGAAGCTCAGAGCCTTGCGCTATGCTGTTTTGCCTAGCGAGAGTCAGCTTTCGCATTCGAGGGTAATACGACACCGTCTACCACCTTGATGACCTAGGCAAAAAAACCACAGGGATGGTATAATTTTTGTCAAGACATAACCTAGGATTCGAACCCGCACTATCGCCATGCATGCATTCCCCCGGTACACTTCGCATACATACTCATTCTTCCAAGTTGCTGCATGTTATGATCTTGCATTTGAAAGCCCTATTTGAGTATTGTGGCTAGCTAGCTGTCTTTGATGGTACGGTACGGGACAGGTACGGGATAACGCCAGGTATGCCGATGATGTCCGTGATGGTAGGGTACGGGAAAGGTACGGGATAGCGCCAGGCATGCCGATGGCAAAAAACAAACAAACAAACAAACACGGAATTAAAGCTTTGTGGACCCTGGCTAGCGCCAGACGTTACTGAAGTAACGTCTTTTGCATAGCTATGGGAATAAAGGATGTTACAAGTCAGATTCAACCATGCACACATATACACACTGTACCACCATCGACATCAGACGCAACCAATGCCGCAGAATATATGCACAATAGGACTAAACTGGCTAGCTACAGCTACAGCTTGATCCTAACGCGCAATGTAGCCATGGCTCAGTGTAAGGGATGAAATGAAGACTAGCGAGGTGAGGTAATGTGGACATGGTGGTGGTAGTTTGTTCTTAGTTCCGTTGCGTATGCTGTTGCAGCCCTCGCCTTTCGTCCCAAAAATATGTAGTATTTTTGGCCCAATTCGAGGTGGTCCTCAGTTCCAAGGTGTTAGTGAGTTGTGCAACGAATCCTTTTGTTGGGTTGTTTAAGATCCCAAACAAAAACTAACAGCAAAAGTGTGAGCGAAATCGAAGTGATGGCCCGAAAAAGAGAGAGGAAAATAATTACACCGAGGTACTTCAGTAGTGAATGGCCAGTTTGTTTGCTTTGGGTTCTGAAGACAAGGGGCAAGATACAGGAACAGGAAAAACTGAACATTCAAGGTGTTTCAAAGAATCCTTGCCATGTATCTGGTTTTGTTCTGTTGTGCACACATACTTTATGCAGCTGAATGTTCGGTGCCGAAAATTGACAATAGTGAACGTGTGGTTGCAATCAATGGTGATGCTGGTGGAAAGGCACAGGGCTTTAATGTGACATGCAAAGCAGGCTACGCTCTATCCAATATAGGTAAATCACCAAAGTGTTCCACACCTGGTGGAAGCTTCGACTCCATCCCCACATGTGAACGTAAGTGGTCTTCACCTATCACTGTAAATGAGCATTGCAGCGGTTGTAACTAAATCAATTTCTTGACCATTCAACAAACCAGTTCAATGCTTGTGCAGGGCTCAACCAACTTCCTGGAATTCATGATCATGACGTGCCTTACCAGATGTGCAGAATACCATCATCCATCCATCAACAAGGCATCCAGGCTGCATCACATCTCGGTTATATTTCCAAGTTTCTGCTCAATTCGAAACTTTTGCAGGCACTTACGCCTTACTTACGCCTATAAATTTCCTATGCCTATCTCCTGCTCGGGCTTACCGGGTGTTAGCGGCTGGTGTAGGTGCACTTCGGGAACGGACACGGTAATTCTCTTTAATTTATTCCCGTAGCTATGCAGAAGACGTTACTTCAGTAACGTCTGGCGCTAGCCAGGGTCCACACAGCTTTAATTTGGTATTTGTGTGTGTGTTTGTTTGTTTGTTTGTGTCACGCCTGGCGCTATCCCGTATCTGTCTCGTATCTGTCCCGTATCTGTGACTACAAAGGCTCTACAGGATTGTACATAACAGCTGTCCACAATATTTGCGGGCTCCTGTATCTGTCCCGTACCGTACCAATATTCGTCGTATTATGCATACGACTCCCTGATGTAGAGGGGGATTTGGAAAGAAATAGGGAGACGAGGAGGAATTTAAATTAGAATAGACGCCGATTAGGTGATAGGATGCGTCAGCATTAACATACTTTGGAAGAGAGATCCCGTCGTCTCCAAAATAAGCGTGAACGAGCGATTCAGTGCCGGTCACAGGAAACGTCGGAAGAGAGATCCCGTCGACTCCAGAACGCCCGTGATCGGTAGAGTCCGGCGGTACCAGGCAACGTCAGGACAGACATCCCGTCGAGTCCAGAATGCCCGTGATCGGCAGAGTCTAAGCCGGTCCCAGGAAACGTCAGGACAGACATCCCATCGAGTCCAGAACGCCCGTGATTGGCAGAGTCAGCGCCGGTCCCAGGAAACGTCAGGACAGACATCCCGTCGACGCGCAGAAAAACTAAATCTGCAGCCTCTTTTGCCGTCGAACAGGATACGTATTTATATAGGAGACTGTAAAGTTATGTAATGTCCAAATTTCGACGTGAGCAGCAGGTCACTCGCGTTGATTTTTCGACGTGCAAGCCAAATAACGCGAGCTGAACTTTCGCGTCGCAGACATCCCGTCGACGCGCAGAAAAACTAAATCTGCAGCCTCTTTTGCTGTCGGACAGGATACGTATTTTAGGAGACTGTAAAGTTATGTAATGTGCTCCACAGGCAACCATGCATTCGGCGTCGTCATTGGCTCAACAGGTCAATGTACATGTATTACTACAAAAAGGCCAGAAAATCCGATTCCTGTATTAAAATCAACTGTATTAAAATCAACTAATGTTCGCTGGCGATTAAATTAAAGAATTAAAAAATTAAAGAAGGAGCAAAACAAAAGTAGATGATTATTAGAGAAATGACAATCCGCAATAAATACTGCAAATACTTTTGCCTAACTCATAATATTCAAACCGATTGAAACGTTTTTGCAATACAGTGATGTGGCCAATCAATGGAAAAAGACAATTCCATCAGTTCTTATAACATGTACGATGAGCTAGGCAAAAAAGCATAAAAGCATAGCGTAGGGCCCTGAGCTTCCAAGCTCTCTCGTTTGGTATTTGTGTGTTTGTTTGTTTCTTTGTTTGTGTCACGCCTGGTGCTATCCCGTATCTGTCCCGAACCATACCGGACCATCAAACACAGCTGGCCACATACAGCTGGCCGCAATATTCAAATAGGGCTTTCAAACGCAATATCATAACGTGAAGCAACTTGGAAGAATGGTTATGAATGCGAAGTGTATGGGGGAATGCATGTAGGGCGTTAGTGCGGGTTCGAATCCCAGGATATGCTTGAAAAAAAGAGGAGAATTGAAAAATTTATAACATCCCTATGCTTTTTTTGCCGTCATCAAGGCGGTAAACGGTGTCGTATTACCCTCGACCGTACCTGTCCCGTACCTATCCCGTACCGTACCGTATCATCAAAGACGGCTGGCCACAATGCATATTCAAATAGGGCTTTCAAATGCAAGATCATAACGTGAAGCAACTTGGAAGAATTAGTATGTATGCGAAGTGTATCGGGGGATGCATGCAGGGCGCGCGATAGTGCGGGTTCGAATCCCAGGTTATGTCTTAAAAAAAAGAATTTTTTTAAAGA